>NC_066634.1:3197019-3512997 GCF_025201925.1 Gopherus flavomarginatus | reverse complement strand
GTATCGCCTGGTAACACCCAAAGAAGGGGTGGTCCCTATGGCCCATGGAGGGGGCGGTCTGTACAGCTGGGTAACACCCGAGGAAGGGGTGGTCCCTATGGCTCATGGAGGGGGTGGTCTGTACGGCCAGGTAAGGCCCGAAGAAGGGGCGGTCGGACCTGCTCTCCGGCTCTCCCATACCAGCCAGTGCGGATTGTGACGACCAGCCGGCACCGGCCCACCCTGATCTCCAGCCCGGTGGGCGGGTGCCACCGGAGACACGCGGGATCTCGCTGTCAGGGAGGCTTTTGCCACCATCCCCCAGGCCTGGCTCGTAGCAATGTGGGGCCGGATCCTTCTGAACCAGCGACTCCCTGGAGCCCTGGCCGAGCGTTTTATGAACAACGCCATGGCGGGAAGGCGAGTTCGGCTCAGAAATCCAGCGCCCTGGGCAGTGCAGAGAACCAGCAGGTGGGGATCCCAGTGCCCGGCGCTGCCCGTGGGGCAGGATGAGCTGAGGTGACACCCGATCCCATGTTGAATGGGGGCTGGCAGCAGCATTACTGGGGGGCCAGTCTGGGGCACCGTGCTGCAGGTCAGGCCGGGGGGGGGGGGGGGGGACATGCTGGGGTAGAGGGCCGGGCCGCAGGGAGAGGGTGATCTGCGGGGTGAGCGGAGCTGCCAGCGGGATCCCGGGCCGGGTCAGGCGGGGGCCTGGCTTGGTGACCCCCCCGTTTCTGTGATTCTCCCATTCCCCAGCCCTGCTATGAGAAGGTGAAATCCTGGGTCGGCGAGAACGTCTGGGCCATGGGCATTTTCGCTGCCTGCATTGCTGTCATCCAGGTGAGGGGGTGGGCAGGCTGGGGGGAGACAGCCAGGGGGTCTAATCTGGGACAAGGGACCTGGAGGGACCCCCCAGGGAGATCCACAAAGCTCTCAGAATTGGAAAAGGGACCGAAGGTGTGTTGGGGGCCAGCCCAGCTTCTAGGTGAGGGAAGGCAAAATGCCCTGGGCAGAGCTAGCTGGGGGGGGTGGGTGGGTGGGTGCGTGCACCGGGGGGGGGGGAGTGGGGAGCATTATTCACCCATCACCTGACCCACAAACCAGGGGTCACCCGATGCCGTTAATGGGCAGCAGATTTAAGACCCCTCAGGCAGTCCCGCTTCACCCAATGCCCCGTTAACCTGTGGAACTCCCTGCCAGGGGATATTGTGATGCCCGGAGGACAGGGGGCTCAGCGAATGAGAGAGGTTCCCAGAGGTTAGGGCTAGTGCTGGCTGGTAGCCAGGACAGACAGGGACGCAGGCCCCCTGATGAATCGCCCAGGTCCCTTCGCTGCCCCCCAAGAGCCCAGCCTGCCCCCCTCCCAACCTCACCCTCCTCTTTCTCCTCCAGGTCCTGGGCCTCGTCTCCTCCATGCTGATGTACTGCCAAGTGCTGAAAGTGGAGAAATATTACCACTGACAGGGGGCGCCTGGAGTCTACCGCCCCCCAGTTCCTCTTACAGCCATTTCCCCCTCAGCCTGGCCACCCACCACCCACAGAGCAAGGGGTGCACCCCCCTTACATAGCTTGGGGGGAGTCACATCCTACAGCGGGGGGAGGCTTCAATTCCAGCCCAGCCTGAGCCCATTCTCCCCAGCCCACTAATACCCCCCTGCAGCTTAGATGCAGTGGCGGGTAGTTCCACTGGCTCAGGTGGGGCACGGAGAGCCCCCTGCCCCCCCCTGCCTGTTTGGGTCCCCCATGGCCACTTGTTAATGCAGCCTCTCCTCTCCTCAGCCCCCCTGTCCTGCTAGCCATACCCCCCTCACCCCCCTTTCTGCTATCCTGCCCCACACCCAGCACAATAAATAGTTGTGTCTGGCTCCAGCTCTGCCTTTTTTTGGAGGGGTGGGGGGGTGGAGTGTGTTTTCTGGGAGCTCACTCACCATGGGAGGTTGAGACACCCCCCCCCTCACAATCAGAGGCACCAACAGCTGAAGCTGGTAAAAGTCAGCATCTCTTTATTGGCCAACAAGGGATGGAGGGGCGGGGCTCCCCGCGCCCTGACCCACCAATCATCTTTGGACAAAAATAAAGGGGCGAGCCAGGGCCCCTGAGCATCTGGTACAAAAGAGGGAGTGGGGGGTCCGGGCCAGGGACCCACTGGGGTCAGGTACTGAGGCTGGGGGAGCCCCCACCCCACCTGAAAGCCAGCCCCTGCCTGTCCTCTCAAAGGAGGGGGCAGTCCCCCCCACCCAAAATTCGGGTGTCAGTTCAGGGGGGGTGTATAATTCTCTGCTGGAGGCTGACAGCAGAGCCCCTCCCCATGGGGGGGTTTGGGGAAGCTGCCCCTCCCCTTTCCAGGGGGGACAGCTCATGTGCAAACAGGGCCTTACAAAAAAAATCTATTAAGACACTTGGGGGAGAGGGGGGCAGCGTCCCCTGTAGTGTGTGGAGGGTGCTCCCCTCTCATTAGCTATAGTGCTGGGGGGACCGGAGGGGCTCCCCGACATCTGCTGCTGTGGGGGGGATGGAGTGCAGGAGGGACACAGGGTTCCCCCTCATCTTCCAGCAACCCTCGGGATCCTGTAGCATGAGCAGCTTAGATGCAGTGGCGGGTAGTTCCACCGGCTCACGGGGCCCCACAGAGCCTCTGTCACCGCAGGCCCGTTTGGGGGTGGTGGGGATTCCCAATGCTCTGCCATTGGGGGTGTAGTGTCCAAGGGAGGGGGCGCTGGTGGGGGGCCCCAGACTGGCGGGGCCCCTCCCCCGGCCGGGGGGGGTTGTCAATACTTTCGCTGCAGTTTCTGGAGGTCCCCGGTGTTGAGGCGGGGGCGGGGCAGGTCCCCGAACATCTCGGTGCCATCGGAGCCGCGCAGGGCCAGCGCCCGCATGCTGGCCGCAATCTTCTCCAGGTCCGGGGACGAGTGCTGGGGGGTGGGGAGGGGGAGGGGTTAGCACCCAGGGGCACCAGCCGGGGACCCCAACACTCCCCCCCCGCATCTCCCCCTGGGCTGGATTCTCCTCCCCAACCCCCACCCCCTCTTCAAAGCCTCCAGCCAGGGCCAGTGCCCCCCTGTCCCTGTACCGGGCCCCCCACCTTGGCATTCTCCTCGTCGGACGAGCGCGGCTCGGGCCCCGCCTGCTGGAAGGCCCAGACGGGCACAGAGACGGGCAGCGACTTGGCGTACTGGTGGTTGAGGGGGGCAGGCGGGGGCTGGGGGGGCGCCTCCTCGCTCAGGCTGCCGTCTGGAGAGGGAAGAAAGTTAAGAGGGGGACCCCGGACAGCACAACTGCTCCCTCCTCCTGCCCCCACCCTCGCTGGCAGGCTCCCTCCCCCATCCACCGTCATCTGGCCAGACTCCCAGTGCAACGGGGTGAGATGGGGCTGGGGTTTTAGTCAGTGAGTTTCACTGGCCTGTGTGTGCCTCAGTTTCCCTGGGTGCTGCACCAATGCTAGGTGATGGGAACTGGGGGTGTGACTTTCGCTGAGGCCCTGGGGGCAGGTGAGGCTGCCCAGCTGGGTGCAGCTGTGTGACCTGAGAGCCAGGAGGGGGATGCGGCCAGGTGACTCTGTGCCCAGGAAGTGAGACAAAGGCCAGGCAGGAGTTGCCAGGGAGGTGGGGGCCTGGGGAGGGTCGGCGTCTGGCCCAGGACTCCTGAGCTGGACTTGGCTGACAGTCCCTGATTTCTGTGCTAACGAGCTCTGCCCTACGCTGTGACCCTGTCGGTTAATAAACCTTCCATGTTACCGGCCGGCTGAGAGTCACGTCTGACTGCGGAGTTGGGGGGCAGGACCCTCTGGCTCCCCCAGGCCCCCCCAGGCGCATTCGCTGCGGGAAGCGCACGGGGGGAGGGGGATGCTGAATGCCCCCCCAGGAAGGTGGAAGCCGCATAAGCTTCTTGCCTGGGGCCAGTCTGCTCACAGAGAGGGGGCCCCCCCGAGTCCTGCCTGGCTTCCTACGGACATCGGCCTAGTGACTCCATGACACCCCCCTCAAACCTACCGTCAGTGCTCTCCGGGTCCGAATCGAAGAAGGGCTCGTAGTCCTGGCTGGGGGAGTCCTCGTCCATCACAAAGAGACCTGGGGAGCCGCAGAAGGGCCTGTGAGGAGATGCGGCCACCTCTGAGGTGGGGCGCTGGGGCTGGGTATCCGGAGACCACTTATTGGGGCTGGGTACACGGGGACCCTATGCCTGGCGGAGGAAGTGGCCCTCCCTGGGGTGGGGTGCAGGGGCTGGGTGTACAGGTCACCTTGCCCGGTGCTGAGATGCGGCCCCTCTGGGGTGGAGCGGGGGGCTGGCTATACAGGGATATCTTGCCCAGTGCTGGTATACAGGGACCCCTTGTCTGGCACCGAGACGCATCTCCCTCTGGGCTGCGGCGCGCAAGTCCCTCTGCCTGGCACCGAGACGCGTCCCCCTCTGGGGTGGGGCGCGCAGGTCCCTCCGCCTGGCACCGAGACGCGTCCCCCTCCGGGGTGGGGCGCGCAGGTCCCTCCGCCTGGCACCGAGACGCGTCCCCCTCCGGGGTGGGGCGCGCAGGTCCCTCCGCCTGGCACCGAGACGCGTCCCCCTCCGGGGTGGGGCGTGCAGGTCCCTCCGCCTGGCACCGAGACGCGTCCCCCTCCGGGGTGGGGCGCGCAGGTCCCTCCGCCTGGCACCGAGACGCGTCCCCCTCTGGGGTGGGGCGCGCAGATCCCTCCGCCTGGCACCGAGACGCGTCCCCCTCTGGGCTGGGGCGCGCAGATCCCTCCGCCTGGCACCGAGACGCGTCCCCCTCTGGGGTGGGGCGCGCAGGTCCCTCCGCCTGGCACCGAGACGCGTCCCCCTCTGGGGTGGGGCGCGCAGGTCCCTCCGCCTGGCACCGAGACGCGTCCCCCTCTGGGGTGGGGGGCGCAGGTCCCTCCGCCTGGCACCGAGACGCGTCCCCCTCTGGGCTGGGGCGCGCAGATCCCTCCGCCTGGCACCGAGATGTGGGGCACAGATAGAGAGACATCCGCCCCCCCCCCCGAATCAGGGGAATGGACTCACCCGTGGTGTCGCTGGGGGGCTGCTGCTTCCCGGGTGCCTCCACCTCCCTGGGCACGGGCATGTTTTTCTCCTCTTCCTCCTCCTCTTCCTCCTGCCCCCCCGCGGCCTCGGCCGGGGCTCCCTGGGCGCCCGCTGTCCAGTGGGGGCCGGCAGGCGGGTCCTGGGGGGGGCAGCTGCGGGAGTAGGGGCTGGAGGGGGGCCTGGGGGCGGGCGGGGGCCGGGCGGCGTAGGTAAACGCTGTGGTCTTGTGGACGACGGCGATGTCCTCCAGGTAGCGGCGGGCGGCGTCGCCCAGGGCCCCGCAGCCGTGATGGGCGTAGGCGAAGCCGCCTGGCTGTGGGGCCCGGAAAGCCGTGATCAGAACCACCTCGTTCCCCGTCCGGCGCCGGTACCGCTCGGCCTCCGCGATCAGCCCCGCCCAGCTCTCCCGGTGGTTGTCGGCCATGCCCGTCATCCTGGCCTGGGGGAGACACGCGGTGAGCGCCAGGACGCCTGGGTTCTCTCCCCCTCGGGGAGGGGAGTGGGGGGGTTGGGAGCCAGGATACCTGGGTTCCCTCCTGCCTCGGGTGGGCATGGTCAGGGGGGCAGAGCCCGGACATCTGGATTCTCTCTCTGCCAGTGAGGGGGGAGTAACGGGTGGGGCTGAATCCAGACACCTGGGTTCTCCCCCTGCCAGTGGGGGGAGGGAGTAACGGGGGGGCAGAGCCCGGATGCCTGGGTTCTCTCCCTGCCCATACGGGGGTATTGGGGGAGCGGACACCTGGGTTCTCTCCCTGGCAATGGGGGGGGGGGTATCGGGGGAGGAGCAGAGTCCAGATGCCTGGGTTCTCCCCCTGCCAGTGGGGGGAGGAAGTAATGGGGGGGGCCGGGATGCCTGGGTTCTCTCCCTGCCCATAGGGGGGTATTGGGGGGGGCGGACACCTGGGTTCTCTCCCTGGCAATGGGGGGGGGGTATTGGGGGAGGAGCAGAGTCCGGATGCCTGGGTTCTCTCCCTGCCAGTGGGGGGATATTGGGGGGGGGATACCAGAGCCCGGACGCCTGGGTTCTCTCCCTGCCCGTGCGGAGGTATCGGGGGGGGGGGCAGACAACTGGGTTCTCTCCCTGTCAAGGGGGGGTATCAGGCAAGGAGCAGAGTCCGGATGCCTGGGTTCTCTCCCTGCCAGTGAGGGGATATTGGGGGAGGGGGGCAGAGTCCGGATGCCTGGGTTCTCTCTCTGCCCGTGGGGGGGTATCGGAGGAGCAGAGCCCGGACGCCTGGGTTCTCTCCCTGCCCGGGGGGGGGGGTATCGGAGGAGGGGCCAGAGCCCGGATGGCTGGGTTCTCTCCCTGCCAGTGGGGGTATATTGGGGGAGGGCAGAGCCCGGACACCTGGGTTCTCTCCTTGCCAGTAGGAGGGCATCCGGGGGGGGGGGGGGCGCAGAGCCCGGAAGCCTGGGTTCTCTCCTCGCCAGTGGGGGGGAGGTATCGGGGGGGGGGGCAGATCCCAGACGCCTGGATTCTCTCCTTGCCAGTGGGGGGGAGGTATCGGGGGGGGCAGAGCCCGGACGCCTGGGTTCTCTCCTTGCCAGTGGCGGGGTATCGGGGGGGGGAGCAGAGCCCGGACGCCTGGGTTCTCTCCTTGCCAGTGGGGGGGGTATGGGGGGGCACAGCCCGGACGCCTGGGTTCTCTCCTTGCCAGTGGGGGGGGTATGGGGGGGCAGAGCCCGGACGCCTGGGTTCTCTCCTTGCCAGTGGGGGGGGCAGAGCCCGGACTCCTGGGTTCTCTCCTTGCCAGTGGGAGGGTATCGGGGGGGGCAGAGCCCGGACGCCTGGGTTCTCTCCTTGCCGGGGGGGGGGCCCGGACGCCTGGGTTCCCGAGGGCCCCGTTACCTGCCCCCGCCGCCTCCTGCCTCCCTGTGTCCGTCCCAGCCCCCGGGGTCACTGCGCGGCCCACGGCGGCGTCACCCCCTGACTCCTGACCTTTCACCCCGCTTTATAACCCCCTGGAGCGGCTCCGCCCCCGCCCCGCACAAGCATGGCGTCCCCCGCAGCGCCCTGCACAAACATGGCGGAGCCTTTGTTGCCCCGCACAAACATGGCGGAAGCCACCTGCCCCCTCCCTCCCTTCCCTTCTAATCCTCTCCTTCCCGCGCCCCGCACCGCGGGGGAGACCAAGGCAAACATGGCGGCCGTACAAAGGTGGAAGTCGCCGCCCGCCACTCAGGGACATAGTATCACCCTCACGTGGGGACGGACAGCAAGCGCGCCCCGCACAAAGATGGCGGCCGTCCCTGGCCCCGCCCCTTGCGTGGGGCGGAAGTGACGTGTTGTTGTTTCCGGAAGTGGTGGTCTGCGGAGGATGGAGTCGGAGGGCTGCAGGGTGAGCGCGGGCCGGAGGGGGGAGGGGCTGAGGGGGTCCCCGGACGGGGGCGGGGCTGGGCTGGGCCGGGGGGCTCCCCGGGCGGGGCTGGGCCGGGGGGGTCCCCGGGCGGGGGGCTGGGCTGGGGGGGTCACCGGGCGGGGGCGGGGCTGGGCTGGGCTGGGGGGCTCCCGGGCGGGGGGCGGAGCTGGGGGGGGTCCCTGGGCGGGGGGACTGGCCGGGGGGGGTCCCCTGGTCGGGGCGGGGCTGGGCCGGGCTGGGGGGCTCCCCGGGCGGGGGGGCTGGGGGGGTCACCGGGCGGGGGCGGGGCTGGGCCGGGCTGGGGGGCTCCCCGGGCGGGGGGGCTGGGGGGGTCACCGGGCGGGGGCGGGGCTGGGCCGGGCTGGGGGGCTCCCCGGGCGGGGGGGCTGGGGGGGTCACCGGGCGGGGGGCTGGGCTGGGGGGCTACCCGGGCGGGGGCGGGGCTGGGCTGGGCTGGGGGGCTCCCCGGGCGGGGCCGGTAACTCCTCTGGCTGGCCCCCCCCCACAGGTGGCCTTCGAGAAGGACGGGGTTTTCCTGCACACCAGCGCCAAGCGCCACCCGGATCAGGACTCGCTCATCCCGGGGGTCATCCGCATCCTGGAGAAGGTGCTGGGGGGGCTGCGGGTCGGGAGCGAGGGGCACCGCGGGCGGGGGGCTGCGGGGCGGGAGTGAGGGGCACCATGGTGCTGGTGGGGGGCTGCGGGGCGGGAGTGAGGGGCACCATGGTGCTGGTGGGGGGCTGCGGGGCGGGAGTGAGGGGCACCGCGGGTGGGGGGCTGCGGGTCGGGAGTGAGGGGCACCATGGTGCTGGTGGGGGGCTGCGGGGCGGGAGTGAGGGGCACCGCGGGCGGGGGGCTGCGGGGCGGGAGTGAGGGGCACTGGCCGGGCTCTGACTGCACCCCCTGCCCACAGGGCTCAGAGCACCTGCTGCAGTGGACGCCCCTGGAGGAAGGTGGTGATGGTGCCCAGATTGTTTTCTCCAAGAAGGTGAGTGGCTCCCCCCTGGAACCCCCCAGTGCCCCCCTCCCCAGCCCCTCTAACCCCTTGTCTGCCCTGCAGGAGCCCCCGGGCGCGGCAGAGGAGGAGCCCTTCGATCCAGGCTACGAACCTGACTGGGCCGTGATCAGCACTGTGAGGCCCTGCAGGCCGCAGGAGGAGCCCCCGGGTAACGGCTGTGGAGATGGTAGGGCAGGATTGGGGATGGGAGGTGTGTGGGGTGAAGCCTGGCTCGTGGATCTTGGGGTGCAACAGGGGCCTGAGAGGGTTGGGGTATTGGTGGGGCAGTCCTGGATGGTGCGGCCGGGAGCTGGGGAGGTGGTGCGGGGTGTTAGTGCGGGGGGCCCAGCGTGAGACAGCTGTGCGGGGGCTGTGCAGCTGGAGGGGTGTCAGTGCAGTGGGCCCAGCAGGCGGGTCATGGAGGGGCAGGGCTGGGAGGCAGGCCAGGTGCCCTAACCCACCCCCATTGCTCTGCCCTGCAGGCTCTGTGCCCCCGCCCAGCCCCCGGGCGCAGTGGGCCTTCACGCTCAGCCTGTCCGAGCTGCAGTCCATCCGCCGGAGTCGGCCGGGCCTGGGCTGGTCCTACCTCATCTTCATCAGCCGGGACAGTGGGTCCCTGCCCGCCCTCCACTTCCACCGCGGGGGCAGCAAGGCCCTGCTGCGGGCGCTCTGCAAGTACCTCGTCCTGGCCATGTGAGCAGGGGCAGTGCTGCCGGGGTGGCTGGGTGGAGAGGAGCTTGTGAACTGGGGCACCGTCCTGGGGAGCTCGCAGCTGGGGACACTGGGGGGCAGGGCACTGCTGGGGGCAGCTCGCAGCAGGGGTTGGGTAGTGAGGCGCTGCCATGGGTCCAGATTGGGTGGCCCAGGTGGGGGAGCCGGCGACATGAGGCTGGCACAGCGGGCACTCGAGGTGGTCCCGGAGGGCAGGGGACAGTTAGCGGGGGGAGGGCACGCAGCAATGCTGGGGTAACTGAGGATGCTGATGCTGGCTCCCCCCGGCAGCTCCCCCAAGGACTCCCGGCTTTATCTGGTCTGCAGCCACGACTCATACGCGCTGTCCCATGCCTTCGATGAGCTGCAGCTGTTTGACGAGAACTCCTCCAACCTGGTGTCGGTGAGTTCCCCAGGCCCCTCAGCATGCCCGGCCTGGCCTTGGGGAAGCCCTCCCCACGGCCTGTCTCAGCCATGAGCCCCACCCCACTCATGACATCGGGGGGAGGGATGTAGAGGTCGGGGGGGCTGGGAACGAGGACCCTTGGGTAGCATCCCTGTGTCATGGAGCGTGGGGGAGTCGGGGCCCTGCACCCCCCACTTCCTGCGATGCACCAGGACTCTCAGCCGGCCAGTAACACAGAAGGTTTATTAGCCAACAGGAACAGCCCAAAACCCAGAGCTTGTGGGTACAGAAACAGGACTCCTCAGTCAGGTCCTTCTTGAGGGTTGGGGAGCTCAGACCCTGGTTCTGGTCTCCCTCCATTTTCCCCAGCCAGCTCCAAACTGAAACCCCCTCCAGCTGCCTCCCCCCGGCCCCTCCTCCAGCCTTTGTCCGGTTTCCCAGGCAGGTGTCACCTGGCCCCAGCCCCCTCTGGGCCCAGGTTATGCAGCCGCCGTCAGGTATCACCCTCAGTCATGTCACCCCCGTATTTCCCATCCCCACCTAGTATCGGTGCAGACAGTAAACTGGCAAAACTCCCCCGCAACATTGCCAGGTTAACGCTCCCTGTTCTGTCGCACCCTGGCTCTGGAAGGGGGGGGCGGCCTGGGAGCCAGGACTCCTGGGTTCTCTCCTGGCTCTCGGGGTTCACATCCAAGAGTGACTCTTCCCCCCCCGCCCAGCGTTTCCTGCAGGACCCCTACACCGCCACTTTCGGGGGCTTCTCCAAAGTCACCAGCTTTTTCCGTGGGGCCCTGCACCATGAGGCTGGCACCGCCCTGCGGCCCCCGGGCGCCACCGCCGCCACCAGCCTGGAGGATGAGCCAGGCTTTGAGGTCATCACGTGCGTGAGTGTCCCCGGCCAATCTAGGCGCACCCCAGAAGCACCAGCCAATCGCGTCTCTGTGGTGCGGTTGGAGCAACCGCCAGTCGGGTTCCTCACACTTGTAGGGTGTGGCTGGTTAGTGGGGTGGAGCCAGCCATGCAGGTGGGGCGTGGGTAGCAGGGGGCGGAGCTGGTGACATAGTAGGGGTGGAGAGTGGGTGGCAGGGGGTGGAACCAGCCTAGTGGGGGGCAGGGGCAGGGCTGGGCTTGTGGGGGGAGCAGGCAGTGGGTGGCAGGAGGCAGAGCCAAGCTTGGGGGTGGGAGTGGTGTGCGCTGGGGGTGCCTTTCCCTCCTGCCCCGTGACCCCTTCCCGCTCGCAGCAGGTGCAGCTGGGGCCGCGGCCGGCCGTGTGCCGGGAGGCCCCGGTGACGGAGCAGGAGTGGGGGCAGCACCTGGACGCCGAGGGGCGCATCACCCACCTGGACAGGCTCAAGAGTCGGATCTTCGCTGGGGTGAGGGCGGGGCCTGTGGGGTAGGTGGGCGGCCGGGTCTCTGGCAGACAGCTGTGCTTGGGAGCTGGGGCCCTGGAGAGAGGTGGCCCCGGCTGGGCGGAGGGATTGATGGGGAGGGGGCCTGGCTGAGGGGCACAGTGGGGCTGCAGGAGAGGCCTGTGCTTGGGGGACTGGGGGCCCAGGGCTGGAGGCGGGGCTGGGCTGGAGGAGGGGGCTCAGCTAGGGGGCGGGGCTGCAGGGTGTGGGCAGGGCTGGGTTGGGAGGGGGCCTGGCTGGGCACTGGGGAGGCGGGGCTGCAGAGTGTGGGCCGGGCTGGGCACTGAGGGGGCGGAGCTGCATGGTGTGGGCGGGGTAGAGATGAGGCTCTCTGGTAGGAGGCGGGGCTGGGTTGAAAGGGGTGGGGCTTCAGGGTGTGGGCGGGGTAGATGAAGGGCCTTAGCTGGTGGTGGGGTGGGGCTGGGTTGCAGGAGAGGGCAGGGCTGCAGGGTGTGGGTGGGGTAGTGGTGGGGCCCTGGTGGTGGGCGGGGTAGAGGCAGGGCCCTGGCGGTGGGCGGGGCTGGAGGAGGGGGAGGGGCTGCAGGGTAGAGGTGAGGCCCAGGCAGTGGGTGGGGCTGGAGGAGGGGCAGGGCCCTGGCAGTGGGTGGGGCTGGAGGAGGGGGAGGGGCTGCAGGGTAGAGGCGGGGCCCAGGCAGTGGGTGGGGCTAGAGGAGGGGGAGGGGCTGCAGGGTAGAGGCGGGGCCCAGGCAGTGGGTGGGGCTGGAGGAGGGGGAGGGGCTGCAGGGTAGAGGCGGGGCCCACGTGGTGGGCGGGGCTGGAGGAGGGGCAAGGTAGAGGCGGGGCCCAGGTGGTGGGCGGGGCTGGGGGAGGGACTGCAGGGTGGAGGCGGGGCCCTGGCATTGGGTGGGGCTAGAGAAGGGGGCTCTGAGGGGGGAGGAGGTTGGAGCTGGTTTGAGCTCCGTGTCCATCACTCGGGGGGGTCCCAGGGCTCTGCCCCCCGGGTCTCACCCCAGCCGCCCCCCCCCCCAGGGCCTCAGCCCAGCGCTGCGCAAGGAGGCCTGGAAGTTCCTGCTGGGCTACTACAGCTGGGAGAGCAGCAGCGAGGAGAACCGGGCCCAGGCCCGGCGCCGAACGTGAGCCTCCGCCCGGGCTGCGGGTCGGGAGCGAGGGGCACTGGGGGGGCTGCGAGTCGGGAGTGAGGGGCACCGGCAGAGCTGGGGTGGGGGCAGGGCTGGGTGGGCAGGGGGCTGCAGGTCGGGAGTGGGGGGCACCGGCAGGGCTGGGGGCTGCGGGTCAGGAGTGAGGGGCTGGGGGCTGCGGGTCGGGAATGGGGGGCACCAGCAGGGCTGGTGGGGGGCAGGGCTGGGCTAGCAGGGGGCTGTGGGTCGGGAGTGAGGGGGACAGGTGGGGCTACCAGGGGCTGTGAGTCAGGAGTGAGGGGTACCAGCAGGGCTGGTTGGGGGCAGAGCTGGGCTACCAGGCGCTGTGGGTCAGGAATGGGGGGCACCGGCAGGGCTGGTGGGGGGCAGGGCTGGGCTAGCTGGCGCCGTAGGTCGGGAGTGAGGGGCAGCCCCTCACTCCGCTCCCCCGGCCCCAGGGACGAGTATTTCCGCATGAAGCTGCAGTGGAAGTCGGTGAGCGAGGAGCAGGAACGGCGGAACTCCCTGCTGCGCGGCTACCGCAGCCTCATCGGTCAGTGGCCCCCGCCCCCCTCCCTGCCCTGGGTGACCCCCCCCAGAGCGAGCCCCTGTGACCCGGTGCCTGGAGGGGCAACGCTCGGGGTGGACGCTCCCCACACCCCTAACCGGGGAGCGGCTCTGGCTAGTTCCCCCCAAGCCAACCCCAGCCCCCTTCGTGAAATCCGGTTCACCATTCTTGTCCGCACCCAGGCACATGCGCACGCCTGTTCCCTGCGTGCAGCGCGCCGAGATAAACCGAGGCACGCGCCAGCTTTGGGAAAGTCCCCCTCCATCACCCCCCCACAGAGCCCCCCCCAGCCATGTAACCCCCCCCCCCCCCCACCCCTCCCTGCAGAGCGGGACGTGAGCCGCACGGACCGGAGCAACAAATTCTACCAGGGCAGCGAGAACCCGGCGCTGGTCCTGCTCCACGACGTGCTCATGACGTACTGTGTGTACAACTTCGACCTGGGTGAGCCGGGGGCGCCGGGGGGGAGGAGGGCTGTGCCACGGGGGGGCCAATCTGTAACCCCGTTGTCCCCCCCCAGGCTACGTGCAGGGCATGAGCGACCTGCTCTCCCCTGTCCTCTACGTCACCCAGAATGAAGTTGACGCCTTCTGGTGCTTTGCGGGTTTCATGGAGCTGGTGGTGAGTGTGTGTGGGGGGGACCGGAGCTGGGGGGGACGAGATGGAGGGGTTCGGGCCCCCCTAACTCGCCGTCTCCCCGCAGCACCATAACTTCGAGGAGAGCCAGGAGAGCATGAAACGGCAGCTGGGCCAGCTGGGGCTGCTGCTGCGCGTGCTGGATCCACCGCTCTGCGACTTCCTGGGTGAGTGCCCCCCCCGTGCCCCGCCCCCTTGTCATGGGGGCTGCGCGAGGGTCTGTGCGCCCCCCCGGGCCTGCTCCTCGGCTCCCTCCAGTCCCAACTCGGAGCCTGCCCAGCGGCCTGTCCTCTGCCGCACTCATCACCCTCTTCCGACCACCTCCATACACAGGGGAAACTGAGGCATGTGCGATAGTCATGCAAAACATTAAGAAAATTCCCATTTCATCACATCTCTAGGACTCCCCGGGGCTGGAGGGGGGCCAGAGGGGACAAGCCCCGTTCCTCCCCCCCCCCCGTACCCTGAGCCAGCCAGTCCCCCTCCCAGAGCTGGCCCCCCTCACTGACAACCCCCCCCCCCCGTCTCCCCCCAGACTCAAAGGAATCCGGCTCCTTGTGTTTCTGCTTCCGGTGGCTCCTGATCTGGTTCAAACGGGAATTCGCCTTCGAGGACGTGCTGCAGCTCTGGGAGGTGGGGGGGGCTGTGTGTGTTGGGGGGCTGGGGGGGCTGTGTGTGGTGTTGCCTGGGGGTGTGTAATCCAGGTGGGAGGTTTGGTGGGTGACCCCTGCCCCTGGTAGGTAGATATGTGGGGGGGAGGGTGTCCCTGTGAGGGGGAGGGCTCAGCTGGGGGGGTCCTTGTGAGTCTGTCTGGCAGGGAGGGGCCTGCCCCCCCCCGCTGACCCTGCCCCTCCTCCCAGGTGCTGTGGACGGGGCTGCCCTGCCCCAGCTTCCACCTGCTTGTGGCCTGTGGGATCCTGGACTCGGAGCGCGAGGCCCTAATGAACTCGGGGTTCGGCTTCAGCGAGATCCTCAAGGTGAGACCCCCCTGTGCCCCCTCGAACTCCCCCATCCCAGCTGCCCTGGCTCCGACGCTGTCTCGGGGGTCCTCCCGGGGCAGCAGCTCTGAGCCCTCAGCACCTGGCTCTGCCGCGGGCCCCTCGGGGGTCCCCTCGCTCTGACCCACAAGGGGAGCAGCCCCCCTGTGCCGGAGTGGGGAGTGTTCACCTGGGAGTGGTGCAGGGGAGATTTACTAGTTTTCTGCTAACATGGGGCGTGCCTCAGTTTCCCCGGGTGCTGCATCACTACAAGGTGGGGATGGGAAATAAGGGGGTGACGTCACTGCAGGGTGATACTTGTGACCTGAGCCCAGGAGGGGGCTGGGGCCAGGTGACACCTTCTGCCCGGGAAACTGGACAAAGGCTGGAGGAGGGGCCGGGGGGCTGCTGAGGGGGGTTTCAGTTTGGAGCTGAGAGGCAAGGCCAGAACCGGGGTTGGGGTGTCCCGGGGTCATGGGGCGACGCTCTGGGACTGCTCCTTATGAAGGCAGGACTCGGGGGAGCCCCCTCTCTGACCCTGGAGCATCCAGCATCCCCGTCCCCCCATGCGCTTCCCGCATGAGTGCGCCCCGGGGGGCTGGGGGAGCCAGAGGGTCCTGCCCCCCCAACTCCGCGGCCAGACGTGACTCTCAGCCGGCCGCTAACAGGAACAGCCCAAAACAGAGCTTGTGGGTACAGAGACCAGGACCCCCCAGTCTGGTCCATTTTCGGGGGTGGGGTTCCCAGACCCCGGTTCTGCCCCCCCATCTCCCCAGCCGGCCCCCCCGCCCAGCCCCTCCTCTGGCCTGTCTCTCTCCCGGGCCAGGAGGCCACCAGATCCCTTTGTTCTCCAGCCCCTTCAGTTGGCACCTTGCGGGGGGGGGCCAAGGGGACAGGGTGTCGGCATCACCCCGGCCCTCTCGGGCTCTGCACCAATCGCCCCCTAGACACTGCACAGGGGAAACTGAGGCACCCACCTGGTGTTCAGAGAAAACATTCGAACTTTCACGCATCCCCCCAAAATCCGTCCTTTGTTCTCCAGGCGTTACCGTAATACACCTAAGAGAACTACGCGGATGCTGGGGGATCCTGGGGCAGGAGTGGGGATCCAGGGCACAACCGTAACGTACCTAATAGATGTCCCCCCCTTCCCCCCAGCACATCAATGAGCTGACGATGAAGATGAGTGTGGAGGAGACGCTGAGCCGGGCCGAGGCTCTGTACAGACAGCTGGCGACCAGCCCCGTGAGTGCCCCACGGCCTGCCCCACGGCACCCCCCTGCCTGCCCCCCACACCCCAGCCCCGTGAGCGCCCCACAGCCTGCCCCATGGCACCCCCCTGCCTGCCCCTCAGGCCCCTGAGTGCCCCACGGCCTGCCCCCCTGCCTGCCCCCCACACCCCAGCCCCGTGAGCGCCCCACGGCCTGCCCCACGGCACCCCTCTCCCTGCCCCCCACACCCCAGCCCCGTGAGCGCCCCACAGCCTGCCCCATGGCACCCCTCTCCCTGCCCCCCACACCCCAGCCCCGTGAGCGCCCCACGGCCTGCCCCACGGCACCCCTCTCCCTGCCCCCCACACCCCAGCCCCGTGAGCGCCCCACGGCCTGCCCCACGGCACCCCTCTCCCTGCCCCCCACACCCCAGCCCTGTGAGTGCCCCACGGCCTGCCCCACGCCACCCCCCTGCCTGCCCCCCACACCCCAGCCCCGTGAGCGCCCCACAGCCTGCCCCATGGCACCCCCCTGCCTGCCCCCCACACCCCAGCCCCGTGAGCGCCCCACGGCCTGCCCCACGGCACCCCCCTGCCTGCCCCCCACACCCCAGCCCCGTGAGCGCCCCACGGCCTGCCCCACGGCACCCCCCTGCCTGCCCCCCACACCTCAGCCCCGTGAGCGCCCCACGGCCTGCCCCACGGCACCCCCCTGCCTGCCCCCCACACCTCAGCCCCGTGAGCGCCCCACAGCCTGCCCCACGGCACCCCCCTGCCTGCCCCCCACACCCCAGCCCCGTGAGCGCCCCACAGCCTGCCCCACGGCACCCCCCTGCCTGCCCCCCACACCCCAGCCCCGTGAGTGCCCCACGGCCTGCCCCCCTGCCTGCCCCCCACACCCCAGCCCCGTGAGCGCCCCACGGCCTGCCCCCCGGCACCCCTCTCCCTGCCCCCCACACCCCAGCCCTGTGAGTGCCCCACGGCCTGCCCCCCACACCCCAGCCCTGTGAGTGCCCCACGGCCTGCCCCACGCACCCCCCTGCCTGCCCCCCAGGCCCCTGAGTGCCCCACGGCCTGCCCCCCTGCCTGCCCCCCACACCCCAGCCCTGTGAGTGCCCCACAGCCTGCCCCACGGCACCCCTCTGCCTGCCCCCCAGGCCCCTGAGTGCCCCACGGCCTGCCCCACGGCACCCCCCTGCCTGCCCCCCACACCTCAGCCCCGTGAGCGCCCCACGGCCTGCCCCACGGCACCCCTCTCCCTGCCCCCCAGGCCCCTGAGTGCCCCACGGCACCCCCCTGCCTGCCCCCCACACCCCAGCCCCGTGAGCGCCCCACGGCCTGCCCCACGGCACCCCCCTGCCTGCCCCGTACACCTCAGCCCCGTGAGCGCCCCACGGCCTGCCCCACGGCACCCCCCTGCCTGCCCCCCACACCCCAGCCCCGTGAGCGCCCCACGGCCTGCCCCACGGCACCCCCCTGCCTGCCCCCCACACCCCAGCCCCGTGAGCGCCCCACGGCCTGCCCCACGGCACCCCCCTGCCTGCCCCCCACACCCCAGCCCCGTGAGCGCCCCACGGCCTGCCCCATGGCACCCCCCCTGCCTGCCCCCCACACCCCAGCCCCGTGAGCGCCCCACAGCCTGCCCCACGGCACCCCTCTGCCTGCCCCCCAGGCCCCTGAGTGCCCCACGGCCTGCCCCCCTGCCTGCCCCCCACACCCCAGCCCCGTGAGCGCCCCACAGCCTGCCCCATGGCACCCCCCTGCCTGCCCCCCACACCCCAGCCCCGTGAGCGCCCCACGGCCTGCCCCCCTGCCTGCCCCCCACACCGCAGTCCCATGAGCGCCCCACGGCCTGCCCCCCGGCACCCCCCGGCCTGCCCCCCACACCCCAGCCCCGTGAGCGCCCCACAGCCTGCCCCCCGGCACCCCTCTGCCTGCCCCCCACACCCCAGGCCCCTGAGTGCCCCACGGCCTGCCCCCCTGCCTGCCCCCCACACCCCAGTCCCATGAGCGCCCCACGGCCTGCCCCCCGGCACCCCCCTGCCTGCCCCCCACACCCCAGCCCCGTGAGCGCCCCACGGCCTGCCCCCCGGCACCCCCCGGCCTGCCCCCCACACCCCAGCCCCGTGAGCGCCCCACAGCCTGCCCCATGGCACCCCCCTGCCTGCCCCCCACACCCCAGCCCCGTGAGTGCCCCACGGCACCCCCCTGCCTGCCCCCCACACCCCAGCCCCGTGAGCGCCCCACGGCCTGCCCCCCTGCCTGCCCCCCACACCCCAGCCCCGTGAGTGCCCCACGGCACCCCCCTGCCTGCCCCCCACACCCCAGCCCCGTGAGCGCCCCACAGCCTGCCCCATGGCACCCCCCGGCCTGCCCCCCACACCCCAGCCCCGTGAGCGCCCCACAGCCTGCCCCATGGCACCCCCCTGCCTGCCCCCCACACCCCAGCCCCGTGAGTGCCCCACGGCACCCCCCTGCCTGCCCCCCACACCCCAGCCCCGTGAGCGCCCCACAGCCTGCCCCATGGCACCCCCCTGCCTGCCCCCCACACCCCAGCCCCGTGAGCGCCCCACAGCCTGCCCCACGGCACCCCTCTGCCTGCCCCCCAGGCCCCTGAGTGCCCCACGGCCTGCCCCCCTGCCTGCCCCCCACACCCCAGCCCTGTGAGTGCCCCACGGCCTGCCCCACAGCACCCCCCTGCCTGCCCCCCACACCCCAGCCCCGTGAGCGCCCCACAGCCTGCCCCATGGCACCCCCCTGCCTGCCCCCCACACCCCAGCCCCGTGAGTGCCCCACGGCCTGCCCCCCAGCACCCCTCTGCCTGCCCCCCACACCCCAGCCCCGTGAGTGCCCCACGGCACCCCCCTGCCTGCCCCCCACACCCCAGCCCCGTGAGCGCCCCACGGCCTGCCCCCCTGCCTGCCCCCCACACCCCAGCCCCGTGAGCGCCCCACAGCCTGCCCCATGGCACCCCCCTGCCTGCCCCCCACACCCCAGCCCCGTGAGCGCCCCACAGCCTGCCCCATGGCACCCCTCTGCCTGCCCCCCACACCCCAGCCCCGTGAGTGCCCCACGGCACCCCCCTGCCTGCCCCCCACACCCCAGCCCCGTGAGCGCCCCACAGCCTGCCCCATGGCACCCCCCTGCCTGCCCCCCACACCCCAGCCCCGTGAGCGCCCCACGGCCTGCCCCCCTGCCTGCCCCCCACACCCCAGTCCCATGAGCGCCCCACGGCCTGCCCCCCGGCACCCCCCTGCCTGCCCCCCACACCCCAGCCCCGTGAGTGCCCCACGGCCTACCCCCCGGCACCCCTCTGCCTGCCCCCCACACCCCAGGCCCCTGAGTGCCCCACGGCCTGCCCCCCTGCCTGCCCCCCACACCCCAGTCCCATGAGCGCCCCACGGCCTGCCCCCCGGCACCCCCCTGCCTGCCCCCACACCCCAGTCCCGTGAGCGCCCCACGGCCTGCCCCCCGGCACCCCCCTGCCTGCCCCCCACACCCCAGTCCCGTGAGCGCCCCACGGCCTGCCCCCCGGCACCCCCCGGCCTGCCCCCCACACCCCAGCCCCGTGAGCGCCCCACGGCCTGCCCCCCGGCACCCCCCTGCCTGCCCCCCACACCCCAGCCCCATGAGTGCCCCTCGGCCTGCCCCCTAGCACCCGCACTCCTGCCCCCCAGCACTCCCCAGCCCCGTGGGTAGCCCCCCGGCCTGCCCCACAGTTCCCCCCAGCCTGCTCCCCACAACCCCAGCCCCGTGGGTAGCCCCCCGGCCTGCCCCACAGTTCCCCCCAGCCTGCTCCCCACAACCCCAGCCCGGTGAGTGCCCCCAGGCCTGCCCCACAGCACCCGCACCCCTTCCCCCCGGCACACCCCAGTCCTGTGCGTGCCCCCTGGCCTGCCCCCCGATGCCCCCACCTGCCCCCCAGTGCCCCCACTCCCTGGCCTGCCCCCTGCCTGCCTGCCTCCCACACCCCTGCCCTACTGCCTCCCCCCTTCCCCAGCCTGCCCCCCATGCCCCCTGCCTGCCTCCCACACCTCCAGCCCCCCATCTGCCCCCTGCCTGTCCCCAGTGGCCCCTCAGCCCACCTCCCACACCCCCAGCCTGGTGAGTGCCCCCCCGCCTGTCTCCCGCCCCCATGTGCCCCCCCCTCCCCAACCAGCCAGTCCTGGCCCCATGTCCTGGCCCCGTGTCCCAGCCAGCCCCGGTGACCTCGCTGTCCCCACAGGAGCTGCCACGGAATGTGCAGGATCTTCTGGGGCTGGGGGGGCCCAAGGGGGGTAGCCCCCCAGCCAGCCCCCCTCAGCCCCTCTCGCCCAGCCAGGCCCCAGAGCTGGAGCTGATGGGCAGCGTCTCACCCCACCAGCCCGACAGCAGCATCGACATCCTGCCCCCCGAAGAGCCCCCCATGGCTCGGAGCCCCCTGCCCTGAGCCAGATGCCGGGGTCCACCAGCCATTGCCACCTCTTCACACAGCACTTTAATGGGGGGGGTGTCTGCTGAGGGGTATCAGGGTGCCCGCGGGGGGCGTTGTGGCCAGACTTTGTTCCCAGGGTGCACTGGGTTCTGCTCCCGTCCCCACAAGCCGGACTCTTGGGTTCCAGCCCCAGCTCTGGCGAGGGAGGGGTTTCTATCACCCCACTGGCCCGGGCCCATGATCCTGGGGGGGGAGCTGGGCCGAACTCCGGTGCCATATGGGGGAGCAGCAGCCTCGGGGGGCACCTGCCCGGCCCCTGCTGCCTGTGAGTATCCTGAGGTGGAAGGGGAGGGGGCAGCCTGGGAGCCAGGACTCCTGGGTTCTCTGCAGGCCCAACCCCTGTCCCCCCAGGGCTGCTCTTCACCCCAGCCCCGGGGGGCCCCCATTGCTGCCCTGGGGCTCACTGCTTTCGGCCATGTACAGATCCCGAGGGGCTGGGGGGTCCCTGCTCCCCCCTGACACTGACCCCGTCTAACAGCAGCTGCCCAGGGGTGCCCTGCCCCCGCCTCCCCCTTGCTTTGTAATGTACATTAAACACTCGTTTACCAAATGGCTTGGGTATGTTTCCTAATTGGAGGCTGGGAGCCAGGACACCTGGGTTCTCTCCCCGGCTCTGGGAGGGGCTGGGAGCCAGGACGCCTGGGTTCTCTCCCTGGCTCTGGGAGGGGAGGGGGGGCTAGTGGTTAGAGTGGGGAGGGGTGGGAACCAGGACTCCTGGGTTCTCTGCCTAAGCGGCACCAGGAGGCTCCTTGTCCTCCCAAAATCAGCATCCGCTTCCCTGCCTGTGACCCCTCCCTGAGAATGTAATGGGGGGGCCCAGATCCCCCCACCAGGGAAGGGAATTTCCTGGGTCTGTTCTAACCTGCCCCAGCCAGAGCCCTGTGTCCTTCTCCTCAGGGAGTCAGGGGCAGGGGTCTGGATCCTGGGGAGGGGGGTGGGCAGAGATGCCCCGGACTCCTGGGTTCTAGGATTCCTCCAGCAGGTCATTGTTGGGCTGTTCTTTGTGTGGGGGGGGGCTGGATTATTCCTCCCCGGGAGGGAGAATCTAGGCCGCATGTGTCCCCCCCCCCCCCAGCAGGGGCTATTTCTGGCCATGCAGCCCCCTCGGTGGCTCCCTTACGTAACCAGCTGCGCCCCCGGGACGCGACCTAGTTCTAGCGGCAGGCGGGCGAAAGGCAGCAGCTGCTGCCCCCCCGCGGGGCCGGACACGGAGGGGGGGCTGTGCCAGGCTGGAACGTGCGCCCCCAGCTTCCCCCCTCCCCACAGCTGGGCTGGTGCCTCTCACTCCCAACCTGCAGCCCTGCCCAGCCCAGCCCTGCCCCCCCTGGTGCCCCTCACTCCCGATCTGCAGCCCCCAGCCCTGCCGGTGCCCCTCACTCCCGACCCGCAGCCCCTCCCAGCCCAGCCCTGCTGGTGCCCCTCACTCCCGACCCACAGCCCCTCCCAGCCCAGCCCTGCCCCCCCCCAGTGCCCCTCACTCCCGACCCGCAGCCCCCAGCTCTTCCAGTGACCCTCACTCCTGACCCGCAGCCCCTGCCAGCCAAGCCTGGCCCCCGCACCTCTGCTGGTGCCCCTCACCCCCGACCTGCAGCCCACTGTTAGTCCAGGCCCCTGCCCCACTCTCCCAGTGCCCCTCACTCCCGACCCGCAGCCACCCCCAGTCCAGCCCTGCCCCTCCCCTCCCCAGCCTTGCCGGTGCCCCACACTCCCAACCCACAGCCCCCTTCTCTCCCAGGTGTTGCTCTGTGTTTGTCTCGAGGCCCTTTGCCAGGCTGACCAAGCCCCACAGAGGCCCCATGGCAGGAGAGGGGAGGGTCCAGCTGCCGTGGGGGAGTCACAGACTCTCTGACCCAAGGCCAGTCCTGACATTGGCCACACATTGACCTCAGCTCCAGGCCCTCCGTGGGTCCCGGCCATCCCAGCCCTGCCGCCAACAAGATGCCCGTCAGCTGCTCTGGCCTGCAGCATGAATGGGGGCTTTGGAGCCCCCAGAGGAGACAGCCCCCCCTCCACCACAACCCCAGCCAGAGGGGAGGCGAGCCCAGGGCCGGGCTAGCAGGGGCTGCAGGTCAGGAGTGAGGGGCACCGGCAGGGCTTGGGGGGGGGAAGGGGGCCCAGGGCTGTGCTAGCAGGGTCGGGAGTGAGGGGTACTGGTAGGGCTGGGCTGGCAGGGGGCTGTGGGTCGGGAGTGAGGGGCACCAGCAGGGCTGGGAGCTGCCAGCCACAGATCATTTAACCGGTGTCCGGGGGGGGGGGGGGGGCTCATACTGGTAGTAAAGAAGGACAGAAAGGAGGGCAGCCCCCCCCCCCCGGGGCCTGGAGAATTAATTAGCTACAAACGAGCTAAACTGGGTCTGGAAGGACTGAAATAGACACAAAATACAGCAACCCCCACCTCCAGATTCCTGGGTTCTCTCCCAGCTCTGGGAGGGGAATGGGGGCTAGGGGTTAGAGCAGAGGGCTGGGAGCCAGGAATCCTGGGGTCTCTTTCCCATCCCCCCAGGGTCAGGCCCCGCCGGGGGGTGGGTTGAGACCTGGCTCTGGGGGCTCAGGGCTGCTGGGGAACGGGCCGGGGGGGGGGGTCCCTGGGCCACGTCCGCTCTGCAGGGGACTCAGAGCTGGGCTGGGTCGTGGCCCTGGCGCCTGATGTGGCTTCTCTCTGGCTGCGGCCAGCCGGGCCCCTCGGAGCTGCCAGGAGCCGCCCAGCTGGGCCCCTCGGAGCCGCCAGGAGCCACCCAGCCGGGCCCCTCGGAGCCGCCAGGAGCCGCCCAGCCGGGCCCCTCGGAGCTGCCCAGCCGGGCCCCTCGGAGCCGCCAGGAGCCGCCCAGCCGGGCCCCTCGGAGCCGCCAGGAGCCGCCCAGCCGGGCCCCTCGGAGCTGCCCAGCCGGGCCCCTCGGAGCCGCCAGGAGCTGGCCCAGGGGACAGACCCTCGTTATGGGCTTGGAATTAACATTAATTCACTAACACACGGGCTGGATGCGGGAGAGGGACATGGGGGGGTTGGCGCCAGACCAACCTAGGGTGGGCATCACGCCCAGCCCTCTCCCCAGCCCTGCTGGTGCCCCTCACTCCCGACCCGCAGCCCCAGCTAGCCCAGCCCTGCCCCCACCCCCAGCCCTGCTGGTGCCCCTCACTCCCGACCCGCAGCCCCAGCTAGCCCAACCCTGCCCCCACCCCCAGCCGTGCTGGTGCCCCTCACTCCTGACCTGCAGCCCCAGCTAGCCCAGCCCTGCCCCCATCCCCAGCCCTGCTGATGCCCCTCACTCCCGACCTGCAGCCCCCTGCCACCCAAGCCCCATGTTTGCTAGGCCCCGGTGCCTCTCGCTGGGGCAGGGTTTGGGGGGGACCGTTGGCTGGGGGGGGGGGTCACAGACGGGGGGGGCAGTGCCTGGAGAGGCTCAGCTTGGGGTGGGGCTGGGAAGTGGTTGCCCAATTCTGACATTTCCCCCCCATCGCCCTTAGGCTCAGGCCCCCCTCAGCCCCGGCAGCTGCCCGCCTCTGCCCCAAGGGAAGAGGCCCCTAAAGGACAGGGGGGAGGAGAGGCTGGGTAGCTGGGGGGGCTGGGTCCCTGTTCCCCTGGCACCATGTAGGGGCCCCCCCAAATCCTCCCCCCCCCCCCCGCGCTGGGCGGAAGGAGGCGCCGGCCACGGGGTGAAGGTTTCATGAAAACGATTCATTTATTTCATGCTGTAACTCCCGGCCTGGCCTCATGCAGACCTCGGCCCCCCCGCCCCCCCCCACAGGCAGGGACTGGGGGGAGGAATCGGAGGGGTGGCAGATAACAGGGGAGAGAAAAGAAACAGCAACAAAAGCACACCCCCCCCGGAGCTGCTCAGCGCCCCCCCCCCAGCCTTGAGCGCTCTGGTGGGGGGAGGTCCAGGCGGGCCAGGGGGGCAACACCAGGGCCCCCCCCAGGGGGTCGCAGTGGGCCCGTCCCACGTAGCACCAGTTGAATGGGAGCAGGGGGTGGGGGCTGGGAAGATGCAAGCCCCCCTCCAGAGGCGAGGGGGGTAGACGGATTGGGGGGGGCTGGTGGCAGCGGGGGGTGGGGCGATGTGCAGCGGGGGGGGCTTGTGGCAGGAGGGTTGGGGAGGGGCCTGGCTGGATGGACACAGGAGGGGTGGTGGAGGGTCAGGCAGGCTGGGGGGGGGCAGGGGGGTGGAAGGACAGCCAGATGGATGGAGGGGGCGGCTGAGAGGAGGTGCGGGAGGGAGGAGTGGGAGTAAAGAAGGATGCGGGGGAGGGAGTGGGGGAGTGGACGGGGGGCAGGCTGGAGCGGGGTGGATGGGGGCAGGATGTGGGGGGAAGAGATGGGGGAGTGGATGGGGGCAGGATGCGGGGGAGGGGGGTGGATGGGGGCAGGCTGTGGGGGCGAGGAGAGGGGGGAGTGGCTGGGGAGCAGGATGCAGTGGGGAAGGGGGGGTGGATGGGGGCAGGCTGCGGGGGGGAGGAGGGGGGGTGGATGGGGGCAGGATACGGGGGGCAGGAGGTAGGCTGCAGAGGGGAGTGGCTGTGGGGTGGAGGAAGCAGGATATGGGGGGGCAGGCTCAAGGCCTCGGCTGATTTGGGGGCTGCTGCAAGGTGTGGGGGGGTCACCCTGGGTCCTGCTGGCACCGTGTGTGTCTGTGGGGGGGGGACCCACTGGCTTGTCCCGGGGCTCAGCGAGGCCCTGCCCCCCCGGTCAGGATGGGGGGGCAGTGTTATTGCTTTGTGGGGGGGGGGCAGCACTAGGAGACCACCCCCCAGCCAGGTGCACCAGCTCACGAGCCCTCCCTCCAGGATGGGGTGGGGTGGGGGCTAGTACTTGCACTCCGCCCCCCCGCAGGGAGGCTGTAGAGGGATGGATGAGAGACGGGGGGGCTGGATCAATGGGGGGGACATGGCACATGGGGGGGCACAGGTAGAGGCCCTAGAATTACACGTCATCCAGCAATTCCCCCCCCCATCACAATTCATTTGGCACAATTTTGGGGTTGGGGCCAGGACCCACCGCGGGGGGGGAGGGGGACATATGGGGCGATGGGACCCAGGTGTCCAGGGGAAGGAGTGGGTCCCCCCCCCGACTCCATCACAGCTGGTGTGTTGCCATGGAAACCGGAGGGGGGTTGTTTCTATGAAAAAATAATGTCACTTTTCCGCATTTTATTAAACATCTGCTTGAAAAAATAGATCTGTGCCCCCCCATGTACCCCCCACCTGCCCATCCCCCCCCTCACTTTGCACCGTTCCCTTCCTCCTGCCCCCCCCAGGGGGCTGGGCCATCCCCAGCTCCCCCCCCTTCCTGAGTCTAAATCAGCTGTATGTGCCCCCCCTGCCCTTGGCCGGGGGCAGGCCGTGGCTGGAAGACATTGTCATCCCTGTCCTCTGTGGGGCTGCCCCACAGCTATAGGGCTCACCCCCCCCCCGGTTCTTGACTCTGGGACTCCCCCCAGAAGATAATTTAATCAGGAGCCAGCACAGTTGCCCCTCCCCCTTGATTTTCTCACTCCCCCAGCTCAGTGCAATGGGGGGGGGCAGCTCCACCGGGGCTGGGGGGACCCTTAACCCCCCCCCGAATAAAGTCAATCCCAGCCACAAGTGAGGTGCTGAAATTACCAAGTTGGGGGAGGGACTGGGGGGCTGTTAAAGTGCGAGATGGGGGGGAGCGACACAGAAAAATATTCCCCCTCAGCGATAGATGGGGGTTAGACACGGGGGGAGCTAAGTTTTCACGGGTGGGGGGGGCTTATTTTAAAAGAATCGGACCCCCCCCTAACATGCACGTGGGGGGAGCAGTAGACAAGCTTTGCCCCCCCATAAATAGCATGCTCCCCCCAGCGAGGGGGGCTCGGAGCTGGGGGGCGTAGCCCAGCCAGGCTCGGGGGGGGGGGCGTGGAAGGACCTTTGGTCAATATGACCCATAAGCTGCCCTCTGCAGTGGGCAGGGACTGGGGTGTGGGGGGGGGACGCACTGCAGGGGAAATCCCCTTCCCCCCCAGCCTTCCCTCCCCTCTGCTTCTCCGGGGGTGGGAAAGCCAGACCCCCCCCCCAACTAACAAGAAAATCCTTTGAGTTTTGCATAGGAATTGTTGCATAAGAATGGGGGGGGGCAAGAGACTGGGAGGGGGTCTGGGGGAGGTCTCAAAGCATTGATGGGAAAGGGCTGGAACTGAGGGGACCCCCCCCACAGGAGACCCCCCCCGGCTCAGACTGGTGCTGTTGCATAGTGCGACGGATGAATTTCCGGGGAGAGGGGGGGTCTGTCCACCCTGCAAAGGGGTGTGGGGGGGTGACATTGGTGGGGGCAGACTCTCCCCAGCCCTAGGCCATGCAGCTGCTGGGGGGGGGCTCCAACCGCTCTGAGGCCTAGTTTGCTGCGTCCACGGTAGGTGGAGGTCGTGGGGTTCTTCTGGGGGGGGACTGAGTGAGGAAGAGCAGGGCCAGGCGGGGGGGAGGCAGAGGTGTGCCCCCCACCTCGAATGGCTCCCCACAGCCCCCCCCCACTGCATGCCTTCCCACAGGGGAGGAGGGCAAACCGGGCGCTAAGGGACAGGGGACCCAGGATTTGGGGGGTCCGGCGCTGTGCCCCCCTCCAGACTGGGGTGGTGATGGGGGGTTGCATATAACACGAGCAGATTCACATGCAGACACATGCTGGCTGGCACAATGCAACTTGGAGATCAGCTGGGGGGGGGCGGGCAGTCCCGATCCTGCGCCCGCAGGCAGGAGCCCCCCCCACACACATGCCGGTCCCACCTCTGGCCGCTGGGGCCCCTCGTTCCGCTGGGGCCGGCATCTGGCCCTGGGGCGCAGCCGCGGGGGGGATCACAGTGACGGGCCATGCCAGGAGGGGGGCACGGCCCTAGGGCAGAGGAGGAAGGGGTGGGGGGGAGCCGGCAGGCCCCCCCCTCACCCCATGCTGGCACTCCTCTGTCCGTCCGACCCGACGGTCCACGAAGTCTGTGCGTCCTGGGACCGGCGGCCTGCAGCCGGAGAGGCCAGCGCATTGCTTATTGCTTGTGTGATCCATGGAAGATCCATGCAGGAGAGAACCAAGCGGGCGGCGGCTCCGGGGGGGTCCTCGAAGGAGCAGAGTCTGTGAGTCCAGAAACCGGAACAGAGGGTGTGTGTGTGGGCGGGGGGGACAGACAGACTGATGGGGCGCACAGGGATGGACGGACAGAATGGTGCATATGGGGACGGACAGCCGGAGGGGTATGTATAGAGACAGATAGACACCTGGAGGGGTGCATATGGGGACAGGCAGCTGGAAGGGGGTAGGTGAGGACAGACAGACAGTTGGAGGGGGATGTATGGGGACACACAGCCAGAGGGGGGTTGATGAGGACAGACAGACAGTTGGAGGGGGATGTATGGGGACACACAGCCAAAGGGGGGTTGATGAGGACAGACAGACAGTTGGAGGGGGGTGTATGGGGACACACAGCCAGAGGGGGGTTGATGAGGACAGACAGACAGTCGGAGGGGGGTGCATGGGGACACACAGCCGGAGGGGGGTTGACAAGGACAGACAGACAGTCGGGGGGGTGTATGGGGACACACAGCCGGAGGGGGGTTGATGAGGACAGACAGACAGTTGGGGGGTGTATGGGGACACACAGCCGGAGGGGGTTTGACGACGACAGACAGACAGACAGTCGGAGGGGGGTGTATGAGGACACACAGCCGGAGGGGGGTTGACGACGACAGACAGACAGTCGGAGGGAGGTGTATGGGGACACACAGCCGGAGGGGGGTTGATGAGGACAGACAGACAGTCGGGGGTGATGTATGGGGACACACAGCCGGAGGGGGGTTGATGAGGACAGACAGACAGTCGGAGGGGGGTGTATGGAGACACACAGCCGGAGGGGGGTTGATGAGGACAGACAGACAGTTGAGGGGTGTATGGGGAAACACAGCTGGAGGGGGGTTGATGAGGACAGACAGACAGTCGGGGGTGGTGTATGGGGACACACAGCCGGAGGGGGGTTGACGAGGACAGACAGACAGTCGGAGGGGGGTGTATGGGGACACACAGCCGGAGGGGGGTTGATGAGGACAGACAGACAGTCGGGGGGGTGTATGGGGGGACACAGCTGGAGGGGGGTTGATGAGGACAGACAGACAGTCGGGGGGGTGTATGGGGACACACAGCCGGAGGGGGGTTGATGAGGACAGACAGACAGTCGGGGGGTGTATGGGGGGACACAGCTGGAGGGGGGTTGATGAGGACAGACAGACAGTCGGGGGGGTGTATGGGGACACAGAGCCGGAGGGGGGTTGATGAGGACAGACAGACAGTCGGGGGGTGTATGGGGGGACACAGCTGGAGGGGGGTTGATGAGGACAGACAGACAGTCGGGGGGGTGTATGGGGACACACAGCCGGAGGGGGGTTGACGAGGACAGACAGACAGTCGGGGGGATGTATGGGGGGACACAGCTGGAGGGGGGTTGATGAGGAGAGACAGACAGTCGGAGGGGGGTGTATGGGGACACACAGCCGGACGGAGGGAATGGACAGAAGGACCCAGAGGTGCAGTGTGGGGCAGGGGGCTCCTGGACCCCCCCCCCCCGCAGTATTTGGATTCTCAGAGCAAACCTCCCTCCCGCCAAAAATACAAACTCTGCCGCCCCCAGAGCCCCAGGTCAGGCCCCTCCCCGGAGGGACCCAGGCGTCCTGCTCCGGGGGGGGCAGGGGCGGGACTCAGGGATGTTCCAGGAGGTGCCGTGGAGCGTGTCCTGTAGCAGCCGAAGGGGGGACGGGACCCACGCTGCCCCCGGCGACGAAGGCCCCCTGGTTGCCCCCAGCGACGGCTCCTCTCTTCTGCCTTGTTCTTCTGCTTTAAAAGTCGGGGGGGACGGAGTCCAGGGCCCCCGGGCTAGAGGACGGAGGGCAGGGGCGGGCGGGGGCGCCGGGGGGCGCCGGGCGAGCCCAGGGGGCTGGGGGCGGGCGAGAGCCGGAGCCCCACGATGCTGTTCAGACTCCGGGACTTCTCATAACCTTCGGGGGGCACCGGTGGGGAGAGAGAGACAGGGGGGTGAGTGGGGGGGGAGGCACCCGCCCCCCTATCCACGGCACCCCCGACCCAGGGCACCCCCGGCCTGTTATCCCCCAACCCACGGCACCCCCGACCCATGGCACCCCCGGCCTGTTATCCCCCGACTCACGGCACCCCCGACCCACGGCACCCCCAGCCTGTTATCCCCCGACCCACGGCACCCCCAACCCACGGCACCCCCAGCCTGTTATCCCCCGACCCACGGCACCCCCGACCCACGGCACCCCCAGCCTGTTATCCCCCGACTCACGGCACCCCCGACCCACGGCACCCCCAGCCTGTTATCCCCCGACTCACGGCACCCCCGACCCACGGCACCCCCAGCCTGTTATCCCCCTATCCACGGCACCCCCGACCCACGGCACCCCCAGCCTGTTATCGCACAACCCACGGCACCCCCGACCCATGGCACCCCCGGCCTGTTATCCCCCGACTCACGGCACCCCCGACCCACGGCACCCCCAGCCTGTTATCCCCCGACTCATGGCACCCCCGACCCACGGCACCCCCAGCCTGTTATCCCCCTATCCACGGCACCCCCGACCCACGGCACCCCCAGCCTGTTATCGCACAACCCACGGCACCCCCGACCCATGGCACCCCCGGCCTGTTATCCCCCGACTCACGGCACCCCCGACCCACGGCACCCCCAGCCTGTTATCCCCCGACCCACGGCACCCCCGACCCACGGCACCCCCAGCCTGTTATCCCCCGACTCACGGCACCCCCGACCCACGGCACCCCCAGCCTGTTATCCCCCGACCCACGGCACCCCCAACCCACGGCACCCCCAGCCTGTTATCCCCCGACCCACGGCACCCCCGACCCACGGCACCCCCGGCCTGTTATCCCCCGACTCACGGCACCCCCGACCCATGGCACCGGCCTGTTATCCCCCGACTCACGGCACCCCCGACCCACGGCACCCCCGGCCTGTTATCCCCCGACCCACGGCACCCCCGACCCAGGGCAACCCCCAGCTTGTTATTCCCCGATCCATGGCAACCCCAACCCATGACAACTCTGACCCCCAGCAACCCCCAGCCTGTTATTCCCCTGACCCATGGCACCCCCGACACACAGCACCCCCCAGCTTGTTATCCCCCGACCCACAGCAACCCACAGCCTGGTTATCCCCCAACCCATGGCACTACACCCCACCAAGGCCCCCATGACTCACAGTACCCTATGCCCTGAGCACCCCCCAACTCACAGCATCCTGTAATCCACAGCACCCCACACCCCAGGCAGCCTGTGGCCCACAGGACTCCTCTGACCCTCCAACACCTAGGCCACCCCCCAAAAAAACCACAGCAATCCACATGCCTATGCACCCCCAGCCCCTCCCCACTCATCTCCAGCAACTCAGCCCCAGCCCCCAATGCAGCTCCTGTCACCCCCACCCCCAAGCATCCTCCAAATAGCAAGTATCCTCCCCCAGGTCCCAGAAAGCTCTGTCCCCCCCCCCACCACACACACTCTGCTCCTGCCAGTGCCGGGCTGCCAGTGAGGCGGGGGAGCGCCCGGGCCCCCAGCTCTCATCCCCTTTCTCCCCTCCCCCTGCCCCAAAGGGTGTTTGGGGTGTCCCCCCCCCAAGCCTTTCAGCCCAGCCAGCCACTGGAGAACCCAGGAGTCCTGGCTCCCAGCCCCCCACCCCCGCTCTAACCACCAGACCCCACTCCCCTTCCAGAGCCAGGGAGAGAACCCAGGAGAACCCCCTGCTCTACCAACTAGACCCCACCCCCAACCCCAGAGTCAGTCGCATGTCAGCCCACGTCGAGGAGTCCCAGTATAACCGCAGTCCCTTCAGCCCGCTCCAGAGCCAGCCGCATCTCAGCGCTGGGGTAGGGGTCTCCATATAACCCACCCTTGTGCCCCACCCCAGAGCCAGCTGCATCTCACTGCTAGGGGAGGGGTCCCTATATAACCCGCCCCTGCACCCCACCCCAGAGCCAGCCGCATCTCAGGGCTGGGGCAGGGGTCCCCATATAACCAGCCTCCGTGCCCCACCCCAGAGCCGAGCAAACAGCGGAAAGGAGCCCATAAGCCCGTGTGAGCAGTGGGGGCGGCCGGTTAGTGCGGGCGCCCTAGGCTGGTGGGGTGTGTCAGGGGATATGGGTGGTGGGGAGACACTGATCTGCTCAGAGTGGTGGCGGAGGCTGCTGAGAGGGAGATGAGGTTTTGTGGGGGGTGTCTGTGCCCCACGGGGTGCCGGGGCAGGGTACGTACCTGGCTGACGCAGCCGGGGCATTACAGGGGCACTGGGCGAACCCTACAAGATGTATGAAATGGGGTGTTAATTGGGGTCAAATATTGGAGCAGCCCAGGGTGAATACGAGGGGAGTCCTGAGCACCCCCCACTTGCATCCCCTCCACCCTCCCCCAATACCCTGACCCTGAAACCCACCCCTCGCCCCCTGTACTCCTCCTTCTGTCTCCCTCACTACTCCCTGCACCTCCCAGCCCATGCCACCCCCATTCCCAGCACCCCATCTCTTCCCCTCCCGCCCATGAGATGCCAACCCCAGCTCCGACCCCCCCAGGAGGAATATGGAGACCTGCCACCCCCCATATGACCTGCCCTTAGTCATGGCCTCTGGCCTTGTCTCCCTTTGGGGTGGGGATAATATTTTGTTTGACTACTGCGTGTGCCTCAGTTTCCCCACATACTGTGTGGTCATGGTAGAGTGGGGGGGGCGGAAGAGGCTGTTTGCTCGCTGCACAGACCCAGGTGTGACCCACACTGGCTGGCTGGGGCCAGGCCCCCACATGCCCAGGGAGGGGCCCAGAAGACAATGGCCCCCCCACTGCCCAGCCTGTTGGCACCCAGCAGCTAACGGCCACGGGTGCCCCCTGGGCAAGGAGCTGGGCGGCTGCGACCAGCTGGAGGACAAGGGTCCGGGGGGATTCGCTCTGTGTGGGGCTGGTGGGGGGAGCTGGGGGCACTGGCACTAAGGGGTCGGGGGCTCTGGGCTTGGGCCCGACCCAGCTGGCCTCGGCAGTAATTTCTGTTCTCAGCACTAACCCAGGACTCTCCGCTCTGCGCCCAGACCCCCCAACAACCCCCCACCACTCCGCTCCCAGCCGAGTCACTCCCGAGCCCAGAGCTGGGGGGCCTGTCTGCCCCCGGGGCCCATCCCGGGGCACTCGCTGCAGGGGACTCCCGGCCTGACCCCAGGGCAGGGGGCTGCAGGCTCTGAGGGGGGGCAGGGGGCAGGAAGCTGAGGGGCTCACCCCACTGAGAGCGACCCCCAGGGGGCTGCAGGGGTCCCCCAGGGTCCAGGCCAGAGCTCTCTCCTATCACAATGAGGGGTTCCAGGCATTGTCCCTGGGGGTCCCCAGCACCCCCCAACCCAGGGCAGGGACCCCTCGTATTCACCCACTGCGGGCTGGCCCCATATTTGCCTCAGAGATGGAGATGTGGCCGAGGAAAAGCAGCAGGTAAAAAGCAATGGACTGGGGGGTGAGGCGGGGGGCACTCGGGATGTTGCGGGGAGGCCCTGGCGAGGGGGGGGCGTGTGAGAGTCGGGTGGGTGGGGGTGGGCCCTAGGGAACCAGGGGCAGGGCTTGCAGAATATCCAGAGAAGGGGGTGGAGCCTAGCCACCTGGGGCGGGGCCTATGGAATGTAAGGGGCGGGGCATGGGAGCTGAGGGGCAGGGCATGGGAGCTGAGGGGCGGGGCCTGGGGAAATATCCCAGCTAAGGGGCGGGGCCTGGGATTTGAGGGGCGGGGCCTGGGGAATGTCCTGGCTAAGGGGCGGGACCTCGGAAACCCCAGGCTGGGGAATCACCAACCCCCAATCCCCAACCGCCAGCCCAGGGCTTAGTTAAAGGGCCAGTGTCCCTCGCCACTCCCCCTTTCCCCACACTGGAAATCCTGACCCCCAAGTGCAGCTGAGTGGCTGAGTTTTGGTAGGACCCACAGGAATGGGTCTGAGGGGATGGCTGGGGGTTTGGGGCGGGGGAAATCAGCCAATCAAGAGGAAATGGGGAGGGGGGTATCAGGCAGGGGAGGGGACTGGGGCTGCACGGGGGAGGGGGAATCCTAAGAGACCCCACTCCCCTCCCTGAGCCAGGATGGGACCCAGGAGTCCTGGCGGCCAGCTAGGCCTGGGTGTGTCTTTAGCCTCAGATGAAGATGGGGAGGCGGCTTGTTCCTGGCTGGGCTCAGACAGGGTGGGGGGTGGCGGGGCTGGGGGGGTGCACGGGGCGGGGAAGGAGCAGCCTGGGCAGCTCAGATGAGAAAGGGGGGAGGGGGCCCAGCGAGGTGCTGGGGGGATCCATGTAGGTGTGTGTGCAGCGGGCGGACGTGGGGGTGCAGGGCTGCAGTGGGGGGATGGGAGGGGGTGCAGCACAGGATGCAGCAGGGGGCGTGGCCTGGGGGGGCAGGGCAGTGGGGGGCAGGGGGTTACTCACCCTTTCCCAGCATGCCCTGCATTCTAGTGCTGGCTCCAGGAGGCGGCAGTGGCATTGAGGTCATGCAGGCACCAGGGGGCGGCGTCCGTGGGCGGCAAGCGCAGTGCGGCTATGGGGGGGCCCGGGCGGAGGGGGGGCACGGCGGAGATGTGGTGGGGGGAGACAAACAGACAGAGACGCCACGTGAGGAGGAAGCACTGACGGGGGAGGGGAAGGGACCCGCCACCCAATGTGCCCCCCTCAACGCATCTCCTGGGTGTGTCATCCTGGCCGGGCCCCCCTGGTTCCCCTCGCTGCAACCCCACTGCACCCTCCTCCACTGCACCTTCCCCCGAACCATCCTCACTGCTTCCCCCTGCAACCCCGCTGCACCTCCCCCACTGCACCCTCCCCATTGCACCCCCACGAACCATCCTCACTGCTCCTCCACTGCAACCCCACTGCACCTCTCCCTGCTGCATCACCCCCACTGCACCCTCCCCGCTGCACCTTCCCCACTGCACCCCACTGCACCCTCCCCCGAACCATCCTCACTGCTCCCCCACTGCACCCCCGCTGCAACCCCCACTTCATCACCCTCAGCACCTTCCCCCGAACCATCCTCACTGCACCTTCCCCCATTGCACCCCTGCTGCACCTTCCCCTTACTGCACCCTTCCCCCAAACCATCCTCACTGCAACCCCACTGTACCTCCCCCCACTGCATCCCCCATGAACCATCCTCACTGCTCCCCCACTGCACCTCCCCCCCACTGCACCCTCCCCGCTGCATCTTCTCCCGCTGCACCCTCCTCCACTGCATCTTCCCCTGAGCCATCCTCACTGCTCCCCCACTGCACCCTCCAACCACTGCACCCCCCGCTGCAATCCCCACTTCATCACCCCCGCACCTATCCCCGAACCATCCTCACTGCATCTTTCCCCCACTGCACCCCTTGCTACACCTCCACTTTACCTTCCTCACAATGCAACCCCACTGCATCTTTCCCAGACCATCCCCCTGCACCTTCCCCCAAATAATCTTCATTGTACCATCCCCCCACAGCACAATCACTCACTGCACTTGCCTCTGATGGCACCATCTCCTACTGCACCCCATCCTCACTGCACCTCCCCCACTGCACCCCCTCCTTCACCCTCACTGCACTTTCCCCTCACCTTCCTCACTGCACCTTCCCTCCACTGCACCTCCCCACGGCTCCCCACAGCACGATTACTCACTGCACCCCCCACTGCACCCCCACACCATCCTCACTGCACCTTCCCTCCACTACACCATCTCCTACTGCACCCCCCCAAGCTCTCCTCATTGCAGCATCTCCCACTGCACCGTTCCTCCACCACATCCCACACGGCACCCCACACAGCACCATCGCCTACTGCACCTTCCCCACACTGCACCCCCACCACCGCACAATTCTCCCACTGCAGTCCCCACTGCACCACCACCTGCTTCCCTGCTGCCCCTTCCTCCCACTGTACCTCCTACTACACCCCCATCACGCACACTCCCCCCAGTGCCTGCCCCATCCCATGACTCACCTGCTCCTCGGTGCCTAGCAGGGGGAGGCTGGGGGAGGGGTTTGATAGATTTATTGACCAGGTGGGCTGTCGCACTGAAGGGGCTTCCCCCCACGGACCACACGGGGCCACGAGTGGGCACAATCTGTGAGTCCGTGACAGATGGGGGGGGGCATTAGACCCTAGTATGAATCCTGGGGGATCCTTTTTGTTGCTTGCTCAGAGGAAGGGGGGGGTGTCTTCAAGTCGGGGGGAGGGGGCTGATGAGAGGATGGAGGCATGTCTGTGCTATGGGGAGGAAGTGGGTCAGGATGCGGGGTCTGTCCTTGCCATGGGCTGGGGGGCTGGAATGGGTCTCAGTGTGGGGGAGGAGGAGGTGGCGGGCAGGGTGAGGGGGATGAGGGGGTCCCATTGGATGGGGGAGAGCAGTGCCCATGCTGGCAGGGAGGGTTGGTGGGGTGTAGGAGGGGGGTTGTCATGGGGCAGTTGGCATTAGTGGGTGTGACCGTCTGTACCCCAAAGCAACCCCCTTGCCCCCCCACATTCCCCATTCTGGTACAGAGCATCCCTTGTGAGGTGTCATTTTAAAAGTGGGGAACGGGGGGGCAGGCTAATTCCTGCTGGCGCCAGCTGCCAGGGCCAGATGCTTGATTCAGATCCGCCCGGGTTTACACAGCTCGGCCTGGGGGTTGGGTTTATTGTGTCGGGATCTGGACGCTCCCTGACCATCGCTCTGTCGGCGGCTCATCAATCTGGTTCCTATGGGACCTAAAACCCGCAGGCTTGGGGGGGTCAAGGCGCTGGGGGAATCTGGTGCCTCGTCCTCTCTACAGACAGGGGAATAAACTGACCCCGGCTGGACACTGACCGGGGCGGCCGGTATCGCTCTGGGGTGCGGGGCTGGGGAGAAGCCGTCGTGGAAGTGCAGCTGTAGGGGGTTGCGAGGTCTGCAGCTTGTCACGGGAGCGTGGGGGCCGGCCGGGGGGGCTGCAGAGGGGGTCATGCTGCACCGGGGGCCGGCCAGGGGAGGGGCACTGCAGAGGGGGCCAGGCTGCACGGGGGGCCGGCCGGAGGGGCTGCAGAGGGGGCCAGGCTGCACCGGGGGCCGGCCAGGGGTGCTGCAGAGGGGGCCAGGCTGCACCGGAGGCCGGCTGGGGGGGCTGCAGAGGGGGCCAGGCTGCACCGGGGGCCGGCCAGGGGAGGGGAGCTGCAGAGGGGGCCAGGCTGAACTGGTGGCCAGGCGGGGGGGCTGCACTGGGGGCCGGTGGGGAGGGCTGCAGAGGGGCACGCCTGGGGGGGCTGCACTGGGGGCCGGCAGGGGGGGTTGCAGAGGGGGCCAGGCTGCACCGGGGGCCGGCCGGGGGAGCTGCAGAGGGGGCCAGGCTGAACTGGCAGCCAGGCGGGGGGGCTGCACTGGGGGCCGGCAGGGAGGGCTCAGAGGGGGCCGGCCGGGGGGGCTGCACCGGGGGCCGGCAGGGAGGGCTCAGAGGGGGCCGGCCGGGGGGGCTGCACCGGGGGCCGGCAGGGGGTCACCTTTGCGGATGTTGCCGTCGGGCGCCGGCCCGAACTCGCCGGCCGTCAGCAGGAAGCAGGCGCGGTCCCGGCTGTAGCGTTCGTGGGCCGCGGGGGTGACGGGCGACTTCTCCTCGGGGGACAGGGCCTGGTCGATGGTGGGACAGTCCTCGTTGGCCAGCGCCGCCTTCGCCGCGTCGCCGTTCTGCTTGGAGTCTGCCAGCGACACAGCCCGGGTCAGGGGAGCCGAGACCCCTCCCCGGGGGAGAACCCAGGAGTCCGGGCTCCCAGCCCCCCCCCCCAGCCTATTGCTGGGTATTATCTGGGTGAATCCACAGCAGTGAGCAGCCAAAGAGCGGGGGGGGGGGGAATGGGCTGGCCACACTTGCCCAGAGCCCCCCCTCCCCCAGTGATGCCCTTCTGCTGCGGGGAGCCCCCTGAGCACCCCAAAGAAGACTCCACCCCCCGGACGTTTTCATGTACCTGATCTGCCTGCATCCAAGATTGTCCTCCCCTCTCAGAGAATGAACCCAGGCGTCCTGGCCCCCCCCACTTCACCCCCATTCCTCTCCCAGAGCCTGGAAATGAACCCAGGCGTCCTGGCCCCCCCCACTTCACCCCCATTCCTCTCCCAGAGCCTGGAAATGAACCCAGGCATCCTGGCCCCCCCCCTCAGCCCCATTCCTCTCCCAGAGCCTGGGAATGAACCCAGGCATCCTGCCCCCCCTTCACCCCCATTCCTCTCCCAGAGCCTGGGAATGAACCCAGGCGTCCTGGCTCCCAGCCCTGCCCCCAGGGCCCGTGCAGCACCATCTGCTCCTGTCCCCACTCCCCCTCAAGTCCTCAGCGGGCCATATGCTCCTGCCCCAGAGCATTGTGGGAATGGGCTGCTGTGGATGTGAGAGCTGAGCCCCAGCCCCCCCCAGCACTGACAACCCCCCACCCCCGCCGCCCGGCACAACCCCCGGGCCGCCACTGGGACACAGTCATCGCCCTGTGCGGCCGCATCACACGGACTGACCCTCGGCACCTTCACAACAGCCAACACACTACGCACTCCCCGTGCACACCCATTGTGGCGCACCCCCGGCACAGCGCACATCCCTGTGCACCCCCGGCACAGCGCACGCCCTCGTGCACACCCATCGTGGTGCAACCCCGGCACAGCGCACCCCCCTGTGCACCCCCGGCACAGCGCACACCTCCGTGCACACCTGTCACAGCGCACCCCCCCTGCGCACACCCGGCACAGCGCACACCCCTGCACACACCCAGCACAGTGCACACTCCTGGGCACACCTGGCACAGTGCACCCCCCTGCGCACACCCGTCACAGCGCACACTCCTTGCGCACACCTGGCACAGCGCACACCCCTGCGCACACCCATCACAGTGCACACTCCTGTGCACACCAATCACCGTGCACACCCAGCACAGCTCATCCCCCCGCGCGCACCCGTCACAGCGCAACCCCCCTGTGCACACCCGGCACAGCGCACACTCTGTGCACCCCCAGCACAGTGCACCCCACCTGATCACACCTGGCACAGCGCACTCTCCTGTGCACACCCATCACCATGCACACCCAGCACAGCTTATCCCCCCGCGCACAGCCAGCACAATGCACACCCCTGTGCACACCCATTGCTGCGCAGAGCCGGCACAGCACACACCCAGTACAGCGCACACCCGGCATAGCACACACCCCTGCGCACACCCGGCACAGTGCACTCTCCTGTGCACACCCATCGCTGCACATACTCATCATAGTGCACACCCCTGTGCACCCCCGGCACAGCGCACACCCGGCATAGCACATACCCCTGCGCACACCCAGCACAGTGCACACCCCTGTGCACACCCATCGCTGCACACACCCGGCACAACGCACATTCCTGTGCACACCCGGCACAGTGCACACCCCACCCCTGTGCACACCCAGAACAGTCTACACTCAGCATAGTGTACACCCCCGTGCACACTCATCACTGTGCACACTCGGCACAGTGCACACACAGTGCAACACACACCCCTGTGCACACCCATTGCCGAGCACACCCAGTACAGTGCACCTCCCTGTGCACACCCAGCGCAGTGCACACAGGGTGCAGCGTACACCCCTGTGCACACCCATCACTGCGCACACCCAACACAGTGCACACACGATGCAGCACACCCCCATTCCCGTGCATACCCAGCACAGTGCACACCTGGCATAGCACACACCCCTGCCCACACCCAGCACAGCGCACATCCCGTGCACACCCATCGCCATGCACACCCAGCACAGTGTACAGTCCTGTGCACACTCGGCACAGCGCATCCCCCCATGCACACCCGACACAGCACACATGCTGTGGGGCAGGGCGTGGGGCTGGGATCCCTGCGGGACATGGCACGGGGCTGGCATCGCCATGGGGCAGGGTGTGGGGCAGGGCACAGGGCTGGGATCCCCGTGGGGCAGGGCATGGGGCTGGGATTACTGCAGGACAGGGTGTTGGACTGGGATTCCCACAGGGCAGGGCGTGGGGCCTGGATCCCTGCAGGGCAGGGCATGGGGCTGGCATTGCTGTGGGGCAGGGTGCCGGGCAGGGCACGGGGCTGGGATCCCTGTGGGACAGGGCACGGGGCTGGCACCACCATGGGGCAGGGCGCAGGGCAGGGCATGGGGCTGGCATCGCCGTGGGGCAGGGAGCGGGGCTGGACTCCCCACAGGGCAGGGCACAGGGCTGGCATCACTGTGGGAAAGGATGCAGGGTAGGGTACAGGATCCCTGTGGGGCAGGGCATGGGGCTGGGATCCCAGCAGGACAGGGCACGGGGCTGGGATAGCCGTGGGGCAGGGCATGGGGCTGGCATTGCCGGGGGGCAGGGTGCAGGGCAGGGCATGGGGCTGGGATCCCCTTGGGGCAGGGCGCGGGGCTGGCATCGCCGTGGGGCAGGGCGCAGGGCAGGGTGTGGGGCTGGCATTGCTGTGGGGCAGGGTGCGGGGTGTGGGGGTGGGATTGCCATGGGGCAGGGCATGGGGCTGGCATCACCATAGGGCAGGGCGCGGGGCACAGGGTTAGGATCGCCGCAGGGCAGGGCGTGGGGCCTGGATCCTCACGGGGTGGGGCATGGGGCTGGCATCCCCACAGGGCAGGGCGCAGGGCAGGGCCTGGGGCAGGGCATGGGGCTGGGATCCCGGCGGGGCAGGGTGTGGGTCTGACATCGCCATGGGGCAGGGTGTGGGGCAGGGCACAGGGCTGGCATCGGCATGGGGCAGGGCTTGGGGCTGGCATCCCTGTAGGGCAGGGTGTGGGACCTGGATCCCCATGGGTCAGGGCTTGGGGCTGGCACCCCGCGGGGCAGGGCTTGGGGCTGGCATCGCCATGGGGCAGGGCTTGGGGCTGGCATCCCTGTAGGGCAGGGCACGGGACCTTGATCCCCATGGGGTGGGGCATGGGGCTGGCACCCCACGGGGCAGGGCTTGGGACTGGGATCCCCGCGGGGCAGGGTGTGGGTCTGACATCGCCATGGGGTAGGGCGTGGGGCAGGGCTTGGGGCTAGCATCCCCGCGGGTTAGGGCGCGGGACCTGGATCCAAATGGGGTGGGGCATGGAGCTGGCACCCCGTGGGGCAGGATGTGGGTCTGACATTGCCGTGGGGCAGGGTGCGGGACCCGGATCCCCACGGGGCAGGGCTTGGGCCTGGCACCCCACGGGTCAGGGCTTGGGGCTGGCACCCCGCGGGGCAGGGCGCGGGACCCGGATCCCCGCAGGGCAGGGCTTGGGGCTGGCACCCCGCGGGGCAGGGCGCAGGACCTGGATCCCCGCAGGGTAGGACGCGGGACCTGGATCCCCGCAGGGCAGGGCTTGGGGCTGGCACCCTGCGGGGCAGGGCGCAGGACCTGGATCCCCGCAGGGCAGGGCTTGGGGCTGGCACCCTGCGGGGCAGGGCGCAGGACCTGGATCCCCGCAGGGCAGGGCTTGGGGCTGGCACCCTGCGGGGCAGGGTGCGGGACCTGGATCCCCGCAGGGCAGGGCTTGGGGCTGGCATCCCCGCGGGGCAGGGTGCAGGACCTGGATCCCCGCAGGGCAGGGCTTGGGGCTGGCACCCTGCGGGGCAGGGCGCAGGACCTGGATCCCCGCAGGGCAGGGCTTGGGGCTGGCACCCTGCGGGGCAGGGTGCGGGACCTGGATCCCCGCAGGGCAGGGCTTGGGGCTGGCATCCCCGCGGGGCAGGGTGCGGGACCTGGATCCCCGCAGGGCAGGGCTTGGGGCTGGCACCCCACGGGGCAGGGCGCAGGACCTGGATCCCCGCAGGGCAGGGCTTGGGGCTGGCACCCTGCGGGGCAGGGTGCGGGACCTGGATCCCCGCAGGGCAGGGCTTGGGGCTGGCATCCCCGCGGGGCAGGGTGCGGGACCTGGATCCCCACAGGGCAGGGCTTGGGGCTGGCACCCTGCGGGGCAGGGTGCAGGACCTGGATCCCCGCAGGGTAGGGCACAGGACCTGAATCCCCGCAGGGCAGGGCTTGGGGCTGGCATCCCCGCAGGGCAGGGCGCGGGCCCCTACCTGCCCGGTTGATCTCGATGATCTCCTCCTGGGCCAGGGGGCAGGCGTCGGCGGCGGGGGGGGCCGAGCCGGGGACCAGGGGTTCCCTCTGGCTTGCAATAGTTGGGCGAGCCAGGCTGGGGCGCCCGGGGGATGTGTTTGTTCTTCTTCTTGGGCAGTTTCTGCTTGGCCATGGCCAGGGAGTAGTACATGCCGAAGTTGTTGACGATGACGGGCACGGGCATGGCGATGGTCAGCACCCCGGCCAGGGCGCACAGCGCCCCCACCAGCATGCCCGACCAGGTCTTGGGGTACATGTCCCCGTAGCCCAGCGTGGTCATGGTCACCACGGCCCACCAGAACCCAATGGGGATGTTCTTGAAGTAGGTGTGGTTGCTGCCCATGATGTCGTCCGGGTCGGCCCCGATGCGCTCCGCGTAGTAGATCATGGTGGCGAAGATCAGGACGCCCAAGGCCAGGAAGATGATGAGGAGCAAGAACTCATTGGTACTGGCCCGGAGCGTGTGGCCCAGCACCCGCAGCCCCACGAAGTGCCGGGTCAGCTTGAAGATCCGCAGGATCCGCACGAAACGCACCACGCGGAGGAAGCCCAGCACGTCCTTGGCCGCCTTGGAGGAGAGGCCCCGCAAACCCACCTCCAGGTAGAAGGGCAGGATGGCCACGAAATCGATGATGTTGAGGCTGCTCTTGACGAACTCCAGCTTGTCCGGGCAGAAGCAGACGCGCATGAGGAACTCGAAGGTGAACCAGATCACGCAGGCCCCCTCCACGTAGGTGAGGAACGGCTCCGTCTCCACCTCCACCGCCACCTGGGTGGCCGTCCCGTTGGCCACCGCCACCGTCTCCGTCTTGTTGATGATGCGGTTGAAGGCCTCGTGCGTCTCCAGGCAGAAGGTGGTGATGGAGAGCAGGATAAAGAAGAGGGAGGCGAAGGCCACGTACTGGAGAGGGGGTGGGGACGGGGCGAGGGGTGGACGGAGATGGGTGGGGATGGGGGGCAAACATGGAGGATTGTTAGTCACCCCGTTCTAGAAATCTCAACAGCAACAACAAAACCCCCAAAAGCCTCCTGGAGAGGGGAACCCCCCCGGCAAGATGGGGATCCCCCCATGCCCCAGTCCCGAGCCAGCCAGCTCCCCACCCTGGGGCCGGATGGGAGCCGGTGCCCCCCAGAGGGGAGAGGCCCATACTCCATTCCCTGCCCCCCTGAGCCAGCCAGTTCCCCACCCTGGGGCCGGATGGGAGCCGGTGCCCCCCAGAGGGGAGAGGTCCATACTCCATTCCCTGCCCCCCTGAGCCAGCCAGCTCCCCACCCTGGGGCCGGATGGGAGCCGGTGCCCCCCAGAGAGAAAGAACCCAGGAATCCTGGATTCCTCCCCCCTCCTTCCAATGGCTCCATTTATACCCGGGTCACCCTGGCCAGAGGGATCCAAGCAGTAGGAGCATTCGCACGTGGGGGGGGGATGAAGGGGTTTGTGGGGAAACATGGAGCCCCCCCCAATTCCAGTGGGAGGGGGAAAGCCTCAGCGCCCCCCCCCCAGTGAATGAGCACCAATATCTCTGCTGAAGACAGGGGAGGCACCAAACAGCTGAGAGAGAACCCAGGCGTCCTGGCTCCCCGCGCTGTTAATTGGGGAGATGATCAGAACACGAGGCGGGAAGTGGGGAGGGGGAGTCACCGGCTCTGCGGCTGCCCCCCCCCCGGAAGTAAGAGGAGGGTGCTAGGATCAAGTAGAACCGGGCAGCGCGGGGGGGGGACATACGGGTCCGGGGGTCGCGGGGGGGGGAACGGGCCGGGGGAGACACACGGACGGGCTGCGGGGCCGGGAAGATTGAGGGGGGCAGCCGTGGGGAGCTGCGGGACGGGGGGGGACAGGGGTAGGTGCGGGGGGGGCGCGGGGCCCGGGGGTCTGCGGGGCCTGAGGCTGCGAGGAGATCCGCGGGGGGGCTGCGGAGCCGGGGGGACACGGGGGGAGCCACGGGGGGCTGCGGAGGGATCCCTGGGGGGGTGAGGACCCAGGGGGAGCTGAGGGGGGGCTGCGGGGCAGGGGGGAGACGGGGGGGGCTGCGGGCGGATCCGGGGCCCGGGGACACATGGGGCGGGGCGGGTCCAGGGGGAGACGGGGGGAGCTGCGGGGGGATCCACGGGGGGGTGGGGACCCGGGGGGGACACGGGGGGGCTGCGGTGAGCGGATTGTGCCGAGTTTGCGGGATTCGCTGCTGCAGCGCTGCGGGGCCAGTCCAGCGCCCCCTAGTGGGCGACCTGCGCCTCTCCCGCCCCCGCCATGGATCCGGGCGGCCCTGCTGCGGGGCCGGGGGGGCACGTCTATAAATAAACCCAATAGCCCCAGAGCCCCGGCCCCCAGCACGGACGGGGGGGGTATCACGCTGCCCCACCCGGGAGTTTATATGGGGGGATCCTAAAGAGCAGATCCCATACCCCCTGCTCCCCAGCCCCCCACTGCACCCCGTCCCATCCCCCCTGCTCCCCATCCCCCCAATCCCCCCACTGTGCCTCATCCCAGCACCTCCGCTCCCCAGCCCCCAACCCCCCACTGCGCCCCGTCTCAGCCCCCAGCCCCCCAATTTCCCACCCCCTGCTTCCCATCACCGCACTGCACACCGTCCCATTCCCCCTGCTCCCCAGCCCCCCAATCCCCCCACTGCACGCCATCTCAGCCCCCCCGCTCCCCAGCGTCCCTGACCAAACCCCCTGTGCCCCGTCCCAGGCCCGCACTGCTTCCCAATCCCCCCACTGCTCCCCACACAGTCCCCCCTGCCCCCCAACCCCCCACTGTGCCCCCTCACAGTCTCCCCTGCTCCACAGCCCCCCTATCCACCCACTGCACCCTGTCCCAGCCCCCCCACTCCCCAGTGTCCCTGACCTCTCCACTGCGCCCCATCCCAGCCTCCTTGCTCCCCAGCCCCCCAATCCCCCCACTGCCCCATCTCATCCCCCCCACTCCCCAGTGTCACTGACCCCTCCACTGCGCCTCGTCCCAGCCTCCAGTCCTCCCACTGGACCCTGTCCCGACTCCCCCTGCACCCCTCCCCCCGACTGCAGTCTTCTTCTATGGCAAGGCAGGCTGTGGCCTGTGTGTGTGTGCGTGTGTGTGTGTGCGCACGCGCACGCACAACTGTGTGTTCCTGTGTTTGTGTGTGTCCTTTGCTGTGTGTCTGTGTTCACTGTTGTGTGTGTGTGCATGTGTGTCTGTGTGCATGTGTCCATGTCTGTGTGTGTGTGTCTGTGTGTATGTCCATGTCTATCCATGTGTGTCTGTGTGTGTGTCTCTAGGTGCGTGTGTCTGTGTGTGTCTGTGTGTCCATGTCTAGCCGTGTGTGTCTGTGCATGTCCGTGTGTATTTGTGTCCATGTCTAGCCGTGTGTGTCTGTGCGTGTCCGTGTGTATTTGTGTCCATGTCTAGCCGTGTGTGTCCATGTCTATCCATGTGTGTCCATGTGTGTCCGTGTCTGTGTGCATATGTGTCCGTGTCTATCCATGTCCGTATGTGTCCATCTCGGTCCATGTGGGTCCATGTCCGTGTGCAGAGACACACCTGTACAGGCTGTTACATTCCCTACACTCCTGCTCTGAGCCCAGCCCCTCGCTGGGGTGGACGGTTTGTTTCCAAGCTCTGGAGGCTCGTGTGCCCGCTTGGCCCCGCAGCCGTCCAGGGCAGACGGGTCAGGAACGTGGCCCTAGACGCTGGCACCTTTCCTCCCGGGGTCCCCCTGGACCTGCCAGCTCCACCCGCCCCACGGATATCCCCCAGGGCGCTGGGCTGTCAGCCCTGACCACCGGCTGCATGGGCACGGCCTCAGAGAGGAGGCTGGCGCCGTCGGTGAGGGCGGCTGGTACGGCCGAGGTTTCTGCTGGCAGATGTACCCGTCCATTGCCATGCTGCCAGGCAGGAGCTGGGCAGGGGATGGTTCTGCACCTATGGCCTCAGCCCGAGTGCAGCGTTTTTCACAGGGGGTGGGTTTAACTGCTCAGCTGACAAGTTATCCACCTGTCTGTCTACCTGCCCATCCACCCATCCATCCATCCATCCACCTGCCCGTCCACCCATCCATCCATCCATCCACCTGCCCGTCCACCCGTCCGTTCATCCACCCGCCCCTCTACTCATCCACCCCACTACCTGTCCACCCGTCCACCTACCTGCCTGCCGTCCATCCATCCACTCCTCTACCCATCCACCCGTCCATCTATCTGCCTTTCCATCCATCCACCTGCCCCTCTACTCATCCATCTACCTGCCCGTCCATACATCCACCTGCCCCTCTACCCATCCACCTGTCTGTCTACCTGCCCATCCACCTGTTCATCCATCCACCTACCCCTCTACTCATCCATCTACCTGCCTGTCCACTCGTCCATTCATCCATCCGTCCATCTACCTGCCCGTCCACCCATCCATCCATCCACCCGCCCCCTACCTATCCATCTACCTGCCCATTCATCCATCCACCCGTCCCTCTACCCATTCACCCGTCTACCTGCCCGTCCACCCGTCCGTCCATCCACACGTCCGTCTACCTGCCCAACCACCTGTCCATCCATATCCACCCGTCCGTCTACCAGCCTGTCCATCCATCCACCTGCCCCTCTACCTGTCCATCCATCCGTCAACCTGCCCATCCACCTGCTCTTCTACCCGTCTGTCTAGCTTCCCGTCCGCCCGTCCATCCATCCACCTGCCCTTCTACCCATCCAGCCGTCCGTCTACCTGCCCAGAAAACTGTCCATCCATCCATTCACCCCACTACCCATCCACCCATCAATTAATCCATCCATCCATCCACCCAACCCACTACCGTCCGTCCATCCATCCATCCCACTACCTATCCATCCATCCACCCGCCCCTCTACCCACCCATCCATCCTTCCTTCCATCCATCCATCCACCCACCTACCTCATTCCCCACCCATCCACCCTTCTACCCATCCATCCATCCACCCACCCCTCTACCCATCCCTCTGTCCACCCACCCAGTCCACCCTGCCCTTCTAGCTGTCCATCCATCCACTTACCCCCTACCCATCCATCCATTTACCCATCCATCCATCCAATCCGTCCACCCTCCCTGCTACCCATCCATCCGTCCACCCACCCCTCTATCCGTCCACCCACCTCTGTACCCACCCCTCCATCCACCCTCCCCACTACCCCTCCATCTGTCCTCCCATCCCACTACCCACCTCTTCGTCCACCTGCCCCTCTACCTGTCCCTCCGTCCACCTGCTCCTCTACCCATGCACCCATCCGTCTACCTGCCCATCCACCTGTCCATCCGTCGACCCGTCCTGCTATCCATCCCTCCATTCACCTACCCCTCTACCCATCCATCTGTTCACTTGTCTCTCTATCCATCCATCTGTCCATCCGCCCTCTGTCCACCCACCCCTCTGCCCATCCATTTGTCCACTTGCCCAGCTACCTGTTCATCCACCCTGCTATCCGTCCATCTGCCCCTCTACCTGTCCACCTGTCCACCCACCCTCTATCCCTCCAGCCGCACCTCTGTCCTTCTCCCCATTCATCCGTCCATCTGCCTCTCAATCTGTCCATCTGTCCCTCCCTCCGTCCGTCCATCTGCCACTCACTCGCTCTCTCCCTCCTTGTCCTTGGACCAAGTCACTAGAGGAGAGGAGCCCAGTGGGAAGTCTCACATTTCATTCCCTCCCCCCTTGGAGATAACTTTTCTCACCCCCCCACTACCAGCAGCAGCTGATGGGGCAAGGAGCGGGGGTCACCCTGTGCATCTGGCAGAACCGGCTGCACTAGGGCACCGCTGGGCGGGGTTGGGGGGCTGAGGTGCATCCTGGAGTGGGGGGGGGGCATGGCAAGCTGGGCTGGATGCAGACTGCAGTGCGGTCCCCCCACCTCCGACCCGCTGCCTCTGCAGAACCAGCCCAGCGCAGAGCCAGCGCCAGCCACTGTCCTCAAAGTGATCCTGAACTGGGGGGGAACAGGGCTGTGCTGTGGGGGGAACGGGGCTGGGCTAGGGGTGCAGAGGGTGGGACAGGGCTGCGCTGGGGGTGGGAACAGGGCTGGGCTGGGGGTGCAGAGGGTGGGACAGGGCTATGCTGGGGGTGCAGGAGGGCTGGGACAGAGCTGTGTTGGGGGTACAGAGGCCTGGGACAGGGCTGCCGGGGGGGGCTGGGACAGGGCTGTGTTGGGAGTGCAGGGGGGGCTAGGACAGGGCTGCAGGGGGGGCTGGGACGGGGCTGTGTCGGGGGTATGGGAGGCTGGGACAGGGCTGTGCTGGGAGTGCGGGGTGAGAGGCTGGGACAGGGCTGCAGGGGGGAGTATGAGGGGGCTGGGACAGGGCTGTGGTGGGGTGCAGGGGGGCTGGGACAGGGCTGCAGAGGGTACAGGGGGGCTAGGACAGGGCTGCGGGGGGAGTATGGGGGGCTGGGACAGGGCTGTGTCGGGGGTATGGGGGGCGGGGACAGGGCTGTGCTGGGAGTGCGGGGTGGGAGGCTGGGACAGGGCTGCAGGGGGGAGTATGAGGGGGCTGGGACAGGGCTGTGGGGGGTACAAGGGGGCTAGGAGAGGGTTGCAGGGGGAGTATGGGGGGCTGGGACAGGGCTGTGGTGGGGTGCAGGGGGGCTGGGACAGGGTTGCAGGGGGTACAGGGGGGCTAGGACAGGGCTGCGGGGGGAGTATGGGGGGCTGGGACAGGGCTGTGGTGGGGTGCAGGGGTCCTGCTGGGGGGGCTGGAACCCAGTTGCAGGGGAACCTGGGGCAGCTGCATGGGGGCATGGCAGGCTGCAGGGGGCTGGGGCGGCGGGGGAGGGGTAAGCAGGGGGAGGATGGGCCATAAGGTGATTGTCTCTCCCCCCAGGGGTCAGGCTGTGCATGTCGCCCCCTGCTGGGGGTCGAGTCCCCCCCTGAAAATCCCAGCCCCTCACCCCCATGCCCCTGCCAGTTGCACACTCAGTCCTTTCCACACTTGCTCTCGCACACTCACTTTATTTCCTCTTTGCACACACACCCTCTGCCCCCTGTTCTTTGCCACCACAGCTGGCTTCTCTTACACACGCAGCTCTCTCCCTCCTCGCACACACCGGGCCCCTCACACACTCACACACCACATCTGCACATTCACATCCCTTGCACACTCCTCTGTGCACACTTGAAAGAACCCTCACACGCAGCGCATTACACACGCATGCTGACCTTGACACGCACGCTTAGATGCTCACAGTGACACTTGCACCATTCCCTCACACTCACACTAGCTTTGGTACACACACAGCTGCATGCTCACATTGACCTTTGCACGATTCCCTTGCACACTCACATTGACTTTGGTGCGCACACACTTGCACGGTCACACTGACCCTTGCATTATCCCACACACACACATCGTCCTGGTGCACATCCTTGCACACTAAGACTGACCATTGCACTATTCCCTCATACACTCTCATTGACCCTGGCATATCTACCCTTGCACACTTATGCTGACACTTGAAATATCCTTTTGCCACTCGAAATGACCCTTCCACTAGCCCCTTACACACTCACACTGATGATGCCACACACACACGCTTGCACACTCAAATGATCATTTGTACTATTCCCTCACACTCACATTGATCATGGCACACATACTCTTGCACACTCACAGTGACCCTTGCACTAGTCCCCATGCACTCACATTGGATGTGGCACACATACCCTCACACGCTCACACTGAAATGTGCACTACCCTTTTGCACACTCAGAATGACCCTTCCACTATCCCCATCACACACTCACACTGACCATGCCACACACACACTTGCACACTCAACCGGTCACTTGCACAATTCCCTTGCACACACATTGGTCATGGCACACATACCCTCGCACATTCACACTGACCCTTGCACTATTCATGTGCACAGCTACAGTGACCATTGCACTATCCCCTCATGCACTTACATTGAGACTGGCATGCACACACAAGCCCTGGTACTCTCCTGGTGCCCCTTGCCCAATCCTCATGCACCCTCCCTCTGACCCCGACCCTATCCCCATGCCCACTCAAGCTGGCCTTCACCCCCCCATCCAAGCAGGACACCGTCCCCTTGCACGGGCCCACCGCGCCCTCAGCTCACGTGCCCCAGCCCCGCTCGCACACGTGCTCCCCTCACTCACTTACCCTGGCCATCTTGGAGGAGTACGGGTCCTCAAAGAGCGCCCAGAGCTTGGGCTGCCAGTGGCGCCACCAGCCAGCCTGGCGTCCGTCCTCCTGCAGGCAGAGCCGCTTGAGGTCGCCGGCGGCGTCCTCCTCGTCCTGGGCCTCGGGGGCCTCGAAGCTGTCGAGCGCCTCCTCGGCGTCCCGGTGCTGCCGGTAGTTCATCCAGCAGCAGGCCTCCACGTCGGTCTCGTCGATGCCCCAGAAGGCCAGCTCCTCCTCGAAGAGCGGGCCGCAGACGTCGGCCGGACAGTGCAGCTTGCCGGTACGGTAGTAGTTGAGGACGTAGGCGAAGACCTGCGGGTGGCGGTCGAAGAAGAACTCGTCGGCAGCCGGGTCGTAGTCGAAGTTGCTGCAGGCGTCGGGCTCGGTGAGCCAGGCCAGGCGGGTGCCGGGCAGGGTCTGCAGGGTGCTGCGGTAGGTCTCGTGCCGCACCCCCCCCACGTTAATCACGATCTTCTCGCTTTCCTCGTGCCGGCCCATGTCCCCCCTGGCGCATGACTTGGCTGGCGCCTGGCTGCCCGGCTTGCGCCCGCGGAAGGACGAGACGCACACTGAGCTGAGCATTGGGGGGGGCGGGCACGGCGCGCCCCCCGGCACGCTGCGGGGGGGAGGGGAGGGGGCGGTCAAATCAGGGCGCTCCGCGGGGGAGGCGTCATCGCAGGCCCACCTCCACTGGCCCCGGCGGGAGGGGGCGCAGGACCGAGGTGGGGGGGTCGGGATCCCAGACGTGGGGGTGCGCTGGAGTTTGAAGAGAGGCAGAGAAGCTGGCAGGCAGCAGGCGCTGAGAGAGAGACAAGAGGAACAAGGTCAGTGTGGGCTCCATCCCTCCGCTGAGCCTCCGTCCCTCCATCCCTCCGCCAAGACTTTCCCATTCCCTCCTTCCCTCCATCCCTCCGCTGAGCCTCCGTCCCTCCATTCCTCCGCCAAGACTTTCCCATTCCCTCCATCCCTCTGCCGAGCCTCTGTCCTTCCATCCCTCCACCAAGACTTTCCCATTCCCTCCTTTCCTCCATCTCTCCATCCCTCTGCTGAGCCTTTCCCATTCCCTCCATCCCTCTGTCCCCTCTATTCCTCCATCTGTCTGCTGAGCCTTTCCCATTCCCTCCATCCGTCCTCCGAGCCTGTCCCGTTCCCTCCGTCCCTGCACTTTCTCTCTTTCTTTTCCTTTCCAGAGTGTGTTTGGGTCTCAGATCAGGGACCCTCCCCCCAAACAGGCCCCCCAACTCTCCCTGCTCCTGCCCCTCTGTCTCTGTATCTGCCCCTGTTCCCCTGCTCCCCCCTGTCACAGCCTGTCCTGTCCCCCTCGACCCCTGGGGTCCCGGCTGGGGTCTGCAGGTGCTGCAGGGACCTGGCTGGGGGCACTTTGGGGCTGGGGGCTGGGGTGGGCTAACGCTGCCGTCCCGTCAAGGGGCTGTACACTCAGCGGAGGGAGGGGGGATTCGGAGCCTGCAGTCGCCCCCCCCCACTCTAGCTGAAAAAGCTCAGCTTTCACCTGGGGGGGCTGCTTCCCTTGTCCTCCCCCCCAAATTTTTGCTGCAAACTCGCTGCAGCCCCCCCCCCCCATCCTTCCCGGGGACTCTTGTGTAACTGAGGCTAGCAGCTCCCCCCCCCCCCGCGAGCGACTGGGAATGAGGCATAAATACCTCACGGGGCTCACCGCCCCCCCCAGCCAGGCTGCTAAGCCCCCCCATGCAACTCCCCCCCCCGCCCTGAATCCCACCCCTCGCCTCAGATGAGTGCAGCAAGGGCAGGCGCAGGCGGGGGGAGGGGGGGGGCTGGGAGCCGGGACAGCTGCCTCAGCAGATCTGGTGTGGGGGGAGTGAAGCCCCCCCGCACTCAGAACCTGCCGCAGCTGGGCTGTGGGGGGCTATGGGACGGCTGAGAGCGGGGGGGAGTCCTGAGGTGGGGGGGCTCTGGGGCTGGGGAGCATCCTGGGGGGGCACTGTGGGACTGGTACAGGGGGTGCATGCTAAGGGGGGGCTGGGTGTGTGGAGTATCGGGGGTGAGGGGTAGCCCGAAGGGGGTCTCTGGGGCTGGGTGTGAGCTTTCCAGTGGGAGGCTGGGGTTGGGGGGCATTCCAGGGGGCTGGAGGTGGGGGCGATCTCAGGCTGAGTGAGAGGGTTCGGAGGAGCTGGTGTGTGAGGATTCTGGGGGGTCTTGGGCTGGATGTGGGGGTTCTGGGGGGTGGGGATGGGAGTGGGGGTCAGGGGGTCTGGATGTAGGGGGATTTGGGGGTGCTGTGGGAAGTTCCGGGGGGTTGGATGTGGGGTGTTGGGAGTGGGGCTGGGGTGGGGGTTCGGGGGTGCTGGATGTGGGGGGGTTCTGGGGGGGCTGGAGGTGGGATCCCGAAGGCTGCCGGAGCACAGAGGTCCCCCCGTTCTGCCCCGTCCCTCTGTCAATTGTCCCAGTGTGTGGATTTGCCCCCTGGCCCCTGAGCTGAGTGGTGGGTGCGGGGCGGGGGGGAGCAGGACCCACATGCAGCCCACCCCGGGGGTCCGGACAGGCTCTGCTCAGGAGCCTCCCAGGGGAGGCCTCCAGGAACTCGCTGTGTGTGTGTGTGTCTGTGTGTGTCTGTGTGTGTGTGTACACTCTGCATGTGTGTGTGCTGTGAGTGTGTGTGTGTGTGTTGCTGTGTGCATGTGGGAGAGCTGGTGTGTGTGTGCATGTGCTGGTGTGTGCATGCTGTGTGTGTGTCCGTTGATGTATGTGCTCTGTGTGTGTGTATGTGCTGGTGTGTGTTCACTGTGTGTGTGCACGCTGTGTGTGTGTCCGTTGATGTATGTGCTCTGTGTGTGTGTATGTGCTGGTGTGTGTTCACTGTGTGTGTGCACGCTGTGTGTGTGTGTGTCCGTTGATGTATGTGCTCTGTGTGTGTGTATGTGCTGGTGTGTGTTCACTGTGTGTGTGCACGCTGTGTGTGTGTCCGTTGATGTATGTGCTCTGTGTGTGTGTATGTGCTGGTGTGTGTTCACTGTGTGTGTGCACGCTGTGTGTGTGTCCGTTGATGTATGTGCTCTGTGTGTGTGTATGTGCTGGTGTGTGTTCACTGTGTTTGTGCATGCTGTGTGTGTGTCCGTTGGTGCATGTGCTCGGTGTATGTACAGTCTGTTTGCATGTGCATTCTGTGTGCATGTGTATGTGCTGGTGTGTGTGTGTGGTTGTGTGTGCTTTGTGTGTGTTCACTGGGTGTGCACATTCCCTCTCTGGGTTTCTTTCTCTCTCCTGGGGTCCCACTTCTGTGTCTAAAATCATCAGCATCCCAGAGCCCCCCCGATACACACCGCCCAATACACACACACACATACACACTGACACAGACACCCTGACACACACACACACACACCGACACATACACACTGACACCAACATCCCAACACACACAGACACACCACAATGCACACACACACCCCCTGACACCTCCCAAAACACACACACACCTTGACACACATGCCCCGACACACACACACACTGACAGACACACCTCAACACCCCAACACAGACACACACACCCAACACACACACCCTGACACACACACACATTAACATCCCAATGCATACACACACACACACACACTGACACATATATACACACACTGACACATGCACTCCAACACCCCCCCACACACACAGAGAAACCCCCAACACACACACCGTGACACACATGCCCTGACACACACACACACACACACACACACACATACACCAACATCCCCAACACATACACACACAGTGACACACACACACACCCCCCCAACATCCCCAACACATGCACACACTGACACCCACACACCCCAACACACACACACAGAGACATCCCCCCAACACACACACACTGACACACATACAATCTGTCCAAGGCTGAGATTCCCCCCGCCCCCCGAATCCAGAGATACTCAGTCAATTCCTGGGGGTGTGGGGGGTGCAGCCTCCAGGCCAGGCTCCCCCCCCCCGCGCCTGCTGAGCCAGGAGCTCTTGACATCACCCCTCCCGCCACGCAGACACCTGTCATCGATCCCCCACCCCTCAGGTACCCCCCTCCCCCTCCATCCCCCCTCCTCTCTGCAGCCTCCAGCCCCCCGCAACCGCCCTCCCCCCACCTGATACTCACTTGTCAGTCAACGCCCCCCCCGGGATTTTGGGGGGGCGGCTCCACCACGTCGCTGGGTGTGTGTGTGGGGGGCCGGGCCGGGCCGCGGCGGGGGCGGAGGGGGGCGAAGGCGGCCGGATCCTGCTGGCGGGGCCCGATCCTGGCGCTGGCTCCCTCCCCCCCCCCGCGGCGAAGCTGAGGATGCGGATCCGGCTGCTGCTGCTGGGACTGCGGACCCGGCTATGACATCACCGCCCGTAAGGTGGAGCCTGGCTATTCCGGGGGGGCAGGGGGGGCTGGCCCGGCAAGAGGGGGGCTGGAGCCTGCAACGGGCTGGGCTCGGATCTGTCCCCTCCGGCAGGAGAGGTCAGTGGGGCGCAGTGGAGGGGGCGCAGGTGGCGGCTGCTGGGGGGGGGAGCACGGTAAGTAACTGCATCCCCCCCTTACGCTATAGGGGCTGCGGGGGGGGGGCGCTGGGCCAGTTAATGTGAGGCCCTTGCTTTGAATGTGGAGCCACCTTAAAGACCCTGCAAAGAAATTGGGGGGGGCCCCTCTGGAAGGCAAGTCGCTGGAAGGGATGAGGGGGGGCTCTGGGGGAAGAGTTGGGGGGAGTTGCAGGGGGAAGGGGAGGAAGAGGGGAATCTCTGATGGGAAGGGGGGGCTCTGGGAGGGAAGAGGCAGGGGAGTTGCAGGGGAGATGGGGAAGAAGGGGGTCTCTGGGGGAAAGAGGGGGAGTCTCTTGGGGAAGGGGGGTCTGGGAGGGAAGAGGTGGGGGGAGTTGCTGGGGGGACGGGGAATTGCTGGGGGGAGAGGGAAGAAGGGGAGAGTCTCTGAGGGGAAGAGGGGGTCTCTGGGAGGGAAAAGGCAGGGGAGTTGCTAGGGGGAGGGGGAAGAAGGAGGAGTCTCTGGGGGAAGGGGGAGTCTCTTGGGGAAGGGGGGGCTCTGGGAGGGAAGAAGTGGGGAGTCGCTGGGGGGATGGGGAGTTGCTGGGGGGGAAGGAGGGAGTTGCTGGAGGGAAAGGGGGGCACTGGGAGGAGACTGATGGGGGACAATGGGGACCACACAGACTGGCAGGGGGACAGGATCAGGGTTGGGGGGCAGCAAGTGGCTGCATTAACCCTGCGGGGTCAGAAGGGAGCTGGGGGGGAGGAGACAGGTGGACCCGAACTAACCCCTTCCACTGGCCAGCTACGCAGACCAACCCAAACCCACCCGTTTCACACATGAACCAGCATGGTGCACACGCTGGTGACACGCACACACGGGTAGTACACGTGTGCAAAGCCACGTCTCTCACACACACGTGTGCAAACATGGGTAGCACACAGGTAACACACATCCACACACAGCCTCTCGCAGCTGCTCGAGTCCTACCCTCAAACTACCCCTAACCGGGCTGGTAACTGGGGGGCCCGGGGTTGGGGCCCCTGGATGTCACTAGTTACCCTCCTCTCCCCAGCTGGGCAGAGCCCTGGGAGGTGACAGGGACTCCTGGGCTGATAATTCATACAGGCTGAGCCCCCACCCTTTGTGGATCTTTTGGGACTAATTCGGGGGCTCCTGAAGATTTTTTTGGGGGAAATGTGCCCTATGCCCCCCCATAGCGCGAAGTCTCCCTGGCGTGAGGGACTCTGCACAGGGATACAGACTGTGGTGGATGGGCTCTGTACAGGATTGAGACTGGGGGAGGGGGAAGGCACTACACAGGGATAGAGACTGAGGGAGGGGCTCTACACAGGGATAGAGACCGGGGGAGGGGCTCTACGTGGGGATAGAGGCTGGGGGGATGGGGAGCTCTACATGGGAATAGACACTGGATGAGGGGCTCTACCTGGGGATACAGACTGGGGGAGGGGGGAGGGGCTCTACATGGGGATAGTGACTGGGGGAGGGGCTCTACACGGGGATAGAGACCAGGGGAGGGGCTCTACACGGGGCTAGTGACTGGGGGAGGGGCTCTACACGGGGATAGAGACTGGAGGAGGGGGACTCTACACGGGGATAGAGGCTGGGGGGATAGGGAACTCTACATGGGAATAGACACTTGATGAGGGGCTCTACCTGGGGATACAGACTGGGGGAGGGGGGAGGGGCTCTACATGGGGATAGTGACTGGGGGAGGGGGGAGGGGCTCTACATGGGGATAGTGACTGGGGGAGGGGGGAGGGGCTCTACATGGGGATAGTGACGGGGAGAGGCTCAACACAGGGATAGAGACCAGGGGAGGGGCTGTACACGGGGATAGAGACCGGGGGAGGAGGGAGGGGCTCTACAACCCAAGCTCACAGTTTCTCAGCCCCGAAGGCCCCACGTGCCCAGGTTCTGGGACCTGCAGAGCCTGGTCTGGGGCTGCCCTGAATTCTCTTCCCCTTTGACCTGGAGCCAGCTCAGCTCCCCTTCCCTGCACCTCGCTCCTTCCCAGGCTGGCTCCGGCAGGCAGCACCCCTCCCTTCACCTGCCCTGGGGGGAGCAGCCAAACGGGGGGGTCCTGGTGTCTCTCACTCTGGGGCAGGTTTTCTGCAGGAAAAGGGGGATGGGGGTTCACAGAGCCCCTGGCATGGGGGGGATGAGGGACCAGCTAGTGGGAGGGGGTGGGAGTTTGCAGGGATGGCTAGATTAGAAGGGGATGGGAGGGGGGGTACCCAGGGGGACCCCCAAAACCCCTGAGTCCCTGCATCCCCCAATCCAGTGGTATGGCCTGACCTCTGCATCCCCAACTCCCAACACCCTACCCCCCCAAACCCCCAGCCCCCCACCTGCTCCCAACTCCCTACCCCCAACCCCACAGCCCTCTGCCTGCCCCCATCTCCCCAGCCCCCCACATGCCCCCAAATCCCCAGCCCCTGCCTGCTCCCCAACTCCCTACCCCCAACACTCTATCCCCCCAACCCCCCAGCCCCCTGCCCTGCCCTGCCCAGCAATGAAGATCAGTCAGGCCTCTGGTAACCAGTGTTGTTTACTGACGGCTTGGCCCAGCCCCGGGGCCCCCGGGCTCTGCTGGAGAATCAGTGTGGGTGTGGGTATGTGGGTGAAGGGGGAAGGGGTTGGCTGATGGAGGGAGCAGTCCAAGGAGGGAGCCTGCCAAAGTCAGCAGCAGCCGGGTTAAGAACCAGCGGGAATTTTCGGAAGTGGGAATTCTGACTGTTTTGTATGAATACGATGTGTGCCTCAGTTTCCCCAACAACATCAGGCCCTACCGTGGAGTGGAGGCCTGCTCACCAGTTCCTCGTCCGGCCTGGGAACGTGGCAAAGGCCCAGTGCTCGTGGGACCATGTGGTGCCACAAACCGACTCCAGCCCAGAGCGACGGACACCCCGACCCCTCCTCGGAGGCTGGGAAGCCGGGACGATGGACAGGAGGTTTTGGAGGGGCCGGGTCAGTAAGTCACTGCCAGAGGAGAGATGGTGGGAGAGCATCTCTGGCCGGCCCAGGGGGCAGCAGAAAGTCCCGCTGCCGACCAAGCTGCTCCATGGTGACGTGTGTTAGTGTGTAGCCACGGAGCTGGGGCGCTGGGCACCTTCGCCACCCAAACCGATCCTGGGGCCTTTCTGGGTAGTGCTGGCGTGGGCTGCTGAGCCGGGTGTCTGCGCAGGGCTGGGATGTGGCCCGGAGTCACCGGGCGATGCTCCGGGACTGCTCCCTACGAATCCAGGCAGGACTCGGGGGGCCCCCTCTCTGTGTGCAGACTGGCCCCGGGTAAGAAGTTCACGCGGCTTCCACCTTCCTGGGTCTGACCCCGGAGCATTCAGCATCCCCGTCCCCCTGTGCCCTTCCCACAGCGAGTGCATCGGGGCGGCCTGGGGGAGCCAGAGGGTCCTGCCCCCCCACTCCGCAGTCAGACATGACTCTCAGCCGGCCGGTAACGCGGAAGGTTTATTAGCCACCAGGAACAGCCCAAAACTGAGCTTGTGGGTACAGAAACAGGACCCCTCAGTCAGGTCCCTCTTGGGGGCAGGGAGGCCAGAGCCCCATCTGCCTCCCCTCCATTTCCCCAGCTGGCTCCAAACTGAAACCCCCTCCAGCCGCCTCCCCCAGGCCTACCCCCGCTCCTCCCACAGCCTTTGTCCAGATTCCTGGGCAGAGGTTTCACCTGGCCTCAGCCCCCTCCTGGCTCGGGTATCTTCCCTCAAGTGAAGTCACACACGGGAAGGACACACATGGGCAGAGGCCACAGGCACACATGGGGAGGACACATGGACACACACGGGAAGGACACACATGGGGGAGGCCATGGGCACAGACGGAGAGGACACATGGACACATGGGAAGGACACACTTGGGGAGAGGCCACAAGCACACACGGAGAGGACACAAACACACATGGGAAGGACACATGGACACACGCACTCCATGTTTTCCCATGTCCGTGACCTGGCGGGCTGGCAGGCGGTTGCTCGGTGGCAGGGCCTGGCTTTGCTGACTGGTTTCGGGCCCAGGCCGCCCCACTCCAGCCTTTCTCTTCAACTTGCTAGAGCATGGAGGGGTTGGGCGGGGGTCCTGTGCTGGAGGTGGGGGACAGGAGGGCCGCAAGTAACACTCTGTACCTTGGTTTGCTGCTCAGATGTTAAGGCCTCACCCCAAAGCAACCCCTCCTCCCGCTCTGACCACTAGACCCCACTTCCCTCCCAGAATTGGGGAGAGAACCCAGGAGTCCTGACTCTAGCCCCACCCCCACTCTAACCACTAGACTCCACTCTCCTCCCAGAGCTGGGGAGAGAACCCTAGAGTCCTGGCTCCAGCCCCCCCCACTCTAACCACTAGTCCCCACACCCCTCCCAGAGCTGGGGAGAGAACCCAGGAGTCCTGGTGTGACAACATGGGAATGTTTTTAATGTTTTCTCTGAATACTGTGTGCCTCAGTTTCCCCTATGCATTTCTCAAGTATCTAGAGGTGTGTGATTGTTGCAGAGCCCTAAGGGGCCAGTGTGATGCCCTGACTTCTGGCAACTGATGGCCTGGGCCCCTCCCCTGCAAAGTTGCCAACTAAAGGTGTTAAAAAACGAAGAGATCAGGTGATCTCCTGGCCTGGGAAAGAGACAAAGGGAGAATTTTCGGCTTGGAGCTAGCTGGGAAAATGGAGGGGAGGCCAGACAGACCTCCTGGCTCCCTGGTCCCCCAGGATGGACCTGACTGAGGGGGTCCCGTGGTCTGTACCTGCAAGGCCTGTCTTGAACTGTGTTCCTGTCATCTAAATAAACCTTCTGTGTTACTGGCTGCCTGAGAGTCGTGGTGAACTGCAGGGGCCTTGTCTCCTCCAAACTCTGTGACACCTGGTTCCCAGCCCTCCGCTGCTCTAACCACTAGACCCCACTCCCCTCCCAGAGCCAGGGAGAGAACCCAGGAGTCCTGGCTCCCAGCTGAGATGGAGAAGGGAGTAGGGAGTATTAACCTGATAATGGTGCATGGGAGTTTCACTAGTTTATTGTTTTCTGCTAACACGGGGTGTGCCTCAGTTTCCCCGGGTGCTGCACCAGTACTAGGTGGAGATAGGAAACTGAGGGATGATACCTGACGCCAGCACGGAAAGGGTGGCGGTTTCCCTGTGTAACCTGAGCCCAGGAGGGGGCTGGGGCCAGGTGACACCTGCCCCAGAAACCGGACAAAGGCTGGAGGAGGAGCCTGGGGGAGGTGGCTGGAGGGGGAAATGGGGAGAGGCCCAGAACTGGGGTCTGGGCTCCCCCTCAAGAGGGACCTGACTGTGAGGGGTCCTGGTCTCTGTACCCAGAAGCTCTGGTTTGGACTCGATTCCTGTCGGCTAATAAACCGTCTGTGTTACCGGCCGGCTGAGAGTCCCGGTCCATTGCAGGAAGTGGGGGGTGCAGGGCCCGGACTCCCCCACACTCTGGGACAACTGGTGGCAGAGCTGGGATCTACTGCACCCCGTGGACCGAGCGTCCTGCAGCGAGTGACTGGGGAGCAGGAAAACGGGGGGTTGACGAGGACCAGGCCTGCTGCAGGCTGAGCGGAGCCAGGCTTAACCCCTGGGGGTGGGTGCCCAGCGAGAAGGGTCCCCCCGGCAAGCGGTTCCGGGGCGGAGGAGTTGGCGGCTTGACCCTGGGGGAGAGGTGGTGACCTGGAGAAGGGGGGGACAGTCGGGTTCCTCCTGGAAACCGTGGGGAGCTGAGAGCGCCCAGGCCTGCGAGGGTCCAGCGGGGAGAAGTCTCAGCAGCGCCGTAAGGGGGAGCTGGGGGAGGAGGATCGCTCCTGGAGGGAAGCAGCCCGGCTGGGAGGGGTCGGACTGATCCCAAGGGCACCCCAGGGCCCCTCCGACCTATGCCTAGGGGAGGGGCTGGAAGGAGCCAGGTGAACCCCGGGGGCACCGTGACCCCCGCGGCCAGCAGGGGATCCTCACGACCAAGCTCCCCGTCGCTGGAGCCGAGGCGGCTGGAATGGGAGAGGGAGTTAAAACCGAAAGAGCCGGTGGATGAGGGGAAGGAGCTGGCGCTGGCGAGGCCGAGGAGAAGGAGCTGGAGCTGGCGAGGCTGAGAAGGAGCTGGCGCTGGCGAGGCCGAGGAGAAGGAGCTGGAGGATGAGGGGAAGGAGCTGGAGGATGAGGAGAAGGAGCTGGAGGATGAGGAGAAGGAGCCGGTGGAGAAGGAGAAGGAGCCGGTGGATGAGGAGAAGGAGCTGGCGCTGGCGAGGCCGAGGAGAAGGAGCCGGTGGATGAGGAGAAGGAGCTGGCAAGGCCGAGGAGAAGGAGCTGGCGAGGCCGAGGAGCAGAGAGCCCCCCGCTGCGGTGAGCGAGGGGGGACCCAGGACTGCCTGGAGCTTTGCTCAGCACATCCTGTCCCAGTGGGAGGAAGGGCAGGACGTAGATGAATTCCTGACGGCCTTTGAGCAGGCCTGCGAGCTGCACAGGGTTGACCCTGCTGACAGGCTCCGGTTTCTCACCCCCTCACTGACCCCCAAAGCCGTGAGGATGTACAGCCGAATGGAAGGGGCGGAGGCAGAGGACCGTGAACTGTTCAAACCGGCCCTGCTCCGCAGGTTGGGGCTGATGCCCGAGGCGAACCAGGACTGCGGAAAACCCCCGAGGTCACATATCTGGAACTGGCCCTCCGGACGCAGGGATATGCCCACAAGTGGGCAGATGGGGCCCAGACGAAGGACCTGGTTAAACTGCTGGTACGGGAGCAAGTGTCTGAGCGGTGGCCACCCGACCTGAGGCTGTGGCTGAGGGACCAAAAGCCAGAGAACGCGCCACACGCAGGGCGTCTGGCCGATGAGTTTGTGAAGAGCCGGTCGGCGTGGCGGGGAGGCGTCCCAAAGGAACAGGCCCACCATGATGCAGAGGGAGAGTCACCCTGGGACCTCCCAATGGGGGAATATGGAGAACCCCCTCCCAAGGGGAACATCCAGCGTCAGGCCCATCCACCCGGCTCGAGGGGACCCATGGGACGTGACTTGTTATCATTGTGGGCAGAGGGGCCACATCCGGACCCAGTTCCCCAGGCTCACGGACAGACTGAGCAGACCCAACCCACAGCAGGTTAACCGGGCTAGGGACGAGGGGCCGGCTCCCCAGGCAGGGGGGCCTGGCAGCTTCCCAGCTGCTCAGGAGGGAGGAGTACCCCAGGCCAGATCCTAAGCTGACAGGGGGGGCACGGGGCTGTCCCGGCTGAGCGAGTGCCTTGTTCCCCTGGAAGTGGATGGGAGGAAGGTCAATGGATACTGGGACATGGGCGCTGAGGTGACCCTGGCCTGGCCCAAGGTGGTGGCCCCAGATCGTGTGATGCCTGATACCCAACTGACCCTGAGGGGGGTGGGCGGGACCCTATTCAAGGTGCCCATGGCGAGGGTACGCCTGAAATGGGGGGCCATGGAGGGCCCTAAGGATGTGGGGGTGCACCATCATTTGCCCACTGAGGTGTTGATGGAGGGGGGGACTTAGAGGATTAGCCAAGCAACCCCCAGAACGCCCTAGTCATGAGCCGTAGCCTGAGCCGGCGAGGGGCACTGCGTCCTGACACCGGGGAGGGTACCTCACTGGAGGCGCAGGACCGTACCCTGGTGGGGAGGGGGCATCAAGGGACACGGCTCAGAGAGGCTACGGCCTCAGACCCAGCCAGCAAGAGGGAGCCGGTCCCCGTCCCTTCCCCAGCTGCTGAGTTCCAGGCCGAGCTGCAGAGAGATCCCTCCTTGTGAAAGCTCAGGGACCTGGCCGACCTCAGTGCGGCACAGGCCACGGGGAGGTTCCTGTGGGAGAAGGGGTTCCTGTACCAAGAATGGGCTCCCCCAGGGGAAGCAGAGTCATGAGGGATCAGGAGGCAGCTGGTGGTCCCCTGGAAGTATCGCCACAAACTCCTGTACCTGGCCCATGACACCCCTCTCGCAGGGCACCAGGGAATCTGGCGCACCAGGCAGAGGCTGCTACAGAACTTTTACTGGCCTGGGGTCTTTACTACGGTCCAACGATATTGCCAAACCTGTGACCCCTGTCAGAGGGCGGGGAAGACCCGGGACAAGGGGAAAGCGGCTTTGAGACCTTTGCCCATCACAGAGGAGCCTTTCCAGAAGGTGGTTATGGACATAGTGGGGCCCCTCAGCAAGATGACAGGGTCGGGGAAGAAATACATCCTGGTGGTGGTGGATTTCGCTATGCGCTACCCTGAGGCGGTGGCCTTGTCCTCTATCGAGGCTGACACCGTAGCGGACGCGCTGCTGACCATCTTCAGTCAAGTGGGGTTCTCCAAGGAAGCCTTGACAGACCAGGGATCCAACTTCATGTCGGCCCTGGTCCGGTGCTTGTGGGAGAAATGTGGGGTCCGGCTCACCTGGGCCTTAGCCTATGACTCCCAGTCCAACGGGCTGGTGGAGAGGTTCAGTGGGACCCTAAAGATGATGCTGAAAACCTTTATGGACCAGCACCCACAGGATTGGGACAAGTATTTACCCCACCTGCTGTTCGCGTACAGGGAGGTGCCCCAGGAGTCTACCGGGTTTTCGCCTTTCGAACTGTTGTACGGAAGGAGGGTGAGGGGGCCCGTGGACCTGATGAGAGACGAATGGGAGGGGAAGGCCATTCCCGATGGAGAGTCAGTGGTGGAGAACGTCCTGACCTTCCGGGAAAGACTGGCCGAGCTCATGGGCCTGGCCAGGGAGAATCTGGCCCGAGCCCAGAGGAGGCAGAAGGTCTGGTAAGACCGCACGGCACGAGCCTGTGCCTTTGCCACCGGGGATCAGGTGATGGTTCTCATCCCCGTGAGGAAAAACAAACTCCAGGCCGCCTGGCAAGGCCCTTTCAAGGTTGTCAAGCAGCTAAATGAGGCAAACTATGCGGTGGAGCTGTCGAAAATGGCACACCGCCGCCGGGTGTACCATGTCAACACGGTGAAGCCGTGTGTGGGCATTGGGAGGGGGATGACCCGTTAGAAGATCTATTCCCTGAGACAGGAGCTGGCTCCCTCCTGGAAGCAATTCTCCTCTCAGATCGGCTAAGCCCTGCCCAGCAAGCTGAGACGGGGCGTGCCTTGGTTTCCCTGGGGTGCTGCTCCAAAACTAGCTGGGGATGGGAAATGAGGGGGTGACTTCGCTGGGGGATGACACCTGATGGCCGGCATGTAAGGGATGGCAGCTGCCCTGCGGAACCTGCGGGGGGGCAGGCCAGGGGTGTGGCTGGGGGAGGCAGCGGGAAGGGGTTTCAGTTTGGGGCTGGCTGGGGAGATGGGGGGGGAACCAAGAACCGGGGTCTGGGGTCCCCATCCCCCAAGAGGGACCTGACTGAGGGGTCCTGTTTCTTGTACCCACAAGCTGTGGGTTTTGGGCTGTTCCTGTCGGCTAATAAACCTTCTGTGTTACCAGCCAGCTGAGAGTCCCAGTGAGTCGCAGGAAATGGGGGGAGCAGGGTCCCGACTCCCCCACACTCTGTGACACCAGCCCCCCTCCTCTAACCACTAGACCCCCCTCCTGTCCCAGAGCTGTGGGTGGAACCCAGGCGTCCTGAGGCCCCGGTGTGAGTCGTGGGCTGGGGGGTGCTCAGGGCTGGGGGGTGGGTTTTGGGGCTCGACGTGGTGCTGGGTGGGGGCGTCTCTCGCGGTGCTGGGGGAGGGGGCGACTTGGCCCGCGCCAGCCCCACGCGGTCCTGGTCCCGGTCGAACACCGTGTAGTACTGGCCCAGGAAGACGTCCCCCAAGATCCAGAGGGGGCCGGCGGGGGCGGGCACGTCCAGGGCCATGAACCCGCTGACGCAGATGGTGATGTCCAGCTGCGTCACCTGGGGGGAGAAGAGGGGGGAGGGGGTCAGGCTGGGCCTAGGACGGACCCTGTGGGGCCAGCAACCTGCCCCCCCCGGGTGCCCAGCACAGCACCCCCTGTCCCCCTTCTCCCCCATGGGCCCATTCCATCCAATGCCCCCCTCCCCGCAGGCCCAGAGCCCCACAGCACTGCCTCCCTGCCCCCCATGGTCCCATGCCCCCTCACCCGTGAGCCCCGTGTCACCCCAATGGGCCCATCTGACACCCTCCTCCGCTCCCAGACCCAGGGCCTCCCAGCACTGTCCCCTCATGTGCCCAACGCCCTCCCCAGCACTGCCCCCCAGCCCCCTTGGGCCCAATGCCCCCCCACCACTGTCCCTCACCCCCATTGAGCCCAGCGCCCCCCCAGCACTGCCCCCCGCCTCCCATTGGGCCCAATGCCCCCCCAGCACTGCCCCCCATCCCCATTGAGCCCAGCACCCTTCCAGCACTGCCCCCTTCCCCCCATGGGCCCAGCACCCTCCAGCATGACACCCCCTGGCCTCCCTTTCCCCCCATGCCCCTGCCCAAGTCACAGCAACCCTCAGGCCGGACAATCCCCGCAGCAGCCCCCAGCCCACCATGGGCCCGGCCTGTCCCAGCGTCGCCCCCGGGGGGCCTCACCTTCAGCACGTACTGCTCCCCCGTCAGGCTGAAGGGCTTCCCACCCAGCACGAAGGAGACCTCGGGCAGGCCTGAGAGCTGGTCGCAATCTAGCAGGTACTGGGGGAGAGCAGGGGGGGTGGGCGGATGTTAGACAGCCCCCCTCCCACAGCCAGCAGGGGGCGCAGCATGCACGAGAACCCAGGAGTCCTGGCTCCCAGCTCCCCCCGCCCACTCTAACCACTAGTTCCCACTCCCCTCCCAGAGCCAGGGAGAGAACCCAGGAGCCCTGGCTCCCAGCCCCTCTGCTCTAACCACTAGATCCCGCTCCCCACTCAGAGCTGGGGGGAGAACCCAGGAGCCCTGGCTCCCAGCCCCTCTGCTCTAACCACTAGATCCCGCTCCCCACTCAGAGCTGGGGGGAGAACCCAGGAGTTCTGGCTCCCAGCCCCTCGCTCTAACCACTAGACCCCACTCCCTTCCCAGAGCCGGGGGAAGAACCCAGGAGTCCTGGCTCCCAGCCCCCCTGCTCTAACCACTAGACACCACTCCCCACCCAGAGCTGGGGGGAGAACCCAGGAGTCCTGACTCCCAGCCCCGCCCCCAGCTCTAACCCCTAGGCACCTTGGCTAGAACCCAGGTGTCTGGCCCCCTTACCTGCCCATTGAGGGCGTGGAAGGGTCCCAGGGCCTTGTGCAGCATCTTGATCTCCTTGCTGGGGCCCGCGATGAGGGAGGTGCCTGTGTCCACAATGGCCTGGCAGCCCCCCCGGCAGAGAGACAGCCCCTTGCACTGGTGCTCCCCCTGGGCCTTCTTCACCCGGATCCTGCGGAGAGTGGAGGCCGGGAGGGGGGGTCAAGGGGAGGATGGGGGACAGGAGGTGGGGAGGGATTTGGGGACTGGATGGGGGTTCCAGGCTGGGCTTTGGGGGGTTGAGTGTGAGGGTCCAGGCCTGGTTTTTGGGACTGAACGGGTGGTTTGGGGGGCTGAGAGTGGTTTGGGGGGCCAGGGGGACTCTGGGATCAGGCGTCCCAGGGGGGTCGGTTGGAGATCTATGGGGGTCCAGAGGGGTCCTGGAGTAATTCTGGGGGGTTTGGGGCATTGGGGGGGGCAGGGGAGCTGTCTGTTGGGTGGAGGTCAAGGGGCCTGGGGGTCAGATAGCGGTCCAGGGCTGTACTGAGGCTGGGTGGGGGGGGTGTCCAGGGGATCTGGGGGTTGGGTGGGGGTCCTGAGGAATTGGGGGACCCTGGGGGGTTCTGGGAGTCAGGTGGGGGTCCAGGCGGTTGAGGAGGGTCCAGAGGCTTGTGGGGGGGGGTCCAAGGGCTCATGGGGCAGTTCTGGGAGGTGCAGAGGGTTGGGGAGGTCCAGGGGGAATCTGGGGGTCAGGTGGGGGCCCAGGGGGTCAGGGAGAATCCAGAGGCTTGGGGATATTGGGAATTTGGGGGGGGGTAAGGAAGATCCTGGGGTTGGGGAGGTCTGGGTGTGGGGGGGTTCTGGGAATCAGATGGAGGTCTGGGGGTTCAGGGGGGTCCAAGGACTGAGGACTGGGAGGGGTCCCAGGGAGCCCAGATAGTTGGGGATGTCTGGGAAGTTCGGGGGGGCTCCAGAGGCTTTAGGGGGGTCCGGGGGGGTACTCACCTGTCCACCTTGACCTGCCAGTAGGCCTTGCGGGACACGGGCACATAATGCAGCTCCCCTTCATGCAGCTCCGGGTCCGTGCCCCCCAGCAGCAGCTCGCCCCCGTCCGCTGAGCCCCTGCAACCGGGGTAAGAGAGAGCTGGGGGGCTGGGCCAGGAGATCTTGGGTGCTGGGGGGCTTTGGGGTCCAGGTGCCGGGGATCTGAGGACACCGAGGGGCTCAGGGGTCCAGGCACTGGGGGGCTCTGGGACCAAAGGGCACTGAGGGACTCGGGGTCCAGGCGCCGGGGGCTCAGGGGTCTGGGTGCTGGGGAGCTCAAGGGTCCAGGTGCTGGGGGCTCTGGGGTCGAAGGGCACTGACAGACTCAGGGGTCCGGGCGCTGGGGGGCTCTGGGGCCAAAGGGCACTGAGGGACTCGGGGTCCGGGGGCTCTGACCTGCGGAGGTGGAAGGAGAAGACGTTCTGGTCCAGCAGCCCCTGCGCCATCATGTTGTCGAAGACGGGGGTGACCCCGCGCACCGAGAGGCTGGGGTACCCCATCCCCAGGATCCCGTCGAACTTGGCTGCCACGAACACCAGCCCCGGCAGGTCCACGGCTTCAGCGAACGTCTGGTTCTCCACCGTCAGGTTGGACACCTGGGAGCAGAGCTGGGCTGGAACCCAGGAGTCCTGGCTCCTGGCCCCTCCCCCCGCAACCACTGGACCCCACTGCCCTACCCGAGCCGGGGAAAGAACCCAGGTGTCCTGGTTCCCAACCCCCCCTGCTCCAACCACTGGACCCCACTGCCCTCCCTGAGCCACGGAGAGAACCCCGGCGTCCGGGCCCTCACTCACGGTGATTGTGTCCTGGCTGAGGAAACCCTTCAGGCTGCCGGTCCCATAGTGGATGGAGAACTTGGTGTGGTTGCGTTTGTGGGTGCAGGAGAAGAGCGAGTGGTAGTGAGTGTGCACCCCTGGGGGAGAGAGGGGGTCAGGAGAGACAGACAGCCCCCCCAACAGAGCCCTCTGTGCACCCCTGGGGAGAGAGGGGGTCAGGAGAGACAGACAGCCCCCCCAACAGAGCCCTCTGTGCACCCCTGGGGGGAGAGGGGGTCAGGAGAGACAGACAGCCCCCGACAGAGCCCTCTGTGCACCCCTGGGGGGAGGGGGGGTCAGGAGAGACAGACACAGCCCCCCCGACAGAGCCCCCCGTGCACTCCTGAGGAGAGAGGGGGGACAGGACAGGTGGACACAGCCCCCCCGACAGAGCCCCCCGTGCATCCCTGAGGAGAGAGGGGGGACAGGACAGACAGACACAGCCCCCCGACAGAGCCCCCCGTGCACCCCTGAGGAGAGAGGGGGGACAGGACAGACGGACACAGCCCCACCGACAGAGCACCCCTGGGGAGACGGGGGACAGGACGGACACCCCCCAGCCCCCCACTCACAGCACGCCAGGTGGAGGAGGCAGCAGCCGGCCGAAGGCACCCACAGGTCGGACGAGCCCGTGTCGAAGACGACGCTGAACTGCTGGGGGGGCGTCCCGATCCCGATCTCCCCATAGTACTGGGCCTGGGGGGGTCAGCGTCGAGGGTCAGCAGCCAGCCTGGCCCCCCAGCACCCCCACCCACTCCCATCTCCCCAGTGCCATCCCCGGCCCCCCAGCTCTGGCCCCATAGAGCCCCTGCTCTCTCCCACCCCTCCAGCCCCCCAGAACCCCTGCCCCCTACCATTCCCCCAGTGCCGTCCCCTGCCCCCCAGCCCTGGCCCCCCAGAGCCCCCGCCCACTCCCAGTCCCCCAGTGCCGTCTCCTGCCCCAAGACTCCTCCCAGCTCCCAAAACCTTCCCCAGCATCAGCCTCTTCCCCCCAAATCACCCCCCAGCACAGCCCCTTGCCCTCCACATCCTCTCCCTGCTCCCCTTCAGCGCAGTCCCCCCAGGCTGAGCAGCCCCAGGGCTGGGTTTGGGGGGTCACTCACGTCCATGTAATTGTGCAGACGCTGGGGGCCAGCTGAGCGGCTGTGGGGCCCCCTGCCCGGCCCCCTGCCAGCCCCCAGGTCGGCAATGGGGAGCCCCGGCCAACGGAACCTGCTCCGGACCGAAGGGAACTTCCGCAGGGGGATCCTGCCGGAGGGAGGGGGGGGTCAGTGCAGGGAAACCACGGGACCCCCCCTACTCCCCTGAGCCAGCCAGCGCCCCCTAAAGGGGACAGGCCCCAGGCCCCATTCCCAGCCCCCCTGAGCCAGCCAGTCCCTGCCCTGGGGCCAGATGGGACTTGGTGCCCCCCAGAGGGGACAGGCCCTGGACCCCCTTCCCTGCCCCCCTAACCCAGCCAGTCCCCGCCTGGGGCCAGATAGGAGCAGCGGAAATACCAGTCCCACACAAGGGCCTGGAACTGGCTGGACTGGTCGGGGGACTGGCTGGGTGGGGCAAGCTCAGAAATCCCCATAGCGTGTGGGGCACCTGGAGCCTTTGATCTGCTGTGCCAGGCAGCCCCTGCCCACGCTGGCACCTGCGTCATCCCAGCCATGACCCCGCTCGCCCCCTCCCTCAGCGGGGAGAGAACCCAGGTGTCCTAGTTCCCAGCCACCAGTTCTAACCACTAGACTCCCTTCCCAGAGCCATGGAGAGAACCCAGGAGTCCTGACTCCCAGCACCCCCCTGCTCTAGCCACTAGACACAACTCCCTTCCCAGAGCCATGGAGAGAACCCAGGAGTCCTGGCTACCAGCACCCCCTGCTCTAGCCACTAGACACAACTCCCTTCCCAGAGCCATAGAGAGAACCCAGGAGTCCTGGCTACCAGCACCCCTGCTCTAACCATTAGATATCACTCCCCTCCCAGAGCCAGGAGGGAATCCAGGATTCCTGGCTCCCAGACCCTCCCCTCTAACCACTAGTCCCCACTCCCCTCCCAGAGCCAGGGAGAGAACCCAGGAGTCCTGGCTCCCAACCCCCCTGCCCTAACCACTAGACCCCAGTCCCCTCCCAGAGCCCAGGAGAGAACCCAGGAGTCCTGGCTTCCAGCCCCCCCCCCCAAACCACTAGACCCCAGTCCCCTCCCAGACAGGACCCAGGCGTCCGGGGCCCTCACCGGATCAGTGCCTGGGTGCCGAGCGCCAGCAGCAGGAGGGTGGCCCAGCCTGGGGCCCCCATCGCGTCCGGTATGGCGGCGGCTGTCAGTCCGTCTGTCCCCAGGCCTGGGAGCCGCCTCCTCCCACTGGCTGGGTCACCTGGGGTGCAGCGCCTGATTGGCCGGGAGCCCCTGGGGCTCAGGCTCAGATTGGCCCAGGCCTCCTGGGGTGCAGCACCCCATTGGTCCTGGCTCTGCCAGCAAGGCAGCCGTGGGTGGGGTGTCACCGGGGCGCCCCACGGCCTGGCTGGGGGCGGGAACTGGGCGCTGGGCTAGGGGGTGGGGATCGGGGGGGGCTCCTGCCTCTCGGCCCCCCTCAAACCCTGCCCCCTTCCCCACAGCTCCATAGACCCACAGCCCTCCCCAGAGCCCCCAGCCTGCACCATAACCCTCCCCACCCCCACAGCCCCATAGACCTCCCCCCACTGCCCCATAGCCCTCCCCACAGCCTGCACCATAACCCTCCCCACCCCCACAACCCCATAGACCTCCCCCCACTGCCCCATAGCCCTCCCCACAGCCTGCACCATAACCCTCCCCACCCCCATAGCCCCATAGACTGCCCCCCTCACTGCCCCATAGCCCTCCCCACAGCCCACAGGCTGCACCATAACCCTCCCCACCCCACAGCCCCATAGACCTCCCCCCCACTGCCCCATAGCCCTCCCCACAGCCTGCACCATAACCCTCCCCACCCCCATAGCCCCATAGACCTCCCCCCCACTGCCCCATAGCCCTCCCCACAGCCTGCACCATAACTCTCCCCACCCCCATAGCCCCATAGACCTCCCCCCTCACTGCCCCACAGCCCTCCCCACAGCCCACAGGCTGCACCATAACCCTCCCCACCCCACAGCCCCATAGACCTCCCCTCTCACTGCCCCATAGCCCTCCCCACAGCCTGCACCATAACCCTCCCCACCCCCACAGCCCCATAGACCTCCCCCCTCACTGCCCCATAGCCCTCCTCACAGCCTGCACCATAACCCTCCCAACCCCCACAGCCCCACAGACCTCCCTCCTCACTGCCCCATAGCCCTCCTCACAGCCTGCGTCATAACCCTCCCCACCCCCACAGCCCCACAGACCTCCCCCCTCACTGCCCCATAGCCCTCCCCACAGCCTGCACCATAACCCTCCCCACCCCCACAGCCCCACAGACCTCCCCCCTCACTGCCCCATAGCCCTCCTCACAGCCTGCATCATAACCCTCCCCACCCCCACAGCCCCACAGACCTCCCCCCTCACTGCCCCATAGCCCTCCCCACAGCCTGCACCATAACCCTCCCCACCCCCACAGCCCCATAGACCTCCCCTCTCACTGCCCCATAGCCCTCTCCACAGCCTGCACCATAACCCTCCCCACCTCGACAGCCCCATAGACCTCCCCTCTCACTGCCCCACAGCCCTCCTCACAGCCCACAGCCTGCACCATAACCCTCCCCACCCCAACAGCCTCACAGACCTCCCCCCTCACTGCCCCATAGCCCTCCCCACAGCCCACAGGCTGCACCATAACCCTCCCCACCCCACCGCCCCATAGACCTCCCCCCTCACCGCCCCATAGCCCTCCCCACAGCCTGCACCATAACCCTTCCCACCCCCACAGCCCCATAGACCTCCCCTCTCACTGCCCCATAGCCCTCCTCACAGCCCCCAGCCTGCACCATAACCCTCCCCACCCCATAGCCCCGTAGACCTCCCTCTCACTGCCCCATAGCCCTCCCCACAGCCCACAGCCTGCACCATAACCCTCCCCACCCCCACAACCCCATAGACCTCCCCCCTCACTGCCCCATAGCCCTCCCCACAGCCTGCACCATAACCCTCCCCACCCCCACGGCCCCATAGACCTCCCCTCTCACTGCCCCATAGCCCTCCTCACAGCCTGCACCATAACCCTCCCCACCCCCACAGCCCCATAGACCTCCCCCCTCACTGCCCCATAACCCTCCCCACAGCCTGCACCATAACCCTCCCCACCCCCACGGCCCCATAGACCTCCCCTCTCACTGCCCCATAGCCCTCCCCACAGCCTGCACCATAACCCTCCTCACCCCCATAGCCCCATAGACCGCCCCTCTCACTGCCCCACAGCCCTCCCCACAGCCCACAGGCTGCACCATAACCCGCCCCACCCCACAGCCCCATAGACCTCCCCCCCACTGCCCCATTGCCCTCCCCACAGCCTGCACCATAACCCTCCCCACCCCCACAGCCCCATAGAGCTCCCCTCTCACTGCCCCATAGCCCTCCCCACAGCCTGCACCATAACCCTCCCCACCCCCACAGCCCCATAGACCTCCCCTCTCACTGCCCCATAGCCCTCCCCACAGCCTGCACCATAACCCTCCCCACCCCGACAGCCCCATAGACCTCCCCTCTTACTGCCCCATAGCCCTCCTCACAGCCCACAGCCTGCACCATAACCCTCCCCACCCCAACAGCCCCACAGACCTCCCCCCTCACTGCCCCATAGCCCTCCCCACAGCCCACAGGCTGCACCATAACCCTCCCCACCCCATAGCCCCGTAGACCTCCCCCCTCACCGCCCCATAGCCCTCCTCACAGCCCCCAGCCTGCACCATAACCCTCCCCACCCCATAGCCCCGTAGACCTCCCTCTCACTGCCCCATAGCCCTCCCCACAGCCCACAGCCTGCACCATAACCCTCCCCACCCCCACAACCCCATAGACCTCCCCCCTCACTGCCCCATAGCCCTCCCCACAGCCTGCACCATAACCCTCCCCACCCCCACAGCCCCATAGACCTCCCCTCTCACTGCCCCATAGCCCTCCTCACAGCCTGCACCATAACCCTCCCCACCCCCACAGCCCCATAGACCTCCCCCCTCACTGCCCCATAACCCTCCCCACAGCCCACAGGCTGCACCATGACCATCCCCACCCCCACTGCCCCATAGACCTACCCCTTCCCCCTCACTGTCCCATAGCCCTCCCCATAGCCCCCTCCCTGCCCCCTTCCCCACAGCTCCATAGACCCACAGACCTCCCCATAGCCCTATAACCCTCCCCACAGCCCCATAGCCCTCCCCACAGCCCCTTAACTTGCACCATAATCCTTCTCTTCCCCTCCCCAGCCCCCTCCCTGCACCATAACCCTCCCCACAGCTCCACAACCCTTCCCCTTCCCCACAGCCCTCTCCACAGCCCCCCAATCTGAAACATAACCCTCCCCCTCCCCCACTGCCCCATAATCCTCCTTACAGCCCTATACCTGTCCCCTTCCCCCTTCCCCACAGCCCCATAACCCTCCCTGCCCCCTCCCTGAAGCCCCCCAACCTGCACCATAACCCTCCATATAGCGCCCCTTGGCCCATCTACCCTACCCCCTCTACTGCCCCCCACATCCGTCTGCCCCTCACTCCCGACCTGTAGCCCCCTGCTAGCCCAGTCCTGCCCCCCCCCCCCGCTCTGCTGGTGCCCCTGCAGTGAGGCGCATTGGGGAGTAGGGGGTCCGGGGAGGGGGTGTTGCATGTCAGGGATGGACTCAGACTCTGGGGGTGGGGTTAAGAATTTATTGTTGTTTCTGTAGGAGCCGGGGGTGCCCCAGACACGGGGGACCTGGGGGGGAAATCATAGATGGGGTCTGGGGGTGGAAGGGTGGGTCACCCGCTATCAGGGCTCTCCTGAGATCTCTCCCCCAACAGCCCCCCGGGCAGATGGGCCTGTGGATAGGGGCCACTTGGGGAAATGGGGGACTGGCTGTTGGGGGGGCTGGGTAGGGCCCCCCCTTCTCATCCCTGCCGCAGCTGACGGGGGGTGGCGGGGTGCAGCCCCCCACAGAGAGGGGCTCCGAGGTCAGGGCACTGGCTGCACGTAGTTGGCGGGGTACAGCCCCACGCGCCCCCCGTCCGTCACCCCCTTGCACCAGCCCTGGGGGTCCTGCTCCTCCAGCTTCGTCAGCTCCTCCCCTGCAAGGACAGGCAGCATGTTAGGGGATGGGGGGGCTCACTGGGGCTGGTCGGGGGGCAGTCAGTGGGGTTTGGGTCCATCAGGGGAGGGGTCTGTTGGGGGATGGGCTCAGTGGGGTCGGGATCCGTTAAGGGGCATGGGGTCCATGGGGGGGTAGGGGGATCCATTGGGGGCGGTGCGGAGTGGGGTCTGTGTGTGTGGGGGGGTCCAGCGGGGGGGTGTCTTGGGTCTGTCAGCAGATGGGCAGTAGAGCATGGTTGGGGGTTCATTCAGGGGGGATGAGGTCTGTTGGGAGAGGGGGTGTGGGGGAGCAGGGTGGCAGGGCCCAGCCGGGGGATGGGCTGGGGGGCTCAGGGGGGCAGGGCGGCAGGGCCCAGCCAGGGGATGGGCTGGGGGGCTCAGAGGAGCAGGGTGGCAGGGCCCAGCTGGGGGATGGGCTGGGGGGCTCAGGGGGGCAGGGTGGCAGGGCCCAGCCGGGGGATGGGCTGGGGGTGTGGGGGAGCAGGGTGGCAGGGCCCAGCCGGGGGATGGGCTGGGGGGTTCAGGGGGGCAGTGTGGCAGGGCCCAGCCGGGGGATGGGCTGGGGGGCTCAGGGGGGCAGGGCGGCAGGGCCCAGCCAGGGGATGGGCTGGGGGGCTCAGAGGAGCAGGGTGGCAGGGCCCAGCTGGGGGATGGGCTGGGGGGCTCAGGGGGGCACGGTGGCAGGGCCCAGCCGGGGGATGGGCTGGGGGGCTCAGGGGGGCAGGGCCCAGCCAGAGGATGGGCTGGGGGTGTGGGGGAGCAGGGTGGCAGGGCCCAGCCGGGGGATGGGCTGGGGGGCTCAGGGGGGCAGGGCAGCAGGGCCCAGCCGGGGGATGGGCTGGGGGGCTCAGGGGGGCAGGGCCCAGCCAGAGGATGGGCTGGTGGTGTGGGGGAGCAGGGTGGCAGGGCCCAGCCGGGGGATGGGCTGGGGGTGTGGGGGAGCAGGGTGGCAGGGCCCAGCCGGGGGATGGGCTGGGGGGCTCAGGGGAGCAGGGTGGCAGGGCCCAGCCGGGGGATGGGCTGGGGGGCTCAGGGGGGAAGGGCGGCAGGGCCCAGCCGGGGGATGGGCTGGGGGGCTCAGAGGAGCAGGGTGGCAGGGCCCAGCTGGGGGATGGGCTGGGGGGCTCAGGGGAGCAGGGTGGCAGGGCTCAGCTGGGGGATGGGCTGGGGGGCTCAGGGGGGCAGGGTGGCAGGGCCCAGCCGGGGGATGGGCTGGGGGGCTCAGGGGAGCAGGGTGGCAGGGCCCAGCCGGGGGATGGGCTGGGGGGCTCAGGGGGAGCAGGGTGGCAGGGCCCAGCCGGGGGATGGGCTGGGGGTGTGGGGGAGCAGGGTGGCAGGGCCCAGCCGGGGGATGGGCTGGGGGTGTGGGGGAGCAGGGTGGCAGGGCCCAGCTGGGGGATGGGCTGGGGGGCTCAGGGGGGCAGGGTGGCAGGGCCCAGCCGGGGGATGGGCTGGGGGGGCTCAAGGGGGCAGGGTGGCAGGGCCCAGCCGGGGGATGGGCTGGGGGGCTCAGGGGGGCAGGGCCCAGCCGGGGGATGGGCTGGGGGGCTCAGAGGAGCAGGGTGGCAGGGCCCAGCTGGGGGATGGGCTGGGGGGCTCAGGGGGGCAGGGTGGCAGGGCCCAGCCGGGGGATGGGCTGGGGGGCTCAGGGGAGCAGGGTGGCAGGGCTCAGCTGGGGGATGGGCTGGGGGGCTCAGGGGGGCAGGGCGGCAGGGCCCAGCCGGGGGATGGGCTGGGGGGCTCAGAGGAGCAGGGCAGCAGGGCCCAGCCGGGGGATGGGCTGGGGGGCTCAGAGGGGCAGGGGGGCAGGGCCCAGCTGGGGGATGGGCTGGGGGTGTGGGGGAGCAGGGTGGCAGGGCCCAGCCAGGGGATGGGCTGGGGGGGCTCAAGGGGGCAGGGGGGCAGGGCCAAGCCAGGGGATGGGCTGGGGGTGTGGGGGAGCAGGGTGGCAGGGCCCAGCCAGGGGATGGGCTGGGGGTGTGGGGGAGCAGGGTGGCAGGGCCCAGCCAGGGGATGGGCTGGGGGGGCTCAAGGGGGCAGGGGGGCAGGGCCAAGCCAGGGGATGGGCTGGGGGTGTGGGGGAGCAGGGTGGCAGGGCCCAGCCAGGGGATGGGCTGGGGGTGTGGGGGAGCAGGGTGGCAGGGCCCAGCCAGGGGATGGGCTGGGGGTGTGGGGGAGCAGGGTGGCAGGGCCCAGCCAGGGGATGGGCTGGGGGTGTGGGGGAGCAGGGTGGCAGGGCCCAGCTGGGGGATGGGCTGGGGGGCTCAGGGGGGCAGGGTGGCAGGGCCCAGCCGGGGGATGGGCTGGGGGTGTGGGGGAGCAGGGTGGCAGGGCCCAGCCGGGGGATGGGCTGGGGGGCTCAGGGGGGCAGGGTGGCAGGGCCCAGCCGGGGGATGGGCTGGGGGGCTCAGAGGGGCAGGGTGGCAGGGCCCAGCCGGGGGATGGGCTGGGGGTGTGGGGGAGCAGGGTGGCAGGGCCCAGCTGGGGGATGGGCTGGGGGGCTCAGAGGGGCAGGGGGGCAGGGCCCAGCCGGGGGATGGGCTGGGGGGCTCAGGGGGGCAGGGCGGCAGGGCCCAGCCGGGGGATGAGCTGGGGGGCTCAGGGCCCCCCCGGGGGTCACTCACCTGCGGTGAAGCTCAGCTCGTCCGGCTCCTGCCCGGTGTAGTCGTAAATGGCCCGAACCCGCTGGCCCAGAACTGGCGCCGGCACCTCGGCCGCACTGCGGGGGCAGGGGAGGCGGTGAGATGGGGCGGAGCTCCTGGGGGACACCCCCAGACCCGCCTGCCCCCCCCAAGCCCCAAGGACCCCCCCACTCCCTCCCAAGCGGGGGCTGCATCGTGCAGGCTGGGAGGCAGGGCCGCCCGGGGGGAGCAAATGGGGCAATTTACCCCGGGCCCCGCAGGGGCCCCCACTAGAATATAGTATTTATAGTATTGCAACTTTTTTTTATGGAAGGGGCCCCCAAAAGTGCTTTGCCCCAGGCCCCCGGAATCCTCTGGGCGGCCCTGCTGGGAGGAGGGCAGGGTTTGCCAAGAGGTTGGTGTGTTGTTATTTTAGGGTCTCCCGGGCGGGGGGAAGGGGGGCTGGGGGGTCATCGTAGGTGTCCTGGGGGCTGGAATGTTATCAGGTTGTCACTATCCCAAGGGGGCTGTGGGCAGCAAATGGGACAGGGTCCCCCGGCTCCCCTCGCCTACCTGCCCCCCCACCCTGCTCACCTGGTCCCCCTGCCTGGCGCCCCACCCTGCTCATCTGCCTCCCACCCCCCCACACCCTGCTCACCTGCCCCCCTGCCCTGCTCACCTGTCCCCCCACCCTGCTCACCTGTCCCCCCTGCCTGCTGCCCCACCCTGCTCACCTGCCCCCCAGCCTGGAGCCCTGTCCCGCTCACCTGTCCCCCCGACCCTGCTCACTTGCCCCTTGGCCTGCCTCTCCCGCTCGCTTGCCTCCCTGCCCTGCTCACCTGCCCCCCCACCTGCAGCCCCCCCCGCTCACCTGCCCGGGGCCAGCTGGATGCTCTGCAGTGGCACTTTCTCCTCCTCCTGCCCCGGTGGTGGCGCCTTGGGGCTTTGTTGCTCCCACTCTGGGCTCCATGCCTGGGGGGTGGAAATGGGGGCTCAGCCCTGGGGGGCTCCCAGCCAGACCCATACTTGCTTGGGGGGTGGGGGGAGCTCTGGGAGGTCCGATGTAGATGGGCCCAGAGCTGGATCTGCTGAGCTGGGCTCCCAGAGGGCTGCAGTGGGGGTGGGGGTGATGAAGTCGGGATTTTCCCTTGTTGTGTCCTGTGTGTCCTGCTGTTTTGCATGGATGCGGTGTGTGCCTCAGTTTCCCTGGGTGCTGCACCAATGTCTAGGTGGCGGGGATATTGGGGTGTGACTTTTGCGGGGGCTGCTCCAGCTGCCTGCATGGCCGCCCCTTTGTCACCTCAGGGGGCTGCGCCCAGGTGACTCTGTGCCCGGGAAGCGAGACAAAGGCCGGAGGAGGGGCAGGGGCCAGGCAGCTGCAAGCGAGTCAGTCTCGGTGGGCTTGGGGGGCAGGGGGAGGGGCTGAGCCCTGGCTCTGGGCTCCCCGACCCCCAAGATGGACTCACTGATTTCTGTGCTAATGAGCTCTGCCCTACGCTGTGATCCTGGCGGTTCTGTTACCGGCCGGCTGAGAGTCACGTCTGACTGCGGAGTTGGGGGGCAGGACCCTCTGGCTCCCCCAGGACCCCCTGACACATTCACTGCGGGAAGCACACGGGGGGACGGGGATGCTGGATGCTCCGGGGTCAGACCCAGGAAGGTGGAAGCCGCGTGAGCGTCTTGCCCGGGGCCAGTCTGCTCACAGAGAGGGGGCCCCCCGAGTCCTGCCTGGCATCCTACGGCATCGCCCCGGTGACTGTCACAGGGGGTCTCACCTCGAACTCGGGCCATGCCATGGCCATGCCGGGCCCGCGCTGGCGGCGCCACCAGTCCAGGTCCTGGCGGGCGCTGATGTCGCTGATGGCCTGGCGGAGCTGGGTCTGCGCAGCCTGCACCCTGCGGGAGGGGGGAAGGGAGGCATCAGCTCCTCCAACGGGGGGCTGGGTTTGTCTGAGTCCAACAGCCCCCCAAACCCAGCCTCCTCCATCCCCCCAACTCCTCCCCTGCACTCCCATGCCTGGCCCGGGGTGCGCGGGGGGTCCAGCCAGTGGGGGAGAGGTGTCTCTCTTACCTGGGTTGGGCGGGGGGTCCAGCTGATGGGGGGGGGATCTCTCTTACTCGGGGGGGGCTCCAGCTGGTGGGGGGAGGGATCTCTCTTACCCGGGGGGGGTCCTGCCGGTGGGGGAGGAGTCTCTCTTACCCGGGGTCGTCGGGGAGGGGGGGGTCCAGCCAGCGGGGGAGGGGTGTCTCTCTTACCCGGTGTGGGCGGTGGGGTTCAGCCAGCAGGGGGAGGGGTCTCTCTTACCTGGGGTGGGTGGTGGGACCCAGTCAGTGGGGGGAGGGGTCTCTCTCTTACCCAGGGTGAGTGGGGTGTCCAACCAACAGGGGGAGGGGTCTCTCTCTTACCCAGGGTGGGTGAGGTGTCCAACCAGCAGGGGGAGGGGTCTCTCTTACCGGGGGTGGGCAGGGGGGTCCAGCCGGCAGGGGCAGGGGTCTCTCTTACCCGGGGTGGGCAGAGGGGTCCAGCCGGCGGGAGGAGGGGTCTCTCTTACCCAGGGTGGGTGGGGGCTCCTGCTGGTGGGGGAGGGGTCTCTTACCCGGGGTGGGCGGGGGGTCCAGCCGGCAGGGGGATGGGTCTCTCTTACCCGGGGTGGGCGGCGGGGTCCAGCCAGCGGGAGGGGTCTCTCTTACCCGGGGTGGGTGGGAGCTCCTGCCGGTGGGGGAGGGGTCTCTTACCCAGCGTGGGCGGGGGGGTCCAGCTGGCAGGGGGATGGGTCTCTCTTACCTGGGGTGGCTGGAGGGGTCCAGCCGACAGGGGGAGGGGTCTCTTACCCAGTGTGGGCAGGGGGGTCCAGCTGGCAGGGGGAGGGGTCTCTCTTACCCGGGGTGGGCGGTGGGGTCCAGCCGGCGCTGCAGAGCCGCCAAGGCCTCCTTGAGGAACTCGATGCGTCTCTGCTCGAACTCTTGGCCCTGCTCGAAGACCGACTCCATCTCCTCCATGTAGCGCGGGCTGGCCCGGGTCAGCTCTGCCAGGGCCTGCTCGTAGTGCTGCCGCTCCTGGTGGGCAGGGGCGTCAGGGGGGCACCGGGGGCGGGGCAGCCCCCAGGCCAGGAGAAGAACGGGGCTCCCCGGGACCCGTTCAGCAGGGGAGGCTCTGTGCCCGTGCGGGGTGGGCGGGGTGGGGGAGCCCAGCAGTCTGGACAAACGAGGAGGGCGGCGGGGGGGGGTCATTAACCAGATGTGGGAATTTTCTGCAATCAGCTGGAGGAACACGGCGGGTGCCTCAGTTTCCCCTATGAGTTGCACTGTGCCCTGCGGGTGGTGCAGGGCTAGTTACTCCCTGCAGAGGCCCAGAGATGCAGCTGTGATCTGCCCGGGGTGTCTGGGGCCTGGCCCTGGAGACCCAATCACCTGGACATTGGCTACCTGGCAACTAACGGCCGTGGAGGGGTGGCCGGCCAGATCTGAGCAGCCAGGAAGCAAAGGATGGGTGGGGGGGCTGGCGCACCTCAGCTGGGCCAGAGATCAAGCGGGAACCAGGGTCTCACCGCTGGGCCATGTTCCGGGGCACCAGAGCGGCCAGGGGGGTAACTCCCCGCTCTGCTACCCCAGGAGCGTCCCGGCTGGGCGGCACAGGAGGGGGCGGGCTGCCCCCCGAGGGGTACAGGGCTCTCTCAGGGAGTCTGTGGCTGGTGGGGGGAAGCCGGGGGCTGACCCTGGTGGAAGAGCGGGACCTCTGGGGGTCCGACCCATGGACGGGGGCCTCCCTGAGGCTGCCCAAGGCTGGATCCGGTGCCGGGGAGAGGGGTCCGCAGCCGGGCGCGCTCACCTTGTGTGTCTCCAGGGTGTGGCGCTGGCGTTCCTCCCGCAGGGCGCGCTGGCGGTCGGGGGCCAGGGGGGGCCCCCCCGGGGCCAGCTGCTCCCGCCCCGCGGCCGCGTGCTCCTTGCGGCAGGCCCGGTGGTATGAGGCTTTGGCCTTCTCCACCTGGGGGAGGGGCGAAACCAGGGGCTGCAACTGGGGCTGGGACCCCCAGGGCCTGTGCCCCTACCCTCCACAGCCCCGCTGACTCCCACCCTGTGGATCCCAGTGACCCCCCACAACCCTCCCTGATCCCCATAGCCGTCCCCAGCCACCTCCACCCAGTACCCCCTGTGCAGCACCCCCCACTCTGAATGCACCCCCCATACACTGTGCCCCAATGTGACCTCCTGCACTGCCCCCCAGGAGTACCCCACCCCCTGTCCCGCCCCCCGGGCAGCACCCCCGCAGTGTGGCGCCCCATCCCCTGCCCCCCATGCAGCAGCCCCCCATGTGCCCGCATCCGTTGTCCCCCAGGAGTATCCCACCCCCTGCCCCGCCCCCCGGGCAGCACCCCCACAGCGTGGCACCCCACCCCCTGCCCCCTATGCAGCAGCTCCCAATGCACCCCCATGCATCGCCCTCTGGGCAGCACCCCCCAGCGAGGTGCCCCACCCCCTTCCCCCATGCATTGCCCCCCATGTGGCCCCCCCGCCCCGCCCGCCGGGCAGCATCCCCGCAGCGTGGCACCCCACCTCCTTCCCTCATACATCACCCCCCACGTGGCCCCCCACCCCGTGCCCCGTCCCCCGGGCAGCACCCCCGCAGCATGGTGCCCCACCCCCTGCCCCCCATGCAGCTGCCCCCAATGTGCCCCCATGCATCACCCCCATGTGGCCCCCTGCCCCGCCAGCCGGGTAGCACCCCCGCAGCATGGCACCCCACCCCCTGCCCCCCATGCATTGCCCCCAGTGGGCCCACCGGGCAGCACCCACCTTGCGCAGGCGGCGGGCCCAGGGTTTCTGGGCCCGCCGGAAGCCGCTCTCCAGCTCGCGGGCCTCGCGGAAGCCACCCAGCAGCTTGCGGTGATAGTTGTCCCGCTGCCAGCCCCGCAGGCGGGCCAGCTCCTCCGCCACCAGCGCCCGCTGCGTGTCCCGGTGCAGCCGGCCCAGCCGCTCCGTGGTGTCCAGGAAGGCCTGCCAGGCCCGGCGCACCGAGCCGTACAGGGGGCCTGCGGGAGAGCGGAGATGGGGCACCAGGCTGCAGGGGGTGGGGCGGGGGGCTTGGTAGAGGGCACTGGGCTGCAGGGGGTGGGGAGGGGGGCTCAGTAGGGGGTGCCAGGCTGCAGGGGGTGGGGTGGGGTTCGGTAGGGGGTGCCACGCTGGAGGGGAGTGGGGTGGGGGGCTCGGTAGGGGATGCCCTGCTGCAGGGGGTGGGGGGTCTGTAGCGGGCGCCAGGCTGCAGGCGGGTGGGTTGGGGGCTTGGTGTGGGGTGCTGGGTTGCAGGGGGGTGGGTTGGAGGCTGGGTGGGTGGCGCCAGGCTGGATGGGGGTGGGGCGGGGGGCTCAGGAGGGGGTGCCCTGCTGCAGGGGGTGGGGTTCGGTAGGGGGCGCCAGGCTGGAGGGGGGTGGGGTGGGGGGCTCGGGAGGGGATACCCTGCTGCAGGGGCTGGGGGGCTCTGTAGGGGGCGCCAGGCTGAAGGGGGATGGGGCGAGGGGCTCAGTAGGGGGCGCCACGCTGGAGGGGAGTGGGGTGGGGGGCTCGGTAGGGGGTGCCCTGCTGCAGAGGGTGGGGGTTCTGTAGGGGGTGCCAGGCTGGAGGGGGGTAGGGCGGGGGGCTCGGGAGGGGGTGCCCTGCTGCAGGGAGGTGGCGTGGGGGGCTCAGTAGGGGTGCTGCGCTACGGGAGGGTGGGACGGGGGCCTTGGTGGGGGGTGCCAGGCTGCAGGGGGCACGGGGTGGGGACTCACTCGCATCCACCAGGGGGCGCCACTTCTGTACCCAGGCCCCCATGTGCCGGGCGTAGCTGCCTTCGATTCGCGCCCGGTCCCGGAAGCAGCCAACCAGCTGGTCGCAGACCTGGGACCCCTCCTCCAGCCGCCGCACCGTGCGCTGGTACCGGTTCGGCTGGGGGGGGGGGGGGTCAGACATGGGGGGGTCAGACCCAGCTGGAGCCCCCCCACCAATTCACCCCCCCTCCCATGTCGCCCCGACCCCGGGGGTGTGTGGTGTGTGGGTGGTGGAAACTTCCCCTATGCTGACCCCCCCCAAACCCTGGGACCCCCGATCTCCACCCCTCAGCCGCAGATCCAGCCCCACCCAGAACCCCACTGCAGGGACCGAGCCCCCCTCCCATGGCCCCCCCAGCCGCTCACCATCCAGAAGCTGTCGCTGGGGGGCTCGTCCCCGGCCACTTCACTGTAGATCTCTGACATGGTCCAACCTGCGAGGGGGGGGGAATGGGTGGGGGAGGGTGATATCTACCCGGACGGCCCCTTCCCCAGCCGTCCAGGGACCCCCCACAGAGCCTGACCTCCCTCCTGGGCCCCCCCCCCACACAGTAAGACTAGTGTCCCCTTCCCAAGCACCCCCACAATGACCTTCTCTCCCCACGGCCAAACCTCCTGCCCCACTCCCCGGTCAGTGAGTCAGAGCCCCACGGCCCTGCCACAGCCCCACAGCAAACTCCCAGACCACGCTCCAGGCCCACACGCACCCGCATCCCCTCGGCCGGTACCTTGTGGGGCTGGCGCTGCCTGGGGCCCAACAGAGCCCGGCTGCAGCGCGGGGTGGGGGGGTCGGGCGCTGATGTGGAGCCGGGCGGCGCAGGGAACAACATGTGTTAGCAGTTAGGGAAGATGGAGCCGCGCCACAGAGCAGCCCCAGCCAGCAGGCCGATGGGGCGGCTCCTGCATCGGGTCGCCCCCCCGCCCGCCTGTCACTGGGGGGGCTGTCAGGGCGGTACTGGGGTCAGGGGCACCCTGCTTCCACCATCGCCTGCCTTCCCAGGAGCCTCCCCCACCTTGCTAGGGGTCACCACGGGGAAACTAGGGGCTACCGTGACATTGCCAAGGGCTGCACTGGGGTCGCTAGGGGTTGCCAATTGCCAAGGGCCTTGCTGGCGTCGCTAGGGGTCACCGTGGCATCGCTCGGGGCTACCGTAACACCGCCAAGGGCCTTGCTGGCGTCGCTGGGGGTCGCCGTGGCGTCGCTCGGGGCTACCGTGACACCGCCAAGGGCCTTGCTGGCGTCGCTAGGGGTCGCCGTGGCATCGCTCGGGGCTACCGTGACACCGCCAAGGGCCTTGGTGGCGTTGCTAGGGGTCGCCGTGGCGTCGCTCGGGGCTACTGTGACACCGCCAAGGGCCTTGCTGGCGTTGCTAGGGGTCGCCGTGGCGTCTCCTTCCATGGCAGCCAGGCCTGGATGTGGGGACCCAAGTCCCCGCCTTAGTGGGATAGGCCTTGCCCTCTTTTGCGGGCGGGGGGGATGCTGGCTCCACATAGGGGCTGCTCCCCCTGCAGCAGGGCAAGTGTCTTGGGCGTCCCTATAAGACCTGGGCCCTTGGGGACCAGGACTGGGGCTGCCTGGAAATGCTCCCCCCTCTCCATGGGCCTCTGCTCCGGACCCCCAGGGATCTGCCCCCTGCTCTTCCGTGTCCCCTCCCTGGTGTCTGCCCCCCGCCCCCGGCCAGGACCAGGGTTGACTCAGGGTGAGAAACTGGAAAAAAATTAAGGGGAGGGGGTAGGGACAGAGAACAGGCTTCCCAGACCTGTCCCCTTCCCTCCCCTCAGCCCCCATCTGGCCCTTCCCGCCCCCTCGCCCACCCGGCTCCTGGCATCTGCGCCTGGATTTTCCAGCCACTTACCCGGGCCAGGAAGAAGGGAAAATAATGGCAGAAGGGAAGACCGGGGAGGGGGGGGGAGGACCTGCCACCACCCTGTGGGGGCAGCAACGGGGAAGGGCCATGGGTGAGTTTCTCCCCCACCCTGGCTGCTCCCTCCCAACCCTGGTGCCCCCAATTCCCCCTTGTCTTCTCTGCCCCCTGCCTCTCTCCACCCCATGGAAACCCCTCCTCTCTCTCATCAGCAGCTGTGCAGACGCATCGCCCAACCCACCAGTCCCCCCGCCCTGTCCTCAGCCCCCCTCTGCCCACTCCCAATTCCCATCTCCCTACTCCCTTCCCCTCCACCCCACCCCGTCCTCTCAGCCCCCTCTAATTCCTCCCCCACCCCCTCCTCCCAGCCCTCCAATGCTCCTGACTCCCCCCGTCCTCCCCCACACCCCACTCCTCCCTACTGGGACACGTCAACTGGCAACATGGTTGGGGGGTGGCGCTGGTGGGGGGCTCCCAGCTCACTTCCCCTCCCTTTCACTCACCCCTTCCCCTCTCTGGGTGTCTCTCCCTCTCTGCACTGCGGCTCCAGGATTCCTGGGCAGGGAATGTCAGATTTCAGGGGGAGGGGGCTGGGGGCTCCTGACACACATGGGCCGTTAACCCCTTCAGCGCCCTGCACAGCTCAAAGGGCCTGGCTGGACACTGCTGTGGGGAAGTTAGCAGTGCTGGGGTCCTCGCCTGGAGGCACTGCTATGGGGAAGCTCACAGTGCTGAGATCCCCCCCTGGAGGCACTGCTGTGAGGAAGCTCGCAGCGCTGGGGTCCCCGGTTTGAGGGCAACTGCTGTGGGGAAGCTCGCAGTGCTGGGGACACTGGCCTGAGGGCACTGCTGGGGGGAAGCTCACAGCACCAGGGTCCCCAGCTTCGGGGCACTGCTGTGGGGAAGTTTGCAGCGCCAGGGTCCCTGGCTTGAGAGCACTGCTGTGAGGAAGCTCGCAGTGCTGGGGACACCGGCCTGAGGGCACTGCTGAAGGGAAGCTCACAGCACCAGGGTCCCCGGCATGGGGCACTGCTGCAGAGAAGCTCGCAGCACTGCAAAGCTCTCTCACACACGTCACCACTCCCGACATACCCCGGCCGCCCCACCCTGAGTGGGGCGCAGGCCAGGCTGTGCAGCGCCTGACAGCTGTGGCAGCTGTTCCCCTGGGCTATTTCCAGACAGCCTGGACGGAGGCATAGTCACCCCCACTGCTGCCATGGGGCTGCTCAGGGCCCAGAGCCAGCCGTCCCCAGGGGCAGACATGGGGCTGGGACATCCTGTGCCAGGCAGAGCTGTAAAAATAACCTGCGCGGCCCCCGCAGCCAGCCCCGCCCAGGCCCGGCTCGGCCAGGGATATTTCTGGCTCTTGGGCCTGGTGTCTTGTTTCCAGGGCTAGTAGCAATTCAAGAAGAGGTACCCTGGGGGCTGGGGCCATGCTCAGGGCCGGGGGTGCCCAGGGGCTGGGATCGAGGTTGCTGGGATACAATGGAGGAGACAGGCCCATGTCTCAGTTCAGGAGGTTCCTGGGGGGTGGGATATAGCGAGGGGGGGACAGGGACATGTCACAGTTCTGGGGGTCCCTAGGGGATGGGATGTAGCAGGGGGGAACAGGGACATGTCTCAGTTCTGGGGGTCCCTGGGGGATGGGATATAGTGGAGGGATGGGACAGGGACGTGTCTCAGTTCTGGGGGTCCCTGGGGGATGGGATATAGTGGAGGGATGGGACAGGGACGTGTCTCAGTTCTGGGGGTCCCTGGGGGATGGGATATAGTGGAGGGATGGGACAGGGACGTGTCTCAGTGCTGGGGGTTCCTGGGGGATGGGATGTAGCAGGGGGAGGGGGGACAGGGACGTGTCTCAGTTGTGGGGGTTCCTGGGGGATGGGATATAGCAAGGGGGGGGACAGGGACGTGTCTCAGGTCTGGGGGTCCCTAAGGGATGGGATATAGTGGGGGGATGGGACAGGGACGTGTCTCAGTTCTGGGGGTCCCTGGGGGATGGGATATAGTGGAGGGATGGGACAGGGACGTGTCTCAGTTCTGGGGGTCCCTGGGGGATGGGATATAGTGGAGGGATGGGACAGGGACGTGTCTCAGTGCTGGGGGTCCCTGGGGGATGGGATATAGTGGGGGGATGGGACAGGGACGTGTCTCAGTTCTAGGGGTTCCTAGGGGATGGGATGTAGTGGGGGGATGGGACAGGGACGTGTCTCAGTTCTAGGGGTCCCTAGGGGATGGGATATAGTGGGGGATGGGGGACAGGGACGTGTCTCAGTTCTAGGGGTTCCTAGGGGATGGGATATAGCAGGGGAGGGGGGACAGGGACGTGTCTCAGTTCTAGGGGTCCCTGGGGGATGGGATGTAGTGGGGGACGGGGGACAGGGACGTGTCTCAGGTCTGGGGGTCCCTAGGGGATGGGATATAGTGGGGGGGATGGGACAGGGACGTGTCTCAGTTCTGGGGGTCCCTAGGGGATGGGATATAGTGGGGGGATGGGACAGGGACATGTCTCAGTTCTGGGGGTCCCTGGGGGATGGGATATAGCGGGGGAGGGGGGACAGGGACGTGTCTCAGTTCTGGGGGTCCCTAGGGGATGGGATATAGCAGGGGAGGGGGGACAGGGACGTGTCTCAGTTCTAGGGGTTCCTAGGGGATGGGATATAGTGGGGGGATGGGACAGGGACGTGTCTCAGGTCTGGGGGTCCCTAGGGGATGGGATGTAGCGGGGGGGATGGGACAGGGACGTGTCTCAGGTCTGGGGGTCCCTAGGGGATGGGATGTAGCGGGGGGGATGGGACAGGGACGTGTCTCAGTTGTGGGGGTTCCTGGGGGATGGGATATAGGGGGGGGATGGGACAGGGACGTGTCTCAGTTCTGGGGGTTCCTAGGGGATGGGATATAGTGGGGGATGGGACAGGGACGTGTCTCAGTTCTGGGGGTTCCTAGGGATGGGATATAGCGGGGGAGGGGGGACAGGGACGTGTCTCAGTTCTGGGGGTTCCTAGGGGATGGGATGTAGCGGGGGGGATGGGACAGGGACATGTCTCAGTTCTGGGGGTCCCTGGGGGATGGGATATAGCGGGGGAGGGGGGACAGGGACGTGTCTCAGTTCTGGGGGTCCCTAGGGGATGGGATATAGCAGGGGAGGGGGGACAGGGACGTGTCTCAGTTCTAGGGGTTCCTAGGGGATGGGATATAGTGGGGGGATGGGACAGGGACGTGTCTCAGGTCTGGGGGTCCCTAGGGGATGGGATGTAGCGGGGGGGATGGGACAGGGACGTGTCTCAGGTCTGGGGGTCCCTAGGGGATGGGATGTAGCGGGGGGGATGGGACAGGGACGTGTCTCAGTTGTGGGGGTTCCTGGGGGATGGGATATAGGGGGGGGATGGGACAGGGACGTGTCTCAGTTCTGGGGGTTCCTAGGGGATGGGATATAGTGGGGGGATGGGACAGGGACGTGTCTCAGTTCTGGGGGTTCCTAGGGGATGGGATATAGCGGGGGAGGGGGGACAGGGACGTGTCTCAGTTCTGGGGGTTCCTAGGGGATGGGATGTAGCGGGGGGGATGGGACAGGGACGTGTCTCAGTTCTAGGGGTTCCTAGGGGATGGGATGGAGCGGGGGGGATGGGACAGGGACGTGTCTCAGTTCTAGGGGTTCCTAGGGGATGGGATGGAGCGGGGGGGACAGGGACGTGTCTCCATTCTGGGATTCCTGCTTCCCCCACTCTCACCCCACCACGGCCTCTCCCCCACCCCTTCTCAGACTCCTCCCCCACTTTAGGCCCCTCCCCACTCCCAGGCCCTGCCCCTCCCCCTTCTTAGGCCCCACCCCCTCCCTAGACCCCCCTTAGGTCCTTCCCCTTCTGCAACCCCACCCCATCCCTAGGCCCCGCCCCCTCTCCATTCCTAGTCCCCCTCCCCACTTCCGGGCCCTCTCCTCACCCTAGCCCTGGGCCCCGCCCCCGGAGGGCTGCCCCGTCATGTGCCTGTCCCGCTCTCGCACAGAGATACCTCCCTCCCCTCCCGCCCCTTCCCTCTAGGGCTCTCCTCCTCTCCCTCCCCACAGCCCCCTGCCCGTGCCGAGAGAGGAGAGACGAGGTCCTGGCCTTTTCCGTCAGGCGGACAGCGGGCAGCCCCGGCCCGGGGTCCTCACGGGAGCTTTAAATACCGAGGCCCCAGCACGGACCGCGCCACGTGGAGCAGAGCGGGGCTGGTTGGGGCCACGTGCGGGCTTGCGAGCGGTGCGGGGCAGTGTGGCCGGGGGAGGGATAGATGGGGTGAATCGGGGGGGGGGAGGGATTGGGGGGCGCTAGGGAGGGATAGATGGGGTGAATGGGGGGAGGGATTGGGGGGCGCTAGGGAGGGATAGATGGGGTGAATCGGGGGGGAGGGATTGGGGGGCGCTAGGGAGGGATAGATGAAGGGAATGGGGGGGATCTGGGAGGGAGTTGGGGGCGGTGGCCAGGGGAGGGCTAGTTAATGGGGGGAGCCCTGGGGTCAGGGGCTGATAGGAGAAATGGGGTGACCTGGAGATGGAGGGATGAGCGGAGAGGCTTAGGGGGACGGAAATGGTGGTATCAGGGAGAGCTGGGGAGGTTTGGGGGTGGAGGGGGCTGGGTTTGTACTGGGGGTGCTGGGCACCCGATGATGTCAGCACTGGGCTCCGAATTCCTGTGAGGACATCGGTGCCTCCTGGGGACTTGACACCCTGGGGGACTGAGGGGGCTGGACTTGGGAGGGGGAGCAAGGTTGGAGAGGGGTATGACTTGCTAATGCTGCTCTCTTCTCTAGCTGCTCAGCAGTGACCCCGCCATGGACAAGTGGTGGGGTGCCCAGGCGGGGCTGCTGTCCCTGAGGAGATCCCCACCGTGATCTGACCTGGGGGAGGCTGGAGGAATGGAGCTGTGATACTGCCCTGCAGAGATCGGTGGGCACTGGGGTGCAGTGAGCCCCCTGGCTGGTAGGTATTGGGCTGCTGCTGCCCTGTGCCCCCATGGAACCCAAATACTGGGGAACCACAGGCTGGGGCAGGGGGGTCCCCAATGATGTCAGCACTGGGCTCTGAACTCCTGTGACGAAATCAGTGCCTCCTGGGGACTTGACACCCTGGGGGACTGAGGGGGTGCTGGGGGGCAGTGCACCCCCCCTTCCAGCATGACCCTGTTCTGGGGGCTCTGAGCTGGGGTGTATTGCTGACTGTGGGTCTGCTCTTCCACCAGGTGCTGTGCAGTGACTGTGGGGTGGTGCTAGGGTTGGGGGGGGTAAAAATTCGCCAAGACTATGACCTGCCCCATACTTCTGCAAGGACCTCCCTGCAGCCCCCATGACTGGTGAGTATTGGGGGTGGGGGGGAAGCAGCGTAGGTCCTACCCCCCCAAATGCTGTGAGGTGTAGGGGAGGGATATTGGGAGCATGTGGGGCTGGGGGTGGGGTTGAATGGGGGTCCTGGGGTATGTGATAGGGGGTGGGGGAGAATGTGGGGCTGGGGGTTGATGCAGATTAGGGGCTGGAAGGAAAATGAGTGGACAGGCTGGGGGTCCCCAATGATGTCAGCACTGGGCTCTGAACTCCTGTGACGAAATCAGTGCCTCCCAGGGACTTGACAACCTGGGGGACTGAGGGGGCTGTGTCTGGGATTGGGGGGGGGGCAGTGATGGATTGGGGTGCAGGGAGCTGTACAGAGGCTAATGCAGCCTATGTTTCTCTTCCAGGTGCCAAGACCCCACATGTGCTGAGGAGCCAGGATTCCTGGGTTCTTTTTCCAGTTGCCCCTGGCCCTGAGCCCTGCTGATCGGGGGGTGTGGGGTTCACGTACTCTCCTTGCTGATCCCCCTGCAGCCCCTGTCCTGCCAATAAAGTCATGTTAGTCTGAATGGAGCCCTGGGCTGAGTTGCTTGTGGTCTGGGGGGGAAGGGAGGGGAAGCATGAGGCTCACATGTTGGGGGGGGGGGAGTCCTGGGGCCCCTCCCACATCAGCTGGGAGGAAATGATCTCTGGGGCTGGGACCTTGCTCAGTGGCTGCTTGGCCTTGGTATGGTGGGGAGCAGGTACTGTGCTGCTCTGTGCCCTCTTGCCCTGGAGGTGGGGGAATGTCCCAGTCTGCCCCTCACTGGGCTGACTCCCTGCCTGGGAAGAAGAGCAGGGGGGGTGATTGGGTCAGACACGGGGGAGCTGGAGCTGACCATGCCCATGGAGAATCTGCTTAGCTGGCTGTGGGAGAAGAGGGGGTTCCCCATGTTGCCCCAAGGCTCGGGGGGGGGGGGGGGGGTCCTGTAAATTCCCCCTTGGGCTGGATTCTCAGCAGGGAGACAAGGGGCACTGGTGCTGAAGGCCTAATGTGAGGTCACAGACCTTTGGGGATGGGTGCACTAAAAGGGGGGCTGCTGGCAGCCTGGTTCCTGTCGGGGGTATAGGACAGGGCAGATTGCCTGGGTCTAGCTAAGACTTCTCGTCCTCCCCTGAGGTGGAGGGGCTGGGGTTTGCCCCAGCCTGGGCTGACAGATGCAGGGGTCAGCAACTCTTCTTTCCCCCCCACTACCTGTTGGGTTGGCAAGGATCTCTGCTCTCTGGGGTGTCTGAGCCCTTCTGCCTTAACCTGTTGGACTAGAAAAGCAGGGGTGGGCACTGTAGGCCCCCAGGGCTGGCTTGATGTGAAGGGGGCTGGAGCTGGGCCCCACCCTGGGTGAACTAGTTACTCAGGCTCTGAGTGATCCAACCCACCCTTCATGCCCTGGGTGGGTGGGGAGGGTGTTGCACCCAGGGTGGGGATGGCTGGTGCCAGCTGTGCCCCTAGTGCAGTGAGTCAATACTGGTGGCCCCTTTCACATAGGAAGCATCTGAGTGCGACCCGACCCCCCCCCCCCGCCCTTATAAATTAAAACACTTTTAAAAATATATTTCATACCATTATAAATGCTGGAGGCAAAGTGGGGTTGGGGTGGAGGCTGACAGCTTGTGACCCCTCGCATAATAACTTCACAACCCCCAGTTTGAGAACCCCTGCCCTAGTGTGTGCTGGGGTTTCCTTCCACCCATCCAGCAGGTGACTGAATGGTGGCAGCAGTGGGATGGTGCTGCTTGTCAGCACTCACGGGTGGAGAAGAGGGCCCCCCCATGTTTGAGTGTGGGTGGATTGTGGGGGGTGGGGTCCAGCTGGGGGCAAAGCCTTGGCTGTGAAGAGCAGCTGGGGGGCGGGGAAGTTACTGCCACCCATTGTCTGGGCAGCAGGTGCCCATCCCTGTCAAGCCAAGCGGCTGCAATATGGACCCCAGGTTGGGCAGAGCCCGGCTCATGGAAGTAAAAAGCCTGAGGGAGGGGAGAATCTCACGCAAGCCCTGCCCCTGTGCTCTGGGGCCAGCACTAGGGTGGTGGGGATACATTGTGGGAGGCAGGAGGTGGCTCAGGACCAGCTCCTCTCTGGCAGTCTCCTGGTTAGTTGCTGCTCTCACCACGGCAGCCCCGGGTTCAGTTCCCGGTCAGGGAAGGATTTCATTGGGGGTAGCTGAGTGGTTTGAGCATTGGCCCGCTAACCCCAGAGTTGTGAGTTCAATGCTTCAGGGGGCCGCTTAGGGATCTGGGGCAAAAATCTGCCTGGGGATTGGTCCTGCTTTGAGCAGGGGGGTGGACTAGATGCCTCCTGAGGTCCCTTCCAACCCTGCGGTTTGTTCTATGTTACTGGGGGGCTGGGCTCCCTCCACCCTGCCCACCCGTCCCAGGCTCTGAGCAGGCCCGGGGCCCATTGTTCACGCTCGGGGGCCCCCAGTGGCTCCCTGGACCCCCTGCTGATTTGGGTCGGTTCAGCCAATTCTTTCCCGCCCCATCGTCCCCCTCCCTCAGCCCCCCACGGGGAGGGGTCAACTCGAAGTGCAGAGGGAAACTGAGGCACACGCAGGCTCCATACAGATATTACAGAGCGACCCCCCATAGGGGGCGGGGCTGCAGGGCAGGAAGTGACGTGGGACGGGGGTTCCCGGAAGCGTCTGGGTCCGGCTGCGCAGGGGGAGCCCGAGCGAGGGGAGCAGGTCGGGGGGGCCCCGCCCGTCGGGGGCGTCACCTCACTCGGTCTGTGTCCTTCCAGGTCCGGCAGCGCCGCAGGGACCCGAGCTACAGGGGGACCCGGCCTCGGCCCCCCCCATCCCTCCCTGCCCCCCCGGCCTCGGCCCCCCCCATCCCTCCCTGCCCCCCCGGCCTCGGCCCCCCCCGATCCCTCCCGGCCTCGGACCCCCCCGATCCACCCCGCCCCCCCGGCCTCGGCCCCCCCGATCCATCCCGGCCTCGGACCCCCCCGATCCACCCCTGCCCCCCCGGCCTCGGCCCCCCCGATCCCTCCCTGCCCCCCCGGCCTCGGCCCCCCCGATCCCTCCCTGCCCCCCCGGCCTCGGCCCCCCTGATCCCTCCCTGCCCCCCGGCCTCGGCCCCCCCGATCCCTCCCTGCCCCCCCCCGGCCTCCGCTCCTCCCGGCCTCGGCCCCCCCCATCCCTCCCTGCCCCCCCGGCCTCCGCTCCTCCCGGCCTCGGCCCCCCCCATCCCTCCCTGCCCCCCCCCCGGCCTCGGCCCCCCCCCGATCCCTCCCTGCCCCCCCCCGGCCTCGGCCCCCCCCGATCCCTCCCCGCCCCCCCCCGGCCGCGGCCCCCCCTGATCCCTCCCTGCCCCCCCCGGCCTCGGCCCCCCCGATCCCTCCCTGCCCCCCCCGGCCTCCGCTCCTCCCGGCCTCGGCCCCCCCCCATCCCTCCCTGCCCCCCCGGCCTCGACTCCCCCATTCCTCCCTGCCCCCCCCCGGCCTCGGCCCCCCCGATCCCTCTCCGCTCCCCCCGGCATCGGCCCCCCCCCGGCCTCGGCCCCCCTGATCCCTCTCCGCTCCCCCCCGGCCTCGGCCCCCCCCAGATCCACCCCTTCCCCCCGCCCTCGGCCCCCCCGATCCATCCCGGCCTCGGCCCCCCCCATCCCTCCCTGCCCCCCCCCGGCCTCGGCCCCCCCGATCCCTCCCCGGTCTCCGCTCCTCCCGGCCTCGGCCCTCCCGATCCCTTCTGGGCCCCCCAGCCTCAACCCCCCAATCCCTCCCTGCCCCCCACGCCTGTGCCCCTACCCCTCTTGGCTCCCCAGCCGTACCCCTGCCCCCCAGCTGTACAGCCCCCCCTTCTAACCCTCCTGTCCCCCTCTCAGAGCTTCCTGCCCCCGATTGCCCAGCCTCTCCCTTCTGACCCCCTCCAGCCCCTCTCTCAAAGCCCCCTAGCTGGTCACTGCCACCCCCCCCACCTCGCCGGCTGGTCCCCGTGTCCAGGAGGCAGCCAGCAGCATCTGAGCCCCGGCCGGCTGAGCCCCCTCCCCACGGGGGAACATGGTGAGACAGGGGTTTGGGGGGAGGTTCCCCAGTTGCCTGGTGGCCTCAGTGCCCCGGGGGAGGGGGTTGTGGCTGGGCAATGTGACACCCCATGTCTCTGTCCCTAGCACCCCGTCCCCGCAGAGCTGGGAGCCCCCGGATCCTGACATGGCCACGCCAGGCTCTGACCTGCCGCTGGGTGAGTGACCGCCACGTGGGGAGTATAGGGGAGCTACTGGGGAACCCAGGCGTCCGGGCGGCTACAGGCGTCCCCGCCTCCTCCCTGCCCGTGTCCTACCTCCCCTGCTGAGGGACCCAGGCGTCCGGGCAGCTACAGGCATCCCCGCCTCCTCCCTGCCCATGTCCTACCTCCCCTGCTGAGGGACCCAGGCGTCCGGGCAGCTACAGGCACCCCACACACCCATGTCCTACCTCCCCTGCTGAGGGACTCAGGCATCCGGGCAGCTACAGGCCAATTCCTCGGTGTCAGCTCCCCTGCTGAGGGACCCAGGCGTCCGGGCAGCTACAGGCATCCCCGCCTCCTCCCTGCCCATGTCCTACCTCCCCTGCTGAGGGACCCAGGCGTCCGAGCAGCTACAGGCACCCCACACACCCATGTCCTACCTCCCCTGCTGAGGGACTCAGGCATCCGGGCAGCTACAGGCCAATTCCCCGGTGTCAGCTCCCCTGCTGAGGGACCCAGGCGTCCGGGCTTTTCCCCCCTGTCACAGCCCCCGCAGAGGAACCCATGTGTCTGGGCAGCTGCGGACACATGCCCCAATCGAGAACCCCCCAGTAACCCATCCCTCTCCCTGCCCCCAGAGGATGGGGAGCCTCTGCCCCCCAACTCCCCTGGAGCCCCCTGGACCCAGGTGAAGGAGGAGGGGCCCCTGTCGAGGCCAGAGGCAGCGCTAACCCCAGAGACCGAGGTGCTGGGCACTGATGGGGAGGGGTCGACGCACAGTGCTGGTGAGAGGGCTGGGGGGGCACTGGGGGTGGGGGACAGAGTGGGGTTGGCATGGAAGGGCCTGGGCCCCATGAAACTGTGTGGGGCGCCGAGGGGCTCCATGGAGGGGTGGTTTAGTGTGGGGCTGTGAGGGGGGGCACCAGGGGGGGTCTGGCGGCTCTCACCCCCCCTCACCCCCAGCGGAGGAGCCGGAGTGGCAGCAGAAGAAGGGGCCGGGCGGGGGTTGCTAGGTGTGGGGCTGGGCGGGGGGCACCGAGGGGGGTCAGGCGGCTCTCACCCCCTCTTGCCCCCAGCAGAGGAGCCGGAGCGGCGGCAGAAGAAGGGGCCGGGTGGGGGTTGTTCAGTGGGGGGCTGGGCGGGGGGCACCGGGGGGGGTCTGGGGGCTCTCATCTCCCCTCACCCCCAGCGGAGGAGCCGGAGCGGCAGCAGAAGAAGGGGCCGGGCGGGGGTGGCCGTGGGGGTTGCTAGGTGTGGGGCTGGGCGGGGGGCACTGGGGGGTCAGGCGGCTCTCACCCCCCCTCGCCCCCAGCGGAGGAGCCGGAGCGGCGGCGGAAGAAGGGGCCGGCGCCGAAGATGCTGGGCACGGAGCTGTGCAGCGTCTGCGGGGACAAGGCCTCGGGCTTCCACTACAACGTGCTGAGCTGCGAGGGCTGCAAGGGCTTCTTTCGGCGCAGCGTGATGAAGGGGGCGCAGTACGTGTGCCGGGGCGCCGGGCACTGCCACATGGACATGTACATGCGCCGAAAGTGCCAGCTCTGCCGTCTGCGCAAGTGCCACCAGGCCGGCATGCGCGAGCAGTGTGAGTCCTGCCCGGGGGGCACCAGGAAGGGTAGAAGAGGCTTGGGGGGGAGATTGGGGGGCACCAGGGAGGGTCTGGGGGGGCAGGGGGCACCAGGAAGGGTAGAAGAGGCTTGGGGGGGAGATTGGGGGGCACCAGGGAGGGTCTGGGGGGGCAGGGGGCACTGGGGGGCTTTGGGGAGAGATTGGGGGGCACAGGGGAGGGTGCGGTGGGGGCACTGGGGGGTTTTGGGGAGAGATTGGGGGGCACCAGGGAAGGTGGGGGGTTAGGGGGCACCAGGAAGGGTAGGAGAGGCTTGGGGGAGAGATTGGGGGGCACCAGGGAAGGTCTGGGGGGGCAGGGGGCACTGGGGGGCTTTGGAGAGAGATTGGGGGGTACAGGGGAGGGAGGGGTAGGGGGCACTGGGGGGCTTTGGGGAGAGATTGGGGGGCACCGAGGAGGGTGTGGGGGGCTTTGGGGGGTGAGTGGAGGGCACCAGGAAGGTGTAGGGGGGCAGGGAGCACTGGGGAGGTTGATGGGGGCTCTGGGGAGGTTTTGGGCCCCCCCGACCCTGCTCCCCCCCTTTCCAGGTGTGCTTTCGGAGGAGCAGCTGCGGAAGAAGAAGGGGCGGCGGCAGCAGCAGAAGGGGGCAGGGGGGGAGGCGCCGCTGCCCCGGGTGCCCCCCCTGCCCCCCACGCCCCTCGCCGAGCCGGCTCGGCTCAGCCCCCAGCAGGAGCTCATGATCCAGCAGCTGGTGGCAGCCCAGCAGCAGTGTAACAAGCGCTCCTTCAGTGACCAGCCCAAAGTCACGGTGAGGGGCCACGCTGGGGCCGGGGGGGGGCTCCCCAGCTCGCTACCAGCCTCCACCCCCCACACCCGCCGTGTCTCCCACTCAGCCCCACAAGCGCCGTTAACCTTTCGTCTTGCAAAGCATGGAGGGAAACTGAGGCACGCAGGGGTGGCGTAAAAATATTACCAAGAATTCCCACTTTGTTACAGGGTGTCCCCCAAGCACCCCATCTGGGCCTCATGAGGAGGGTGCTGTGCCTGGCTTCCCCCCCAGATCTGGGCATCACTGGGGCATCAGCCCACCGCCTCCATGTCTGGGAGGCCCTGTGGTGCTCCCAACGCGGGGCAGGGTCGGGGCTGTCCCTGGTATCCAGAACTGGGTGCCCTTTGGGATGCTCTGTGTCTCACTGCCCCCCTGTCCTCCTCGTCCCCCCCAGCCGTGGCCCCTGGGCACCGACCCCAACAGCCGGGAGGCCCGACAGCAGCGCTTCGCCCACTTCACCGAGCTGGCCATCATCTCGGTGCAGGAGATCGTCGACTTCGCCAAGCAGGTGCCCGGCTTCTTGCAGCTCACGAGGGAGGACCAGATCGCGCTGCTCAAGGCCTGCACCATTGAGGTGAATGGGGTGGGGCAGGGGTGGGCAGGGAGGGGGCCAGCATGTAGGTCACTTCCCGTCTCTGTCTGCGTGCACTGCAGCAAGCCATAACTTTCCTCCTACCAGCCTTGGTTACACTAGTTTTTCCCCCCCCCCGAAATGTGCATCCTGTACTGGCCAGCCCTCCCCTGGACCATACACTTTATGTAAAGTCCGTTATTGCTTTATCAGAAAAAATACACACGTAACTTACCACCCCAAATGGAGTTTCCCCAACACTTCAAAACCCAAAACCCGCTGGATTAGATAAAACAGTAAAACACGTTAGTTAAGGACTGAGAGATTTTAAGTGAGTCTGCGTCATGAGGCCATGATGTCTGTACTATTATGGTCCCCACTTTTACAAGCCTATGATAAATTTTGTACAAATTTTGTCTCGTTAGGTATCATTTTAAAAAAAAACCTCATAATCTGCTGAACATTAGTGTCACGGTAAAATATGTGTATCGACATTGTATGTGAAGCTATAAGTGTCCACTGTATAACATTCCTGTAACATGTTCCAAGGTTAGAAAAGTGGGCTCAAAGCAGTTCTTCAGAGACAAAGACGCACTGGTGCCCCCAGCCAGGTATCAGCGTAATCAATTAAGAACATAAGAACGGCCAAACTGGGTCAGACCAAAGGTCCATCTAGCCCAGTATCCTGTCTTCCGACAGTGGCCAGTGCTGGGTGCTCCAGAGGGAATGAACAGCACAGGGAATCATCAAGTGATCCAACCCCTGTCGTCTATTCCCAGCTTCTGGCAAACAGAGGCTGGGGACACCATCCATGCCCAGCCTGGCTAATAGCCATTGATGGACCTGTCCTTCATTAATGTATCTAGTCCTTTTTTGAACCTTATTATGGTCTTGACCTTCACAACATCCTCTGGCAAGGAGTTCCACGGGTTGACTGTGCATTGTGTGAAGAAATACTTTCTTTTGTTTGTGTTAAACTGCTGCCTGTTCATTTCATTTGGTGACCTCTAGTTCTTGTGTTATGAGAAGGAGTAAATAACACGTCCTGATTTACTTTCTCCGCACCAGCCATGATTTTATAGACCTCAAGGATATCTCTCCTTAGTCATCTCTTTTCCAAGCTGAAAAGTCCCCGTCTGATTAATCTCTCCTCATCCAGAAGCCGTTCCATCCCCCAATCATTTTTGTTGCCCTTTTCTGAACCTTTTCCAATTTCAGTATGGCTTTTTGGAGATGGGGCAACCACACCTGCTCACAGTATTCGAGGTGTGGGCGGACCACGGATTTATATAGAGGCAACATGATATTTTCTGTCTGATTACCTATTCCTTTCCTAATGACTCCCACCATTCTCTTCGGTTTTTTGATGCCGCTGTTTTCGGAGAACTCTCCACATTGACGCCCAGATCTCTTTCTTGAGGGGTAACAGCTAATTTAGACCCCATCATTTTATACGTATAGTGATTATGTTCTCCGACGTGCATCACTTTGCATTTAACAACGTTGAATTTCATCTGCCATTTTGTTGCCCAGTCGCCCAGTTTTGAGAGATCCCTTTGTTGCTCTTCACAGTCTGTCTGGGACTTAACTATCTTGAGTAGTTTTGTATCATCTGCAAATTTTGCTACCTCAAGGTTCACTCCTTTTTCCAGAATATGTTGAATAGGACTGGGCTCAGAACAGACCCCTGGGGGAACCCACTATTTACCTCTCCATTCTGAAAACTGATCATTTATACCTACCCTTTGTTTCCTGTCTTTGAACCAGTTACCAATCCATGACAGAACCTTCCCTCTTATCCCATGACAACTCACTTTGCTTAAGAGCCTTTGGTGAGGGACCTTGTCAAAGGGTTTCTGAAAATCTAAGTACACTATATCCACTGGATCCCTGTTGTCCACATGCTTGTTGACCCCCCTCAAAGAATTCTAGTAGATTAGTGAGGTGTGATTTTCCTTTACAAAAGTCACGCTGATGCTTCCCCAACAAATCATATTCATTGATGTGTCTGGCAATTTTGTTTCAACCGGTTTGTCTGGTACTGAAGTCAGACTTACTGGCCTATAATTGCCAGGATCACCTCTGGAGCCCTTTTTAAAAATTGGCATCACATTAGATACCCTCCAGTCACCTGGTACAGAAGCAGGTTTAAGTGATAGGTTACAAACTACAGTTAGTCGTTCTGTAATTTCACATTTGAGTTCCTTCTGAACTCTTGGGTGAATACCATCTGGTCCCGGTGATTTTTTATTGTTTAGTTTATGGTTTTTTTTTTCCCAAAACCTCCTCTACTGACACCTCAATCTGGGACAGTTCCTCAGATCTGTCACCTAAAAAGAACGGCTCAAGTGTGGGAATCTCCCTCCCATCCTCAGCCGTGAAGACCGATGCAAATAATTCATTTAGTTTCTCCGCGATGGCCTTATCGTCCTTCGGACAATCACCTAGTGAGACGGTTGTTCAGTTGGCAGGAAGGAAGGTGTCGACACTTACAAGTTTTGCCAACATTGGTGCTAGCATAGCCACGGCCTAAGAGATGTACGTTGCATCACAGGAGCGTATCAAACGGCCCGTCCACAAGAGATGGCTTGTCGCCTGCGCCCCAGCGGGGGTAACCCTCAAAGAAGGGAGAGGGAGACACTGACCTCCACTCACCCCGCTCCTGTGACTCTCTCTCGGCTCATGACATCGGTGACTCTCCAAAGAACTGACTGCAGTGGGAGCGGTCACAGGCTGGAAGGAAACCGAGCCTGTGACATTGACAGCAGCATCTGGGGACACAGAACTTTTGCTGTTAAGGCCACGTCGTTTGTGGAGTTAGGCAGGAGCTCGCGCATCCAAATCAGGTTTTCTGTAATTACCAGACGTACCTCATGTTTTGTCTGAACCAGCCGGTTCTGACGGGAGTGTGCGGGAAAACTCTGTTTGGGGATAACGAGGCTGGTGCATACATCTGCCCCTGCACTTTCAGTTCAAACCGATTTGTACCGAAAAATTCCCAGGTTTTACAAAAAGTATTCCTCCTTCCCCTCCCCCAATTTTCACCCAACTTTTTTTATCATTCAATATATATCAAAAAGAACTTGTTTTATTAGGAAAACGCAGGGCATTGCACGAGATCGATGTGTTACGGTAACAGGTTAAGCTGTGTGGAGATGCGAAGCTGCCTGTTGAAATAAGGCACTGGTGAGGCCACACCTGGAATATCACGTCCAGTTGTGGGCCCCCCACTACAAAAGGGATGTGGACAAATTGGAGAGAGTCCAGCGGAGGGTAACGAAAATGATCAGGGGGCTGGAGCACGTGACTTAGGAGGAGAGGCTGAGGGAACTGGGGTTATATAGTCTGCAGAAGAGAAGAGTGGGGGGGATTTGATAGCCGCCTTCAACTACCAGAATGGGGTTTCCAAAGAGGCTGGAGCTCGGCTGTTCTCAGTGGTACCAGATGACAGAACAAGGAGCAATGGTCTCAGGCTGCAGTGGGCGAGGTCCAGGCTGGATATTAGGAAATGCTATTTCACTAGGAGGGTGGTGACGCACTGGAATGGGTTACGAGGGGAGGTGGTGGAATCTCCATCCTTAGAGGTGTTTAAGGCCCGGCTTGACAAAGCCCTGGCTGGGATGATTTAGTTGGGGTTGGCCCTGTTTTGAGCCGGGCGTGGGACTAGATACCTCCTGAAGCCTCTTCCAACCCTAATCTTCTATGAGTCTATGATTAACCTAGAAGATGCACGCAATAAATGGGCCTGCACGCAAGCTCTGACGTGCATGCACCTCTGAACGCAACGCTGCATCGCACGCCCACCACACCCACGCTTCAAACTGGTAGCAGAGGCCGGAGTAAAGAGCTGATGCACTAAAACGGGAAGAAGCAGGAAATCGGTCTCAGGATCCGTATCCCAAAGTTACAGAAAAAGATCCCAGGTGGGAGTGGGTCTAGAGTTCGGTTTTAGGTCTGCAGCAAAGCACGTTGGCGAACGGAATTCAAAGCATTCATCCCCTGGATACTCTTTTCCCCGCGTCTTTCCGTCCACCGCAATAAACTCCGACATTTACCGGGAACAATGAATCGTTTTTTTGCCCTGATTTTCACCTGCCGCGGTGGTTGTGGAAAGAAACACCGATACGTTCCTGGGGAAAATGCAATCAAATCCAACCTGAAAACAGAGGGCCCTTGGCAGCCGTTGTTTCCTTTGGTGGACTTTTGAGCTCAGCAGGGCGATGGGCTGTACAAGACGCACATTTCTGGGGGAACGAGGCTGGGCCTCAGAATTGGCGGAGGTGGCCCCGTGTGACCGGTCAGAGGGCCCGTGTGTTGAGCTGGGAGGCTGAAGGCGGCGGGAGTGGGCCTGATCTCGGAGCAGTGTAAAAGGGGCTCCGGGCCTGAGCGTTACGGGGACCCCGCTGTTCAGAGGCATAAGGGTCAGGAATGGTTACAAGGAAAGCCAAGAGAAGATGGTTGCTGGTGCCTGAGTGAACAAGCCAGATCAGATGCAAGCAGAGATGCTCACCCCGTGCTCTCCTGGATCGCGCTTCTCAGGCCAGGGTCCCTTCTGTGGTTCGCCGGCTGCTTATTGCTCCAGGGACTGTGAACTCGATGGGCGGGGAGGGGGGGCTTGTCCCCCTGTTTTCAGAGTGTCCGTCTCCCTCGTGAAAACCATTTCCAGCGGCGATGCAGGAGATGGTGGAAGGATGTTCCCTGCTGCTTTTTCCTCCCCTCCCTGAGCACCCTTTGGCGCCCTGCCTGCTGTGTCTAAGCAGTGCTCGTGTCCCTTGGTTTGAGTGTGGCCCGTTTGCGCCCCCGCTCTGTGCGGGATGAGAGTGAATAACACCGCCCGGGGGAACCTGTCATGGCACCGCTGTCACGGAGTCCCTGGGCAATGCTCTGGAACTGCTCCCTACAAAGCCAGGCAGGACTTTGGTGATGTCTGCTCTCTGTGAACAGACTGTTTTCAGGGCCAGAACCTCACATGGCTTCCACCTTCCTGGGTCTGACCCCGGAGCATTCAACATCCCCGTCCCCCCGTGTGCTTCCCGCAGCGAGAGCGCCAGGTGGGGCCTGGGGGAGCCAGAGGGCCGTGCCCCCCCAACTTCGCAGTCAGACATGACTCTCAGCCAGCCAGTAAAACAGACTGTGTTCCTGTCATCAAATAAACCTAACACAGATCTTGTAGGTACAGAGAACGGGACCCCTCAGCCGGGTCCATTCTGGGGGGCAGTGAGCCAGACCCCCACGTCTGCACTTCAGTGCTCGTCCCCAGCCAGCTCCAAACTGACTCACCCTCCAGCACCTCCTCCTCTGCTTTGTCCCTTTGCTGGGCCAGGAGGTCACCTGATTCCTTTGTTCTCCAACACCTTTAGCTATCACCTTGCAGGGGGGAAGGGCCTCGGCCATTAGTTGCCAGGAGACAGAGTGTGGGCCATTTATGTGCACTGGCCCTTTGCTCTGCAACAATCACACCCCTTTATCCCACCACCTAGAGACTTAAGAAATGCATGGGGGAAACTGAGGCACACCTACACTATTCAGAGGAACCATTAAGAACAGTCCCACTTCATCGCGGCCGCCCTGGGACAGTAACGACCGGCACCGTTGGGTGTGTGCAAACGATGCCTCACGAGATGAACTCTGTGCAAAGATGGTTATGCTCGTGTGTAGGGGACCGGGGGGCAGATCATGCTTAAAGCCTCCAGGTCCTGGGGAGGGTGGTCACATCTCCCTCTCTGTGGTGGTGTGTAGTGGGGGAGATGGGTGCGTTGGGGGCTCTGCCATGTCAGGGGGGATCTCACACCTGCCCCTGCCTCCCCCAGATCATGCTGTTGGAGACGGCTCGGCGCTACAACCATGAGACGGAGAGCATCACCTTCCTGAAAGACTTCACCTACAGCAAGGATGACTTCCACCGTGCAGGTGCGAGGGGTGGCTGGGGGTTCCCTGGGGGCTGCGGGGGTGCAGGAACCTCCCCAGATGCACTGCGGGTTCCAGGAGGTCGTGGGGGCTCCCAGGGTGTAGGGTCTGACCCGCCCCCAGCCCCGTGTGTCTTCCCCCCAGGGCTGCAGGTGGAATTCATCAACCCCATCTTCGAGTTCTCACGGGCCATGCGGCGGCTGCAGCTGGACGACGCCGAGTTCGCCTTGCTCATCGCCATCGACATGTTCTCGGCCGACCGGCCCAACGTGCAGCAGCACGGCCAGGTGGAGGCGCTGCAGCTGCCCTACGTCGAGGCCCTGCACGCCTACACCCTCATCAAGCGCCCGCAGGTACCCGCGGGCATGGAGCTCTCCTTCCCCTCCCCTGGGCCGGGGGGTGTTCTGGGACACCCCCCCCCACGGACCCCCCCCCCCCCCAGGACCGGCTGATGTTCCTGCGGATCCTGGGGCGGTGGGGGGAGCTGTGGGGTGGCGGGAAGGGAGGTGGGGGGAGCTGTGGGGCAGGGGCTTTGCGGACCCCCCACACACACTGACCGTCCCCCCAGGACCGGCTGATGTTCCCGCGGATGCTAATGAAGCTGGTCGCCCTGCGCACGCTCAGCAGCGTCCACTCCGAGCAGGTGTTCGCCCTCCGCCTCCAGGACAAGAAGCTGCCCCCACTGCTCTCCGAAATCTGGGATGTGCACGAGTAAAGGGGGGCTGGGACCTACCCCCCCCCAACGCAGACTGCAGGGACCCCCTCCCAGCCAGACCCCCCCGAGGGGCCTCCATGGACAGAGCATCCCCATCACTGCCTGCAGGGGGCACTGTGTGCTCCATTCCCCCCCAAACCGGGGACCCCTCCAGCTGGGGGAGTGGGCGGGCAGCCTCAGAGACTATGGGGGGCTGCCGTGGGTCAGCCCAGCCCCATCCCCTGATCTGGGGAGGGCTACGAAGCACTTTTCTCTGCCCTGCGCCCACTTATCTGCCCCGGGGGAGCCTGCCAGGGGGTGGTGGGGTGAGGGCTTGAGGGCTGAGTTGACCCCAGCCCCGTGCTGGAGCGTGGAGCTGGGGGCCCCCCCTCTGCCGACACCAACAGCTGTATTTATTGGGGGGTCATCACAGGGGTGGTGCAGTGACCCCTCCCCCCAACCTGAGGCCCTCCCAGCAGATAGGACCCTGCCCCCCATGCTGCTTCCTGCTGTGCACAGGTCGTGAGCGCCCACCCCGCTGGACTCGGGCTGCATGGATGGGGCGGCTGGGAGTGCCCCAAATAAAGCAAATCATGGCACAGCAGTTTGTGTGTTTGTGTGTGTGCTGGGGGGGCCAGGAGCCAGGTTCTTTCCCTGGCTCTGGGAGGGGAGTGGGGGCTAGTGGTAAGAGCAGGGGGGGCTGGGAGCCAGGACCCCTGGGTTCTTTCCTTGGGAGGGGAGTGGGGGCTGGTGGTTAGAGCGGGTGGGGGGGCTGGGAGCCAGGACTCCTGGGTTATTTCCTTGGGAGGGGAGTGGGGGCTGGTGGTTAGAGCGGGGGGGGGGGCTGGGAGCTAGGACTCCTGGGTTCTTTCCCTGGCTCTGGGAGGAGAGTGGGGGCTGGTGGTTAGAGTAGGGGGGCTGGGAGCCAGGACTCCTGGGTTCTTTCCCTGGCTCTGGGAGGAGAGTGGGGGCTAGTGGTAAGAGCGGGGGGGCGGGGGCTGGGAGTCAGAACTCCTAGGTTCTCTCCCCAGAAATCAGGGGGGGCGGAGGGAGACAGCCCTGGGCGGGGTGGGTGTTTGCAGAGAGCCAGACTCCAGTTCCACGCCCCTCCCAATAATCTCCTGATGGGAAAATCCTCCAGGTTCCTGGAAATCTGGGGAATTCCCGCTGGGCCCAGCCTGGCTTCCGGCACCAGCCAGCAGGGGCGCTGCGGCTCCGTGCCCCCGCAGCCCTGACTCCCAGCCCCAGGCTGCTCCAGGCCTGGCCTCTCCCTGCAGGGGCAGCTCTAGGGGGGCAAGGGTCTCTGGGGGGAGAGGAGGGTGCTGGCTGTAGGGGGAGTTGGGGGGCAGGGGTCACTGAGGGCAGGACAGGGGCACTGGCTGTGAGGGGAACTGGGGGGGTGCAATGTCACTGGGAAAAGGGGGGCACTGGCTGTGGGGGGGTAGGGTCACTGGGGGAAGGGCTGGGGTGCTGGTTGTAAGGGGAACTGGGGAGTGCAGGGGGCATTATGGGGAGGGGCACTGGCTGTGGGGGGGTGCAGAGGTCATTGTGGGGAGCTTGGGGCACTGGCTGTGAGGGGAGCTGGGGGGAAGGGCAGGGGTGCTGGCTTTGGGGAGAAATGGGTGCAGAGGTCCCTGGGGGCAGGGGGGGTAGCGCCAAGCCACTCCAACCCCAGATGGAATTGAGGGGCTGGCAGCTAGCATGCTACCTTCCCTTACCCCATGGAGTGCCCTCGGCCTGCCCCCCAGCTCTGGCACCTCGAAGAGGGGATTCCTCGTCTCTTAGGCTGGGAGCTGGAAACCCTGGGAGGGTGGAGTTTGTGTGGGGGGGAGAAATGCCCGTTGCTTTGCTTCCCCCCCGCCACCCCACCAGCAGGGCACGGGCAGCCTGGCTGGGATGGAGCAGGGGGACTTTCCAGGATCCTTGACTCTGGGAATGGAGTTGGGGCTAGTGGTTAGAGTGGTCCGGGGCGTTGGGAGCCAGGACTCCTGGGTTTGCTCCTGGCTCTGGCTCAGGGGTGGGGGCTGGTAACCAGGACTCCTGGGTTCTCTCCTGACTCGGTCCAGATGAGATCCAAAGATGGGGGAGAAGCACTAGGAGAGAAGCGGGGTGGAGGTGGGGATACATGGGGGGAACTCAGTCGGGGCTGGCTGAGCTCCCTCTACTCTCCCCAATAGCCCTCACGTGGCCCCTCGAGCGAGGAGTCGGCCCCATGCAGGGCAGCAGGCCTGGGAGTTGTGGGGGCAGGAGTTGGGCAGAAGGGGGCCTGGCAGATGAGGGGGGGAGAAAATCCTGGATCAGCATTTCCTTGTGGGGCTACCAGCCTAGAGCAGGGAAAGTGGGTGTGGGGGGGTGACTCCCCCGTGGGGGGGTGAGTCCCTGGGGGTGGCAGGGGCTGGGCCGGGCTGGGGCAACATGACTCCCCCATGGGGGGGCTGGACTGGGGGGGGGTGAGTCCCTGGGGGTGGCAGGGGCTGGGGTGACATCCCCCATGGAGGGGGGGCTGGGCTAGGCTGTCCTGGGAGCTGGTGACTTTCCCCTGTTGGGGGAGGGGGGGCTGGCGAGGTGCATGATGGGAGGTATCCTCGCTCGCAAGGGACCAAAACTGGCACCCCACCAATCTTTGCCACACTCAAAATGGCGTCTAGCGGGTGCCAGACCGTCACGCTGCGTAGAGTGAGCGCCCGCGGCTGCCACATTCAACATGGCAGTCGGACGCGATGACCCTACGACGCATGTGCGGTTGAGATCAACGGGCTCGGTGGCCGCAATCAACATGGCGCTCGTGGGCCACACCCAACATGGTGGCCCTTCCGCGCAGGCGCTTTGTTGTCCCCACAGCGCGCCGCTTTCATTATGGCGGTAGCCCTGTTGCGCATGCGTACTCAGCTCCCAGGAGGCGTCTCCTCCGCCCCTCTCAATATGGCCGAGGCTTTGCACATGCGCTCTGATGTCTCTTGACACCCCGCCCTGGCGCCCTGTCGCGCCTGCGCTCTCCGCGCGTCCCCTGACACGCTCGGGGTGGCAACCGGAAGCGCCCGGCTCAGGGGCGGCGCGTGGAGGCGGCGGCGGCCAATGGGAGGTGGGTTGCCGTGGGAACGGGGGGGCGGGGCTCAACTGTCACCGGCCCCCCGCCTGTGTTGGCGGGAGAGTCGGAGACTGAGTGCGGGGCCTGAGGTGAGCGGGGCCCTGGGGGGGGAGGGATGCTGGGGGGAATCCATGGGGGGAAGAGGGAGGAGGAGGTGGGGGCTATAGAGGGAGGCTGGGGGGCTGTTAGGGGCGTGGGGAAGTTGGTGTGGGGGGAGGGAGGGAGGGAGGGAGGGGTTGGGGGCCAGTGGAGGGAGGAGGAGGCGGTGGGGGCCATGGGGGGGAGGGATGCTGAGGGGAATCCATGGGGGGAAGAGGGAGGAGGAGGTGGGGGCTATAGAGGGAGGCTGGGGGGCTGTTAGGGGTGTGGGGAAGTTGGTGTGGGGGAGGGAGGGAGGGGTTGGGGGCCAGTGGAGGGGGGAGGAGGCGGTGGGGGCCATGGGGGGGAGGGATGCTGGGGGGAATCCATGGAGGGTAGAGGGAGGAGGCGGTGGGGGCTATAGAGGGAGGCTGGGGGGCTGTTAGGGGCGTGGGGAAGTTGGTGTGGGGGAGGGAGGGAGGGGTTGGGGGCCAGTGGAGGGAGGAGGAGGCGGTGGGGGCCATGGAGGGGGAGGGATGCTGGGGGGAATCCATGGGGGGAAGAGGGAGGAGGCGGTGGGGGCTATAGAGGGAGGCTGGGGGGCTATTAGGGGCGTGGGGAAGTTGGTGTGGGGGGAGGGAGGGAGGGAGGGGTTGGGGGCCAGTGGAGGGAGGAGGAGGCGGTGGGGGCCATGGGGGGGAGGGATGCTGGGGGGAATCCATGGGGGGAAGAGGGAGGAGGCGGTGGGGGCTATAGAGGGAGGCTGGGGGGCTGTTAGGGGCGTGGGGAAGTTGGTGTGGGGGGAGGGAGGGAGGGGTTGGGGGCCAGTGGAGGGGGGAGGAGGCGGTGGGGGCCATGGGGGGGAGGGATGCTGAGGGGAATCCATGGGGCGAAGAGGGAGGAGGCAGTGGGGGCTATAGAGGGAGGCTGGGGGGCTGTTAGGGGCGTGGGGAAGTTGGTGTGGGGGAGGGAGGGAGGGGTTGGGGGTTATGGGGGAGTGGGAAGGATGGAGGGACCGTGGGGAAAAGGTGGGGGCTGTGGAGGGGTAATGGGGAGCCATTGGGCGGGGGGAGGAGGTGAGGGCTACGGAGGGGTGATGGGGCACCCTTGGGAGTGTGGGGAGCCATGGAGGGAGAGGGAGGATTTGGGGAGTCATGGAATGGGGAACAGCATTAGCAATAGGGCTGGCAGTCTGGGGGGGAGGGTAATGGCTGGGGGGGATATGGAGTAGGGCAGATTGGTGGTAGGGGGAGTTACTGGTTGGGGGATGTAGTTTGGTGGGTGGGATATAAAGCGGGGGGCTGGACTGACGGTGGGGGGGGCAAGGCTGGGTGTGGGGCAGTGGGGGGTTGGCTGGGCGAGGGGAGCGACCGGGTATGGGGTGGGGCAGGCGACTGGGTGAGGGGTGGCTCAGGCTGGAGGTGTGGGGTGCACCCTGGGGGGGTCTCTGCTCACCCCATCTCCCTGCCCCCCAGAGCCAGGATGGAGTCCAAGCGGAAGGCGCCCGTGGTGGGGGCTGGTGGGGGGGACCCCGCTCCGGCCCCACGGAAGCGGCCCAAGGGGGGCGACTGGGAGGTCGACGGCCCCTCGCACTTTGAGGAGGAGCTGGCCCTGCTGGACGAGGTGGAGGCCGAGATGGCGCTGGAGATGAAGGAGTCGCAGCCGGCCCCTGACACGGTGCCCCTGGGTGAGACGCGGAACTGACCCCAGTGCAATGCTGGGGAGCCTCAGTAGGGGGTGCCGTGCTGTGGGGGGGGGCTCGTGGGGGGCGCTGTGCTGTGGGGAGAGGGGGATCGGTGGGGGTGCTGTGGGGACCAGGATAGGGGGTGCAGTGGGGTGTGGGGCTTGGGAGGAGGCACCAAGAGGAGCAGGGGTGCTGCGGGGAGAGGAGCGGGAAGTGGGGTGCCAGGGGAGGCGGGAAGGGGGCGCTGCGGGAGGTGGGAAGCGGGGTGCTGCAGGCAGCAGATGGCTTGGCTTCGGGGACAGCTTAGACCCATCTGATGCCTGTTTCCTTTCCCCTCAGGGAGCCTGATCTCCTCCGTGGGGAACCCCAAGTGGCAGAGGCCCCCGCCCCCCAGGATAAACCCTACCCAGGACGCGCTCTGCTTCCAGCAGGTGGAGCTGGACTACTATGTGGGTGAGCCACAGCCCCCGCCCCCCTAGTGAGCTGGGGGGCACTAGTGGGCTAGAGCAGGGGGGCTGGGAGCCAGAACTCCTGGGTTCTCTCCCCACCTCGGGGAGGGGACGGGACCTGATGGGTAGAAGCAGAGGGTGGGGGAGAAGGGAGGCAGGATGCCTGGGTTCTCTCCCCAGCTCTGGGAGGGGAAGCAGGTTCAGTGGGTTAGAGTGGCTGGGGAAGGGGGCCCTGCAGCCAGGACTCCTGGGTTCTTTTGCTGGCTCGGCCCTGGCTGTCCCTTCTCCCTGGAGTGGGGATTACGACCCCGCAGGGCCAGGAGAGGGGCCCCCTGGCTCCAGTCTGGCTGGGCTGGTTAATCGGTGTCGTGGGTCAATTTCTGCCCCACTGGGAACCCAGGGGATTCTGGGGTGCAGCTGCTTGCGGGGGGCACCATGGGCCTGTCTGTCCCTGCTGCCACCCTGTGGGGTGGGGAACAGCCTAGAATTCCCTGTGACCTCCCAGCTGGCGAGCCCAAGAGTTGGGGGGAGCTCTCTGGGGCTGCTGGGCTATTCCCTGATTGGGAGCCTGGTGCCTGTGCTGGGGGTGGGCGGTTGGGGGGCTCCGTCTCTGACCCTGTCTCTCCCCCAGGTGTCCCTGTGCCAGGCATGCCCGGTGCCACCCAGGGCCCGGTGCCCATTCTCCGGATGTTCGGCGTCACCGCAGCCGGAAACAGCGTCTGTTGCCACATCCATGGCTTCGCCCCCTACTTCTACGTGCCCGCCCCGGCCGGTGAGTGCCTCCTGGTGTGGGGAGGGGAATGGGCAGCTGGCCGAGCCCCCTCTAACCCCTGCCCCATCTCTGCCCCCAGGCTTCCAGCCCCAGCACCTGAGTGACTTCCAGCGGGAGCTGAACGGGGCCGTGCTGCGGGACCTGCGCTCCAACCGGGAGGGGCTGAGCCGGGCCGTGCTGGCCGTGGAGATGTGCAGCAAGGAGAGTGAGTGCGTGTGTGGGAGGTCTGGGATGGGGGGCAGGCTGGGAGCTTCCCCCCCCCCACGGTCATGGCTGGCGTGAGGGGTCCCTGGGCTTGGGGAGCAGGGCTTGGGGGGCTGGTGCCCATCTGACCTGACCCCTTGGAGTGTGGAGCAGGGAGGGGTGAGGGATGTGGGAGTGTGTTGGGGGGGCGGTGCCCATGTGACGTCTCTTCTGCTCCCCCGCCCCCAGGCATGTACGGGTACCACGGGCAGCGCCGCCTGCCCTTCCTGAAGGTGACCCTGGCGCTGCCGCGGCTGGTGGCGCCCGCCAAGCGGCTACTGGAGCAGGGGCTGCGCTGCGAGGGGCTGGGCGTGCTGGGCTACTCAGCCTACGAGGCCAACATCGACTTCGAGATCCGGTAGGGCCCCCCATGTGCCACCTCCCCCCCCCCACGCATGACATGCCGGGCCCCTGCCCCCCGCCGCCCCCCCCCCGCGCCTGCCCTGCCAGGCCCCCGTCCCAGCCCCCCTGCCTCCTGCGTTGGGATGGGGGATGGGTCCCTCCCCACTGGGGCCCAGTCCCCCCATTCCACCCCCAGGCACTGAGCTCTCCTCATCTGCCTCCTGCATTGGGGCTGCCCCCGCTCCCTCACCAATGCTGGGCCCCCTCCTCTGTCTCCTGCATTGGGATGGGGCCCCTCCTCCTCTGCCTTGGGCCGGAGTCCCCCATCCCAGTCCCCCCATGCACTGCGTCCCTCTCCCCCATCTGCCCCCCATGCAGCCCTCTGGCTGCCCAATCTGCTCCCCAGCCTGGGTCCTGACCCCTCCTCCAGCATTGGGTCCTGCCCCCTGCTTTGTTCCCCTCCTCCCCGCCCAGCCCCTGCTCACTCGTTCTCCCCACCCAGGTTCATGGTGGACCGGGATGTCGTGGGCTGTAACTGGATTGAGCTGCCCCCCGGCAAATATCGGCTGCGCCCCGAGCAGCACACGGGGGAGCCCCCCAAGGAGCTGGCCAAGGTACCCCTGTGGGGTGGTCTCCAGTGGGGGGGTCTGTGGGCAGGGCATGTAGTGCGAGGGGTCTCTGGCCTGGGTGTGGGGCACAGGGGGCCCGTTGGGGTGGGGGTGCTGCCGCCAGGGCGGGAAGGAGCAGTTGGGGAGCTATGGAAGATTTGGGGTTTGAAGTGTGGGGGCTCATGGGGCTGGGGTGGGGATGCAGAGCCCCTCAGCTGACCCCCCCCTTCCCCTTCTCCCCCAGGCCTCTCTGTGCCAGCTGGAGGCTGACGTGGGCTGGGCAGACTTCATCAGCCACCCCCCCGAGGGCGACTGGCAGGGCATCGCCCCACTGCGGGTACTGAGCTTCGACATCGAGTGCGCCGGCCGCAAAGGTGGGGGGCAGCCCAGTGGGGTGGGGACAAGGGGGGAAGCTGGGGAGGGGGCTGCCACAGATCCTTAGACCTCTTGCCCTGCAGCCCCCATGGGCTCTGGCAAGCCAGTCTCACTGAATTGCACCCCGGGGTTGGGGGAGCCATGCCCCCCTCACCCAATCGAGGTGGCTGGTCCTGGGCCCAAGGTGCGGTTATGGGGCCCAGGCACCAGGGCGCCGCCTGCCTTGCAAGCAGACAGGCCTCTGCTGTCACGGAGTGTGGGGGAGTCCGGCCCTGCACCCCTCTTCCTGGGACCCACAGTGAGTCTCAGCCAGCCAGTAAAACAGAAGGTTTATTGGACAACAGGAACACAGGTTACAGCAGAGCTTGCAGGCACAGTCAGGACCCCTCCACCGAGTCCTGCAGGGCTTTCAGGGTGCTTGGATCCTAGCTAGGATACCCTGAATTCCACCCATCCAGCCCCAAGCCCAAACTCAAAACTGCTTCCCTCCTCCACTCCCTTCCTTTGTCCCCTTCCCGGGCAAAGGTGTTTGACCTTTCCCCTCCCTTACCTAGCTCAGGTTACAGGCTCCGGTATCGTCCATCCCCTAAAGTCCTCCCCTGCTCTCCCACTCCCCACACAGACAGCCCCTACTCCATCACACCTGCCACCTGCTAAGAACCAGTGCAGCACATGGGGAAACTGAGGAACACACACAGGCCTGGTCAAAATACTACAGAAAATTCCCACTGTGTTCCAGGGGAGTAAGGGGCAGGGGAGTGGGGGCAGCCGGTGGGGCGGTTGGGGCCAGCAGGAGGTGAGGATGGCTGCCAGGGGAGTGGAGGGATGAGTGAGCTGGAGGCAGGCTGGGTCCAGCCAGGGGCCTCCACAGTCAGCAGCGAAAGAGGCACTGCCATCATTAGGGGCCAGAGTGAACGCTGAGCTCCAGGCTTGCTGCAGACCTGCCCCCCTATCCACTGCCCCCTCCATCCCCAGGGATCTTCCCGGAGCCGGACAAGGACCCGGTGATCCAGGTGGCCAACATGGTGCTGCGTCAGGGCGAGCGCGACCCCTTCATCCGCAACGTCTTCACCCTCCAGAGCTGCTCCCCCATCGTGGGCTCCCAGGTGCTGTGCTACTCCCAGGAGGCCGAGCTGCTCAAGGTACTAGGGGCTAGGGGGCCCTGTTGGGGGTTCAGGGGGGCATGAGGGGCCCAGGGCTGGGGGGTCTCTGGCTGTTCCCCCCCTGACCCCTTTCATCTGTGGCAGGCCTGGGCGGAGTTTGTGAGGATCGTGGACCCTGATATCGTCACCGGCTACAACATCCAGAACTTCGACCTGCCCTACCTGCTGCAGCGTTCCCAGACCCTCAAGGTAGCGTGGACCCCGCCCCCCATTGCCCCCTGACCTCTCCAGTGACCCCCAACAGCCCCCGCCCCCTCTCTGAGCTGTGGGGACCCCCCACCAACCTGCCCTACCTGCTGCAGCGTTCCCAGATCCTCAAGGTAGCGTGGACCCCGCCCCCCATTGCCCCCTGACCTCTCCACTGACCCCCAACAGCCCCCGCCCCCTCTCTGAGCTGTGGGGACCCCTCACTACCCTGCCCTACCTGCTGCATGCCCCCAAGGTAAAGGGGACCCCACCCCCTGACCCGCAGCATGGGACTTCTCCCCCACCCCCCAGCCAGCGCAGGGTTTCAGGGTTCCCCCGGCCTGAGCCAGGTGCAGCCTGTGACTGCTGGGCGCCCGGGACGCCCCCTGCCCTGTATGGGGGTGTTCCCTGGCCCTGCTTCGCTCCCCATGTTCCCCAAGGAGAGCAGAGCTGCCTCCCCCGGGCCTGACACCCCAGCTTACCCCCTTCCCCCTCCCCCTTCCGGCAGGTTTCCACCTTCCCCTTCCTGGGCCGCATCCTCGGGCGCAAATCCCTCATCCGGGACTCGTCCTTCCAGTCCAAGCAGATGGGGCGGCGGGAGAACAAGGTCATCAACGCTGAGGGGCGCATCCAGTTCGACCTGCTGCAGGTGGGGCTGCGGGGCAGGGCGAGGGGGGCTGGGTGGGGGGCTGGGTGGAGGCAAGGGGGGCTGTGGGGCAGAGCTGCGGGGGGTTGGTGGGGGGGCTGGGGGGCTGGTTGGGGGCGGGGGGCTGCGTGGCGGGGGAGGCTGAGGGGCAGGAGCGTCACGGGGGCCACGGTCTGGGTGCTCAGGAACCGCTCTGAGCGAAGTCAGGCATTCAGGGCTCGGCTTCAGCGCTTCCTGGGTCCGACCGCGGCACGTTCAGCCCCCACGGTCACCCCGCAGGCTCCCGGCTGCGAGCCCAGCGCCCCCCGAGCTCCCCGCTCATCCGGATGGGGCCCCTGAGGAATTCTCACCTGCCCCCAAAGGGTCCTGCCCCCCCACCCCGCAGCCAGCCGGGACTCTCAGCCAGCGGGTAACACCACAGGATTATTCGCCGACGGGTGCAGAGCGTCGGGCAGAGCTGGGGAGCACAGATAGCAAAGTCCATCTTGGGGGGATCCAGAGCCTGGAGCCCTGGACTCTTTCTCCCCCCCCCCATCCCCCCACAATGTCCCAAACCAGGAGAGTGACCCCTTCCTGCAGCCCAGCCCTGGACCCGCCCGGTGCTCCTCTGTCAGGGACTCGCAGGACTTGGGCTCTCGGCTCCCTGGGGGGTGCCCCCTTCAGTGCGACAGCCCTTCTCGGGGGGCCACTCTCTTTCGGGGTCAGGCCCCTCCATCTCCTGGAGCCGCCTCTCTCTTAGCCTCAGTGTGTCTGTCACTGCCATGGGCCCCCTCAGTGAGTCCCCTCGCTCTGGACCTCCACTCCGAGAGGGAATAATGCCCCTCGATCTCTAGCCCGGAGCGACGCTCAGCCAGCGTAACACAGGAGGGCTTATTGAGGGTTGTACCCAGCACAGGAAACTCTCCGGCCTCAGGCCTGGCCTCCCTCAGCCCAGCACATCCCAGTCTCCCTGCAGCCAGGTGGGCTCTGCCTGCTCCCCCTCTCCAGCCCCGAGGCCCTTGCTTCCTGGCTGGGCATCTGATACCCCCGGCCCCAAGCCCCCTCTGTCCACTGGCTTCTCTCCAGGGAAACAGGATGGCCTGGGTCTCCTCTCCCCTCCCGTCCTCGCCCCTCTGACTGGACCCGGCTGGTCAGGTCACCGGGGTCCTGTCCCTGCAGCCCATTGTCCTCCCCCGGCCAGAACCGGCTGCGACTCCTGAGCGGGGTCTCCGGGTCACCAGGTCACCAGTCGCTGAGTCTCCATCCTCCAGGCCATCGGCCGGGGTCCCGAGTTCCCTCTCCGGCCCTCTGTACCCACAAACTCCCTCTCCCCTCCCCTCGTTAAACCAGTAACACCCGGGGACATTGAGTCCCACCCCCTCTGCATGTAACCCACTGGAAAACATGGAAAAACCTGGAAACCCCCCCATTTCGTCACAGGGCCCCTCTCTCTTCTGGCCTGGAACCGGTTGGTCAGATCACTGGCGTCCTCTCTCCTCAGCCCTTTGTCCTTCTGCTGCCTTCCAAGCTGGGGCGCCCCTTGGTCACCAGTTGCTAGGGTCCCCCATACCTAGGCCCTTGTCCGGGGGTCCCAGCCGCTAGGCGAGGTCACCCCTGGTCCTCTGCACCAACAAACCCTCTCCTACCACCTTGTTAAACACGCTGGGAAACTGAGGCGCGCACCCGCTACTCATGTACAACACCACAAAAATCCCTTCCCCCCCTCCCCGAGCCAGCAGCCACCTGGTCTCTTTGTTCTCCAACACCCGGCTGATTCTAGCAGAGGATGGGCTAGGCCGGGCCGTGAGGTGTCTGGCTATTGTCTGTGGCCAGGCGGCAGTACCATACCTGCCCTCTAGGGGTCACTGCAGCTCTTGGTCCCTTATCCCACCGCCTACAAAGGGGAAACTGAGGCACCTACACAGTATTCAGGAAAAACATTAAGAACAGTCCCACTTCATCGCTGGGCGGGGGCTGCAGGATGGGAGTGAGGGGTGCCAGGGAGTGGGGGTCCGTGGGTCAGTAATGAGGGGTACCGGTGGGGAGGAGCACCAGGGGCTGGGGGCCGCGTGTCGGGGGGATCTCACGGTCCCGCCCCCCCTCAGGTGCTGCTGCGCGAATACAAGCTGCGCTCGTACACCTTGAACGCCGTCAGCTTCCACTTCCTGCAGGAGCAGAAGGAGGACGTGCAACACTCCATCATCACTGACCTGCAGGTGAGGGTGGGGCCTCAGCACGCCCCGCCCCTGGGCTCCCCACACCTGGCCCGGCTGGGCCCAGCTTCCAGGCGTGGGCCAACCCTGCCCCCCACTGGGTCCCCAGCCCCCGACACTGTGTCCTGTCCCCCCAGAATGGGACGGAGCAGACGCGCCGGCGCCTGGCCGTGTACTGCCTGAAGGACGCCTACCTGCCGCTGCGCCTGCTGGAGAAACTGATGTGCGTCATCAACTACATGGAGATGGCGCGGGTCACCGGGGTGCCGCTGGGCTACCTGCTCTCCCGGGGCCAGCAGGTCAAGGTGGTGTCACAGCTGCTGCGCCAGGTGAGGGGGGTCTGGGGGGGTGTCTCGGGCTCCCTCAGCTGCGTCCAGCCCCTGGGAGGAGCCTGTGTCCGTGCAACGCCTTCTCGGGGGTCCAGCTCCCTGGGGCCACAGCGCGGAGCCCCTAGCACCTGGCTCTGCCGCACGCCCCTGAGGGGTCCCCTCGCTCTGCCCCCTGGGGCCGGCCCCTAGGCTCCAGCCTGCAGGGACCCTCAGCCAGCGCAAAGGGGGCGTACTGTACGTCCTGCCCCAGCCCAGGCCGCTCTCAGGGCCCCAGCCTGGCCAGTCTCCGCCCAGGCCAGCTGGGTCTGTCCCGGCCCATGGCCTCTGGCTCCACCTTGTGCCCCAGATGGGCCCCCTATCCCCTCCCCAACATCCCCCCTTCCAGCCAGGTCCCCTGTGTCCCCTCCCAACAACCACCTCAGTCCCAGGTAAACCGATCACCTGGGTCCCCCTCTTCCATTCTTTGTCTCCCCTGCACTGGCCAGACCTGGCTGCTCCCGAGCCGGACTGGGCCCCCCGGGCACCAGTTGCTGGGTCCCCCATCTCCAGACTGTTGGCAGGGTCCCGGCTGCTGGGCAAGGTCACACCTGGCCCCCTGCGGTAACGACGCCCCCCCCACTGCCCCCTGTTATACACACAGCACACAGGGAAACTGAGGCACACACCCATGCTAAGGAAATCCCCACTAAGTCCCAGGGCAACTTCTGCCCAGGCAGAGAGGGGGCTGTTGCGGAGGTGGGGGGCTGAAGGGATTGGGGATCCTCTGGCTGGATTCCCCCCCACACACACACACAGGGCCCTGATGCCCCCACTCCCCACAGGCCATGAAGCAGGAGCTGGTGATGCCCGTGGTGAAGTCGGAAGGGGGCGAGGACTATGCTGGTGCCACGGTCATCGAGCCTCAGAAGGGGTGAGTGCGTGGGGGGGAGGGCAGTGGGGAGCAGCCCGTAGGGAGCTGAGGTGGGGGGGGGATTCGGTGGGTCTGCGGCGAGGGGTCCCCACGGGAAATGGTTCTGGGAGGGTCTCGGTGGGGGGGGGGGGGGTTCGGTGGGTCTGCGGTGTGGGGTCCCCACGGGAAATGGTGCTGGGAGGGTCTCGGGGGGGGGGGGTTGGCACCAGGAGACGACAACCTTCTCGCCCCCCCCCCCCAGGTACTACGACGTGCCCATCGCCACGCTGGACTTCTCCTCCCTGTACCCCTCCATCATGATGGCTCACAACCTGTGCTACACCACGCTGCTGCAGCAGGGGGCGCCGGAGCGCTACGGGTGAGGGGCGAGTGGAGGCAGTGGGCTCTGGGTCCATGGAGGTGGGGAGGGGAAGGGGGCTGTGGGGTGCTCTATGCTACACGGGGTTGCAGGGGGAGTTGGGGAGATGGCAGGGGGCTTGGGCCATGAAGGGCAGGGGAAGTGGGGGGGCCCTGTGCTACACAGGGGAGGTGAGGAGGGGAAGGGGATGGGTGCCGGGGGAGGGGGCTGGGCTGTGGGAGTCCCTGTGCTACATGGGAGAGGGGAAGGAGGCTGGGCTGTGGGGGTCCTTGTGCTACATGGGGGAGGGGGAGGGGGCTGGGCTGTGGGGGTCCCTGTGCTATATGGGGGAGGGGGCTGGGCTGTGGGGGTCCCTGTGCTACATGGGGGAGGGGGAGGGGGCTGGGCTGGGCTGTGGGGGTCCCTGTGCTACATGGGAGAGGGGAAGGAGGCTGGGCTGTGGGGGTCCTTGTGCTACATGGGGGAGGGGGAGGGGGCTGGGCTGTGGGGGTTCCTGTGCTACATGGGGGAGGGGGAGGGGGCTGGGCTGTGGGGGTCCCTGTGCTACACAGGGGGTGAAGGGGGGATGGGTTGCAGGGGGCTGGGCTGTGAGGGGCAGGGGAAGTGGGGGTCCCTGTGCTACACGGGGGAGGTGAGGAGGGGAAGGGGGTGGGTGCCAGAGGAGGGGGCTGGGCTGTGGGGGTCCCTGTGCTACACGGGGGATGTGGGGAGGGGGCTGGGCTGTGGGGGTCCCTATGCTACACAAGGGAGGTGGGGAGGGGAAGGGGACTGGGCCGTGAGGGGCAGGAGGAGCGGGGGGCCCTGTGCTCCATGGGGCGAGGGTCTGTGCCCCAGGGGGAGAGGGAGCAGGGTGGAGATGGAGACCCCCCCCCACCAGCTCTGGGGGAGCTGGGACAGCAGAGCTGGGGTTGCCCCCCAGGCAGTGTCTGGGCTGGGGTTCTGTGAGGGGGGAAGGGATGGGACGGTGGGGGGCACCGGGGTCTCCCTGAGCCATCTCCCCACCCCCCAGGCTGTCCCCCGAGGAGTTTATCCGCACCCCCACGGGCGATCTCTTCGTCAAGGCCTCTGTGCGCAAGGGGCTGCTCCCTGAGATCCTGGAGAACCTGCTGGCCGCCCGCAAGAGGTGAGGGGGCTCGGCCGGGGGGGGCAGGAGGTGTTGGGGAGGCGGCTGGGCGGGGGCTGAGGGAGGCACTGGGACTGTGGGGCGGGGACAGGGGCTGCGTGGGGGGAACATGGAGGTTGCGGGGACTCGGCATAGGCCCCCCCCCCGCTGATGGCGTTGACCCCTCCCCGGGCGCAGGGCCAAGGCGGAGCTGCAGCGGGAGACCGACCCCTTCAAGCGGCAGGTGCTAGACGGGCGGCAGCTGGCGCTCAAGGTCAGCGCCAATTCGGTGTACGGCTTCACCGGCGCCCAGGTGGGCAAGCTGCCCTGCCTGGAGATCTCCCAGGTGAGCCGGGGGGGGGCTGGACTCCCTCCCCTCCCCTCCCCTCCCCGGCCTGGGGGGATTTCCCAGGTGGGGCTGTCACTGCTGCCCCATTGTCCGTCCAGCTGGGGGGACTCAGGGACTTTCTGTGCCCAGCCCAGCTCCAGGGGCTTCCCTGGCACTTCCTCAATCCGCCCCCGGCCCAGCCAGGGTCAGAGCCGCTCCCCCCCCACCACACACACCCCCTGCCCCGCCCCGGCAGTGCTCCTGCCCCGGGCTTTCCGAACGCCGGGTGCTGGTCACAGCCTCATATGTCCCCACCAGCCACGTCCGGGCTGGGGTGCGGGGCTGGGTGGCGGGACCCCTTCCCTGGTGCTAGGATGCAGCCCCTCTGGGGGAGAGCTCAGGGCTGGGTATCGGGACCCCTTCCCTGGTGCTAGGGTGCAGCCCCTCGGGGGTGGGGGCTGGGTATATGGGGACCCCTCACCTGGCGCTGGGATGCGGCCCCTCTGGGGTGGGGTGCAGGGGCTGGAAATACAGGGCCCCCCTCACCCGCTGCTGAGAAACTCTGCACAGCTTTGGGGTAGCAAGTTTCCAGTGCCCAGCGCCTACTATTGTCCCCCCTGCCCACCCCCTTGCAGCCCAGTCCCCATAGCGCCGCCCTGGGGCAGTGGAGCCAGGCCCCTGGCTGGGCAGAGGGCCCCCGACTGAGTCTGTGGGGCCCCTGCACTGGCCAATCCCTGCTCAGCTCGGGACAGGGGCTGTGCTGGGGCCCGCCCTGCTTCATGCCAGTGCCGCCGCTCCGTGGGGCGGAGGGGTGGGGGGCTGGCACCAGAACAGGAGCCCTTTGTCTGTGAGCCAGGCCAGGCCGTGTGCCCGTCACATGGGGCCTTGCGTAGGGAGTGAGGGGCACTGGCAGGGCTGGGTGACCGGGGGGCTGCGGGTTGGGAGTGAGGGGCACTGGCAGGTCTGGGCTGGCGGGGCTGCGGGTCGGGGGTGGGGGAGCAGGGCTGGGCTAGCAGGGGGCTGCGGGCCGGGAGTGGGGGGCACTGGCGGGGCTGGGGGTGGGGGGAGCAGGGCTGGGCTGGCAGGGGGCTGCGGGTCGGGAGTGGGGGGCACTGGCAGGGCTGGGGGTGGGGGAGCAGGGCTGGGCTGGCAGGGGGCTGCGGGCCGGGAGTGAGGGGCACTGGCAGGGCTGGGGGTGGGGGAGCAGGGCTGGGCTGGCAGGGGGCTGCGGGTCGGGAGTGGGGGGGCACTGGCAGGGCTGGGGGTGGGGGAGTAGGGCTGGGCTGGCAGGGGGCTGCGGGTTGGGAGTGGGGGGCACTGGCAGGGCTGGGCTGGCAGGGGGCTGCGGGTCGGGAGTGGGGGGCACTGGCAGGGCTGGGCTGGCAGGGGGCTGCGGGTCGGGAGTGGGGGGCACTGGCAGGGCTGGGCTGGCAGGGGGCTGCGGGTCGGGAGTGGGGGGCACTGGCAGGGCTGGGGGTGGGGGAGCAGGGCTGGGCTGGCAGGGGGCTGCGGGTCGGGAGTGGGGGGCACTGGCAGGGCTGGGCTGGCAGGGGGCTGCGGGTCGGGAGTGGGGGGCACTGGCAGGGCTGGGGGTGGGGGAGCAGGGCTGGGCTGGCAGGGGGGCTGCGGGTCGGGAGTGGGGGGCACTGGCAGGGCTGGGGGTGGGGGAGCAGGGCTGGGCTGGCAGGGGGCTGCGGGTCGGGAGTGGGGGGCACTGGCAGGGCTGGGGGTGGGGGAGCAGGGCTGGGCTGGGCTGGCAGGGGGCTGTGGGTCGGGAGTGGGGGGCACTGGCAGGGCTGGGGGTGGGAGAGCAGGGCTGGCAGGGGGCTGTGGGTCAGGAGTGGGCACTGGCAGAGCTGGGGGTGGGGGAGCAGGGCTGGGCTGGCAGGGGGCTGTGGGTCAGGAGTGGGCACTGGCAGGGCTGGGGGTGGGGGAGCAGGGCTGGGCTGGCAGGGGGCTGTGGGTCGGGAGTGGGGGGCACTGGCAGGGCTGGGGGTGGGGGAGCAGGGCTGGGCTGGCAGGGGGCTGTGGGTCAGGAGTGGGCACTGGCAGGGCTGGGGGGAGCCCGTGCAGTCTGTCCCTGGTGAGAGGGGTCTCCCCCCCAACCCCATTACCCCTGTGTCCCCCCCCCAGAGCGTGACGGGTTTTGGGCGCCAGATGATTGAGAAAACGAAGCAGCTGGTGGAGTCGAAATACACCCTGGCCAACGGGTACAGCGCCGACGCCAAGGTGAGGGGTCTGTGGGCTAGATGGTGTGGGGCAGGGTCTCACCCCACTCCCCCACCTCCCTGGTGCTGTATGGGGACCTGGTGTGGGGGGGTAGGTCTCTTTCACCCTGCCTGCCCCCCCAGGTGGTGTATGGGGACGCGGGCTGGGTTGGGGCGGGCAGGTCTCTCTCACCTTGCCTGCCCCCGCCCCCCCAGGTGGTGTATGGGGACACGGGCTGGGTCGTGGGGGGGGTGGGGGGGCTGGATCTCTCTCACCCCTCTGCCCCCCCGCAGGTGGTGTACAGGGACACGGGCTGGGTCGTGGGGGGGCTGGATCTCTCTCACCCCTCTGCCCCCCCGCAGGTGGTGTACAGGGACACGGGCTGGGTCGTGGGGGGGCTGGATCTCTCTCACCCCTCCCCCCCGCAGGTGGTGTACAGGGACACAGGCTGGGTCGTGGGGGGGCTGGATCTCTCTCACCCCTCCCCCCCACAGGTGGTGTACAGGGACACGGGCTGGGTCGTGGGGGGGCTGGATCTCTCTCACCCCTCTGCCCCCCCGCAGGTGGTGTACAGGGACACGGGCTGGGTCGTGGGGGGGGCTGGATCTCTCACACCCCTCTGCCCCCCCCCAGGTGGTGTATGGGGACACGGGCTGGGTCGTGGGGGGGCTGGATCTCTCACACCCCTCTGCCCCCCCCCAGGTGGTGTACAGGGACACGGGCTGGGTCGTGGGGGGGCTGGATCTCTCTCACCCCTCCCCCCCGCAGGTGGTGTACAGGGACACGGGCTGGGTCGTGGGGGGGGCTGGATCTCTCTCACCCCTCTGCCCCCCCCAGGTGGTGTATGGGGACACGGACTCGGTGATGTGCCGCCTGGGGGTGCCCTCGGTGGCGGAGGCCATGCGCATCGGGCGGGAAGCCGCCACCTGGGTGTCTGGCCACTTCCCACCCCCCATCAAGCTGGAGTTCGAGAAGGTGAGGGGGGGGGGGGGCTCGTCTAACCTCTGATCACACAGGGCAGCGCCTCGGGGGCCGAGCCTGGGGCTGGATCCGTGCGTGGCCCTCGGGCGGGGGGCGCAGGGGTCTGCAGCGGGTGGGGCCGGGTATGGGGGGAGCAGGGCTCTGCAGTGGGGGAAGGGGTCTCTGCAGCGGAGGGGGCTGGGGTGGTGGGTACAGGGGGTGCAGGGCTCTGCAGTGGGGGGAGGGAGCTCTGCAGCAGGGGGGCCAGGGTGGCGGGTATAGAGGGAGCAGGACTCGGCTGGGGGGTGCAGGGCTCTGCAGTGGGGGGGGGCTGGGGAGGTGGATACGGGGGGCGCAGGGCTCTGCAGTGGGGGGTCTGGGGGGTGGATACAGGGGGATCAGGGCTCTGCAGTGGGGAAGGTTGGGGGGCGGATACAGGGGGAGCAGGGCTCTGCAGCGGGGGGAGCCGGGGTGGTGGATACGGGGGGGCGCAGGGCTGTGCAGCGGAGGGGCCAGGTATGGGGGCACAGGGCTCTGCGGGGTGGCAGATATGGGGGGCGGGGGCTCTGCAGCGGAGGGGGCTGGGGTGGCGGATACGGGGGAGCAGGGCTCTGCGGCGGGGGGAGCTGGGTACGGGGGGAGCAGGGCTCTGCAGGGGGGCTGGGGGGCGCAGCGCTCTGCTGCGGGGGGGGGCTGGGGTGGCGGATACAGGGGGAGCAGGGCTCTGCAGCGGAGGGAGGGGGCTTTGCAGCAGCGGGGGCCGGGGTGGCAGATACGGGGGGCGCAGGGCTCTGCAGGGGGGCTGGGGGGCACAGGGCTCTGCAGCGGAGGGGGCCGGGTATGGGGGGCGCAGGGCTCTGCAGGGGAGCCTGGGGGGCGCAGGGCTCTGCAGCGGGGGGAGCCGGGTATGGGGGGCGCAGGGCTCTGCAGGGGGGGTTGGGGGGCGCAGGGCTCTGCAGCAGGGGAGGCTGGTGTGGTGGATACAGGGGGCACAGGGCTCTGCAGTGGGGGGAGGGGGCTCTGCAGCAGAGGGGGCCGGGGTGGTGGATACGGGGGGCGCAGGGCTGTGCAGCGGAGGGGGCCGGGTATGGGGGCACAGGGCTCTGCGGGGTGGCAGGTATGGGGGGCGGGGGCTCTGCAGCGGAGGGGGCTGGAGTGGTGGATACGGGAGGCGCAGGGCTCTGCAGTGAGGGGGGCCGGGGTGGTGGATACGGGGGGCGCAGGGCTCTGCAGTGAGGGGGGCCGGGGTGGCGGATACGGGGGGGGCTCTGCAGTGAGGGGGGCTGGGGTGGCGGATACGGGGGGCGCAGGGCTCTGCAGTGAGGGGGGCCGGGGTGGCGGATACAGGGGGGTCTCTGCAGCGGGGGGGCCCGGGGTGGTGGATGCGGGGGGAGCTCTGCAGTGAGGGGGGCTGGGGTGGCGGATACGGGGGGCGCAGGGCTCTGCAGTGAGGGGGGCCGGGGTGGCGGATACGGGGGGGCTCTGCAGTGAGGGGGGCTGGGGTGGCGGATACGGGGGGCGCAGGGCTCTGCAGTGAGGGGGGGCCGGGGTGGCGGATACAGGGGGGTCTCTGCAGCGGGGGGGCCCGGGGTGGTGGATGCGGGGGGGGCTCTGCAGCGAGGGGGGCTGGGGTGGTGGATATGGGGGGGGTCTCTGCAGCGGGGGGGGCCGGGGTGGCGGATACGGGGGGCGCAGGGCTCTGCAGCAGGGGGAGGGGGCTCTGCAGCGGAGGGGGCCGGGTATGGGGGCGCAGGGCTCTGCAGGGTGGCAGGTATGGGGGGCGGGGACTCTGCAGCGGAGGGGGCTGGGGTGGTGGATACGGGGGGGGCACAGGGCTCTGCAGCAGAGGGGGCCGGGTACGGGGGGAGCAGGGCTCTGCAGCGGGGGGGACCGGGGTGGCGGATACGGGGGGTCTCTGCAGCGAGGGGGGCTGGGGTGGTGGATACGGGGGGTCTCTGCAGCGGGGGGGCTGGGGTGGTGGATACAGGGGGCGCAGGGCTCTGCAGCGGGGTGGTGGATATGGGGGGGGCTCTGCAGCTAGGGGGCTGGGGTGGTGGATACGGGGGGGGCTCTGCAGCGGGGGGGCCCGGGGTGGTGGATACGGGGGGGGGGCTCTGCAGCGGGGGGGCCCGGGGTGGTGGATACGGGGGGGGGCTCTGCAGCGAGGGGGGCCCGGGGTGGTGGATACGGGGGGGGGGCTCTGCAGCGAGGGGGGCCCAGGGTGGCGGATACGGGGGGCGCAGGGCTCTGCAGCGAGGGGGGCCGGGGTGGCGGATACGGGGGGCGCAGGGCTCTGCAGCGAGGGGGGCCGGGGTGGCGGATACAGGGGGGTCTCTGCAGCGGGGGGTCCTGGGGTGGTGGATACGAGGGGGGGGCTCTGCAGCGAGGGGGGCTGGGGTGGTGGATACGGGGGGGTCTCTGCAGCGGGGGGGGGGCCGGGGTGGCGGATACGCGGGGTGTCTCTGCAGCGGGGGGGCTGGGGTGGTGGATATGGAGGGCGCAGGGCTCTGCAGCGGGGGGGGCCCGGGGTGGCGGATACGGGGGGGGTCTCTGCAGCGGGGGGGGCCGGGGTGGCGGATACGGGGGGTGTCTCTGCAGCGGGGGGGCCCGGGGTGGCGGATACGGGGGGGGGTCTCTGCAGCGGGGGGGGCCGGGGTGGCGGATACGGGGGGTGTCTCTGCAGCAGGGGGGCAGGACTCCACCGCTCACCCCCCCCCCAGGTGTACTTCCCCTACCTGCTGATCAGCAAGAAGCGCTACGCCGGGCTGTACTTCTCCTCCAGCGCCAGCGCCCACGACAAGATGGACTGCAAGGGCATCGAGACCGTGCGGCGCGACAACTGCCCCCTGGTGGCCAACCTCATCAACACCTGCCTGCGGAAACTGCTCATCGACAGGTGGGGCGCGCGGACCCAGGAGTCCTGGCTGCCAGCCCCCCGGCCCTCGCTCTAACCACTAGACCCCACTCCCCTCCCAGAGCTGGGGAGAGAACCCAGGAGTCCTGGCTGCCAGCCCCCCGGCCCTCGCTCTAACCACTAGACCCCACTCCCCTCCCAGAGCTGGGGAGAGAACCCAGGAGTCCTGGCTGCCAGCCCCCCGGCCCTCGCTCTAACCACTAGACCCCACTCCCCTCCCAGAGCTGGGGAGAGAACCCAGGTGTCCTGGCTGCCAGCCCCCTGCTCTAACCCCTACACCTCCCTCCTCTCCCTGATCTGGGGAGAGAACCCAGGAGTCCTGGCTGCCAGCCCCCCGGCCCTCGCTCTAACCACTAGACCCCATTCCCCCCCCAGAGCCAGGGAGAGAACCTAGGTGCCCTGGCTCCCTGCCCCCTGCTCTAGCCCCAGCCCCAGCCCCTCCCCCAGCTGCTGGGGGAACCCAGGCGTCCTGCTCTGACGGTGAGGTCTGGCAGGGACCCGGCGGGCGCGGTGGCCCACGCCAAGGAGGTGATCTCGGACCTGCTGTGTAACCGGGTGGACATCTCCCAGCTGGTGATCACCAAGGAGCTGACCCGCACGGCCCACGAGTACGCCGGCCACCAGGCCCACGTGGAGCTGGCCGAGAGGTGAGGGCACTTGGGGGGCAGCGGGGGGCCCCTGGGGCCGGGCCCGACCCAGCAGGCGGGTGCTGCCCCGGTGCTGGGCCTCGCTGGGGCCCCAGCCCTGCAGCTGAGCTCCCCCCCGGCCCCCGCGGGGAGCTCCCTGGGGGGGGCACTGAGGCGTGACCCAGGGGAAAGGCAGAAATAGCTGCCCTGGCCCACCTGCGCCGGCCCCACCCCCTGGAAACAGCCCCCCCCCCCCCCAGCACTTCCTGTGGCCTCCGCAGCATCGCCGGGGCGGGGCAGCAGCAAGCGGGTTCCCAACCCTCCCCCCCGCTAGCCCAGGCCTGCCCCCCTCCCCCAGCCCTGCCGGTGCCCCTCACGCCTGACCCCCAGCCCCCTGCCCCCCCCCCCCCCAGCCCTGCCGGTGCCCCTCACGCCTGACCCCCAGCCCTGCCGGTGCCCCTCACGCCCGACCCCCAGCCCCCTGCCCCCCCCTCCCCCAGCCCTGCCGGTGCCCCTCACGCCTGACCCCCAGCCCCCTGCCCCCCCCAGCCCTGCCGGTGCCCCTCACGCCTGACCCCCAGCCCCCTGCCCCCCCCCAGCCCTGCCGGTGCCCCTCACGCCTGACCCCCAGCCCCTTGCTAGCCCGGCCCTGCCAGTGCCCCTCACTCCCGACCCCCAGCCCCCTTCCCCTCCCCCCCGCCCTGCCGGTGCCCCTCACTCCCGACCCCCAGCCCCCTGCCCCCCCCCCAGCCCTGCCGGTGCCCCTCACGCCTGACCCCCAGCCCCTTGCTAGCCCGGCCCTGCCAGTGCCCCTCACGCCTGACCCCCAGCCCCTTGCTAGCCCGGCCCTGCCAGTGCCCCTCACTCCCGACCCCCAGCCCCCTTCCCCTCCCCCCTGCCCTGCCGGTGCCCCTCACTCCTGACCCCCAGCCCCTTGCTAGCCCGGCCCTGCCAGTGCCCCTCACGCCTGACCCCCAGCCCCTTGCTAGCCCGGCCCTGCCAGTGCCCCTCACTCCCGACCCCCAGCCCCCTTCCCCCCCCCCGCCCTGCCGGTGCCCCTCACTCCTGACCCCCAGCCCCTTGCTAGCCCGGCCCCCAGCCCCCTGCCCCCCCCCCCCGCCCTGCCGGTGCCCCTCACTCCTGACCCCCAGCCCCTTGCTAGCCCGGCCCTGCCGGTGTCCCTCACTCCCGACCCCCAGCCCCTTGCCCCCCCCCCCCCCAGCCCTGCCAGTGCCCCTCACTCCCAACCCCCAGCCCCTTGCTAGCCCGGCCCTGCCAGTGCCCCTCACTCTCGACCCGCAGCCCCCTGCCCCCCCAGCCCTGCCCCTCACTCCTGACCTGCAGCCCCCTGCTAGCCCAGCCCTGCTGGTGTCCCTCACTCCTGACCCACAGCCCCTGCTACCCCAGCCCTGTCCCTGCCCCCCAGCCCTGCCGGTGCCCCTCACTCCCGACTCGCAGCCCCCTGCTAGCCCAGCCCGGCCCTGCCGGTGCCCCTCACTCCCGACCCCCAGCTCCTTGCTAGCCTGGCCCTGCCAGTGCCCCTCACTCTCGACCCCCTGCCCCCCCCCAGCCCTGCCCCTCACTCCTGAGCCGCAGCCCCCTGCCAGCCCGGCCCTGCTGGTGCCCCTCACTCCTGACCCGCAGCCCCCTGCCAGCCCGGCCCTGGTCCTGCTCTCACCCCCAATCTCCGCAGGATGCGGCGGCGGGATCCGGGCAGCGCCCCCAGCCTGGGCGACCGCGTCCCCTACGTCATCGTGAGCGCGGCCAAGGGGGTGGCGGCCTACCTGAAATCAGAGGTGAGTGGGGGGGCTGGGGGAGGGGAGTGCTGGCAGATGGGGTCCCTGCCGCCCCCCCTGCTCTGACCCACATATCCGCCTCCCTTGCAGGACCCCATCTACGTGCTGGAGAACAACATGCCGATCGACACCCAGTACTACCTGGAGCAGCAGCTGGCCAAGCCCCTGCTGCGCGTCTTCGAGCCCATCCTGGGCGAGGGCCGGGCCGAGAGCGTCCTGCTGCGTGAGTGCCCCCCCCGGGCCCCCACTGCCCCCCCGGCACCCCACTGCCCCTTGGGCCCCCACTGATCCCACCCCCGCAGCAGCAGCTGGCCAAGCCTCTGCTGCGCGTCTTCGAGCCCATCCTGGGCGAGGGCCGGGCCGAGAGTGTCCTGCTGCGTGAGTGCCCCCTCTGGGCCCCCAATGCCCCCCCGGGACCCCACTGCCCCTCGGGCCCCCACTGATCCCACCGCCGCAGCAGCAGCTGGCCAAGCCTCTGCTGCGCGTCTTCGAGCCCATCCTGGGCGAGGGCCGGGCCAAGAGCATCCTGCTGCTGCGTGAGTGCCCCCCCGGGGACCCCACTGCCCCCCAGGCCGTCACTGATCCCACCCCCGCAGCAGCAGCTGGCTGAGCCCGTCCTGGGCGAGGGCCGGGCCAAGAGTGTCCTGCTGCGTGAGTGCCCCCCGGGGACCCCACTGCCCCCCAGGCCCTCACTGACCCCACCCCCGCAGCAGCAGCTGGCCAAGCCCCTGCTGCGCGTCTTCGAGCCCATCCTGGGCGAGGGCCGGGCCGAGAGCATCCTGCTGCTGCGTGAGTGCCCCCCCCCGGGCTCCCCCACTGCCTCCTGGGACGTGCTCGGCCCTTGTCTCCGGGCTGGGGGGCCCTGAGCGTTGGGGGGCCAGGCCCTGACTTGTCTCTCCCCACAGGAGGGGAGCACACGCGCTGCAAAACCGTCCTCACCTCCCGGGTCGGGGGGCTCATGGCCTTTGCCACCAAACGCAGCACCTGCCTGGGCTGCCGGGCCAGCCTGCCCCACCACGGTGAGTCAGTGTCCCCCCTTGGGGGCCCTCGCGTGCCTTGCCCCCCCATGGTGTGTGACCCCCACTTCCCCTGCCCCACCACGGTGAGTCAGTGTCCCCCCTTGGGGGCCCTCGTGTGCCTCGCCCCCCCATGGTGTGTGACCCCCACGTCTTCCTGCCCCACCACGGTGAGTCGGTGTCCCCCCTTGGGGGCCCTCGTGTGCCTCGCCCCCCCATGGTATGTGAACCCCACTTCCCCCTGCCCCACCACAGTGAGTCAGTGTCCCCCCTTGGGGGCCCCCACGTGCCTCGCCCCCTCATGGTGTGTGACCCCTTGCCCCACCACGGTGAGTCGGTGTCCCCCCTTGGGGGCCCTCGCGTGCCTTGCCCCCCCATGGTGTGTGACCCCCACGTCTCCCTGCCCCACCACGGTGAGTCGGTGTCCCCCCTTGGGGGCCCTCGCGTGCCTTGCCCCCCCATGGTGTGTGACCCCCACTTCCCCCTGCCCCACCACGGTGAGTTGGTGTCCCCCTTGGGGGCCCCTGCGTGTCCCGCCCCCCCACTGTGTGACCTCTGACCCCCACACTCCCTGCCCCACCACGGTGAGTTACCAGCCCTGTGTGGCCCCTGCCCCCCTTCGGTGACCCCCCCCATGACCCTTCTCCCCATGCCAAGTTAGCCCCTCAGCCGGCCGAGCCCCCACTGCCCCCCCCGTCAGAGCATGTGATAACCCTCCCCCACATCCCTGCCCGGGGGGAGGTGGGCGGGGAGCTGGTGGCGCCGGGTTCCGGGCCAGCGGGTGGCGCAAGATCCTGTGGGACGGGGGGGGTGTCTCCAGGGTGTTGTAACCGGAGAAAAGCCCCATGCCAGGTTCTCCAAACTCCCCTGCCCCCCCCGGTGACCTCTGAGTCCTGCTGGGGGTCCCCACCCCAAGCCTGAGTCCTGTTGGGAGCCCTCTGCCCCCCCCCCCCCCGGTGACCTCTGAGTCCTGCTGGGGGACCCTGAGCCCCCCTGCCCCCCAAGTAACCTCTGAGTCCCACTGGGGGTCCCCCTCTCCCACCGGGGGCAGAGCTGAGAGGCTGCCTGGGGCTGGGGGGGCTAGTGGGAGCCCCAGGGTCAATGGGGAGGGGTTGGGTCTGGGGGGCCCCAGAGGGCGGGTCGCTGACGTGTCTCCCCACAGGCGCGGTGTGTAAGTTCTGCGTGGGGCACCAGTCAGAGCTGTACCAGAAAGAGGTGAGTTGGGGGGATGTGTGGGTCTCACCATGGGGGAGGGGGGTCAGCAAGCATGCTGTGGGGCTGGGACAGGTCCACTCCTCTGCTGGTTAAAGCATGGAGGAGGGCAGGGAGCCAGGACGCCTGGGTTCTCTCCCGGCTCAGAGAGGGGAGTGGGGGCGAGTGGTTAGAGCAGGGGGCTGGGAGCCAGGACTCCTGGGTTCTCTCCCGGCTCTGGGAGGGGAGTGAGGGATAGTGGTTAGAGCAGGGGGCTGGGAGCCAGAACGCATGGGTTCTCTCCCGGCTCTGGGAGGGGAGTGGGGGCGAGTGGTTAGAGCAGGGGGGCTGGGAGCCAGGACTCCTGGGTTCTCTCCCGGCTCTGAGAGGGGAGTGGGGGCGAGTGGTTAGAGCAGGAGGGCAGGGAGCCAGGACTCCTGGATTCTCTCCTGGCTCTGGGAGGGGAGTGAGGGATAATGGTAAGAGCAGGGGGCTGGGAGCCAGGACTCCTGGGTTCCCTCCCGGCTCTGGGAGGGGAGTGAGGGATAGTGGTTAGAGCAGGGGGCTGGGAGCCAGGACTCCTGGGTTCTCTCCCGGCTCTGGGAGGGGAGTGGGGGCGAGTGGTTAGAGCAGGGGGGCTGGGAGCCAGGACTCCTGGGTTCCCTCCCGGCTCTGGGAGGGGAGTCTAGTGGTTAGGGCGAGGTGGGGCTGGGAGCCAGAACTCCTGGGTCCTGTGCTAGCCTTGAGGTGAAGGCTGCAGGCCCAACCCCTGTTCTGAGGTGTGGGGGGGCTGCATATGGGGGAGATGCGCTGTCTAACCCCATCTGGACCCCCCCCGCCCCCAGGTCTCTCATCTCTCGGCGCTGGAGGAGAAGTTCTCTCGGCTCTGGACCCAGTGTCAGCGCTGCCAGGGCAGCCTGCACGAGGACGTTCTGTGCACCAGGTATGGCCCCCCCATCGGTACTGGGGGGCAGGCAGGGATGGTTGGCGGGGGGGCTGGCCAGGCTCGGGGAGGGCAGGAAGGTACTGGGGGGTTGGGGGTACAGGCAGGGATGGTTGGGGGGGGGGGGGGGGCTGGCCAGGCTCGGGGAGGGCAAGAAGGTACTGGGCGGGGGGCAGGGATACAGGCAGGGATGGTTGGGGGGGGGGCTGGCCAGGCTCGGGGAGGGCAGGAAGGTACCGGGGGGGGGCAGGGGTACAGGCAGGGATGGTTGGGGGGGGGGGTGGCCAGGCTCAGGGGGGGCAGGGGTACAGGCAGGGATGGTTGGGGAGGGCAGGATGGTACCGGGGGGGGCAGGCAGGGATGTCGGGAGTGGGGCAGGCGGGTGCTCTGCTCCCAGCCCCTCCCTCGAGGCAGCCGGTTCCCACGGGAGCCGGGGGCTGAAATATGGTTTTATGCCCCAGCCCCCCCGCCCCCCCCGGGCGTTTACAGCCGCTTATCGGGTTGTATAAACAGCCGGCTCCCACGGGGGGGGGCCAGGGGGGTGGGAACGGCCGGGCCCCGGCTGGCGTCTTTATAACCCCATAAATCCAGCACCTGCTGCTGCAGCCTCCCCTGCCCCCCCACGCTGCAAGGGGCGGGGCTCAGTTCACCCTGAGCACCCCAAAAATCTCCCTCCACGGGTCCCCCCTTCTGCACTGCCCCCCTGCACTCCTGGTCCCCTGCCCTGAGCCCCAGCCAGGGCTGCCCCGTCCCCCCCCCCCCGGCCCTGCTGACCCCCTCTCTTCCCACCCCCCGACCCCCCTCTTCTCTCACCCCCCCAGCCGGGACTGCCCCCATCCCCCCCGCCCCCTGCTGACCCCCTATCCCCCTACCCACTGACCCCCCTCTTCTCTCACCCCCCAGCCAGGACTGCCCCATCCCCCCCGCCCTCTGCTGACCCCCTATCCCCCCACCCACTGACCCCCCTCTTCTCTCACCCCCCCAGCCGGGACTGCCCCATCCCCCCCGCCCCCTGCTGACCCCCCATCCCCCCACCCGCTGACCCCCCTCTTCTCTCACCCCCCCAGCCGGGACTGCCCCATCCCCTGCTGACCTCCTCTCCCCCCACCTACTGACCCCCCTCTTCTCTCACCACCCCCCAGCCGGGACTGCCCCTATCCCCCCACCCACTGACCCCCCTCTTCTCTCACCCCCCCAGCCGGGACTGCCCCATCCCCCCCGCCCCCTGCTGACCCCCTATCCCCCCACCCACTGACCCCCCTCTTCTCTCACCCCCCCAGCCGGGACTGCCCCCATCCCCCCCCGCCCCCTGCTGACCCCCTATCCCCCTACCCACTGACCCCCCCTCTTCTCTCACCCCCCAGCCAGGACTGCCCCATCCCCCCCGCCCTCTGCTGACCCCCTATCCCCCCACCCACTGACCCCCCTCTTCTCTCACCCCCCCAGCCAGGACTGCCCCATCCCCCCCGCCCCCTGCTGATCCCTATCCCCCCACCCACTGACCCCCCTCTTCTCTCACCCCCCCCAGCCGGGACTGCCCCATCTTCTACATGCGCAAGAAGGTGCAGAAAGACCTGGATGACCAGGAGCGGCTGGTGGCTCGATTCGGGCCCCCCACGTGGTGACCGGGGCCCCCCCCGCTGGCAGGGGGGCAGGACACGGGGGCTCAGCCCCTCCCTCGTCAAGGGAGGTTCCCCGGGTGGGGCTGGGGGGGCCATCAGGAGCTTTGTAATTTTCTATTTTCTACCTGGAATAAAGACTCTTATTTTCAATGCTGGGAAATTCTCCTGGTTTATGGGACATCAGGACTCCTGGGTTCTCTCCCCAGCTCTGGGAAGGGAAAGGGGGGCTAGTGGTTAGAGCAGGGGCGGGGTTGGGAATCAGGACTCCTGGGTTCTCTCCCCGGCTCTGGGAAGGGAAGGGGGGGCTAGTGGTTAGAGCAGGGGAGGGGTTGGGAATCAGGACTCCTGGGTTCTCTCCCCGGCTCTGGGAAGGGAAGGGGGGGCTAGTGGTTAGAGCAGGGGCGGGGTTGGGAATCAGGACTCCTGGGTTCTCTCCCCAGCTCTGGGAAGGGAAAGGGGGGCTAGTGGTTAGAGCAGGGGCGGGGTTGGGAATCAGGACTCCTGGGTTCTCTCCCCGGCTCTGGGAAGGGAAGGGGGGGCTAGTGGTTAGAGCAGGGGCGGGGTTGGGAATCAGGACTCCTGGGTTCTCTCCCCGGCTCTGGGAAGGGAAGGGGGGGCTAGTGGTTAGAGCAGGGGAGGGGTTGGGAATCAGGACTCCTGGGTTCTCTCCCCAGCTCTGGGAAGGGAAGGGGGGGGCTAGTGGTTAGAGCAGGGGAGGGGTTGGGAATCAGGACTCCTGGATTCTCTCCCTGGCTCTGGGAAGGGAAGGGGGGGCTAGTGGTTAGAGCAGGGGCGGGGTTGGGAATCAGGACTCCTGGGTTCTCTCTCCTGACTCCGCCCAAGCCCCTCCCCCATAGAATGAGGAGGGTGAATCCCCACAGGGAGTTTGGGAACCCAGCTCCCCCCCCCGCCTGCCTCCCTCTCACCTGCAGCTGGGTGCCAGCCTGCCCCATAGCACACCCCCCCACCCCAGGGCTTTTGGGGGAGTTCCTCCCTTCCCCCCTCCTTCCCTGCCCAGGCTGCGGTACTGGGCTCACCCCCCAGCAGCCCCCCCACATGCCGGCTGCAGCGTGATGTTGGGGGAGATAAGGGGCAGCCGATAAAAGCTCCTTTCGCAAGTGATTCACGTGGGCTCACGAGGGGGGCTGAGCTCATGGGAGGTGCAGCCACCTCTGGAGTGGGGTGCGGGGCTGGTTACAGGGAGACCCCTCGCCGAGCCCCTCTGGGGTGGGACGTGGGGGCTGGGGATATGGGACACCTCACCCAGCGCTGGGATGCGACCCCCCCCCCCCCCGCTCTGCAGTGGGGCGTGGGGGCTGGTTACATAGCCATTTGGGACAGGAAGTGAAGGAGAATCCCACATCCTGGTGTCACCCCACCCCCAGTCCCCAGAGCTGGAAGTGGGGTTGTGAACCCCCCAAGTCCTGCAAGGGGGGGCCAGGCCAGTCTTGGGGGCAGCGTGACCTGCGCGGATCCCGCCCTAGCCCCATGGGCTGGAGTTTCCTCTTCCTGCACTCCGGGATGGGTAGGAATCGGGGGGGCCCTGGTGAACAGCCTCCTGCCTGAGGGGCCAGGATTGTGGGGTGTCGGGTGGGGGGCACGGGCCAGCAGCAGGGAACTGGGCTGCCCCTCTGCATGGACCCCCTCCAGGCTTTGCCCCCCCATCCCATGGCCATGGGGGGAGGAACTGGTCCCATTCCCATGCCCTCCCCCTCACATCGGTCCGTGTCTCTTTCCTGGCACAAGTGTCTGATTGTGCAAGGCTCAGCCCCGCCCCCGGGGGATTTCTACAGTGAGCTCACCCCCCCCCCGTCGGCCACCCCCCCCTCTGTGCCGAATAAAACTGAGTCGCAGCTGCTGGCCAGAGCAGAGACGCCCTGATCCCCCCCCCAGGCGCGCACAGATCCCCCCCACCCCCAGCCCCGAGGATGCTCGCATTTGAATCAGCACAGTAAGTGTGTGTGGGGGGGGCAGAGCGGGGCACGGGGTGTCTCCACCCTAGGGGGCACCAGCTCCCATCCACCCCTAGGGCAGGGACTGGCTGGCTCAGAGGGGCAGGGAATGGGGCACAGGGTCTGTCCCCTCTGGGGGGCACCAGCTCCCATCCACCCCCAGGGCAGGGACTGGCTGGCTCAGAGGGGCAGGGAATGGGGCACAGGGTCTGTCCCCTCTGGGGGGCACCAGCTCCCATCCACCCCCAGCGCAGGGACTGGCTGGCTCAGGGGGGCAGGGAATGGGGCCTGTCCCCTCTGGGGGGCGCCGGATCCCCTCCGGAGGGTGGGGGGACGGGTGTGATATTTGGGGGGTGCCACCTGGCCCTCACCCCGACAGGACGGAGGTGTCTGGCTGGGTGGGGGGCAGCTGCCAGGCAGGGATAGGGGGCATAGGGGGGTGCATCCCTCCCCACAGGGCAAGTCAATGGGGCTGGCCTCTCTCCCCCCCACCCCCAGTGTCCTGACCCCAAAGACAGGTCAGCCCCTCCCTGGCCTGCAGCTGAAGTGTGTGTGGGGGTGAATCAGAGGAGGGAGAGTGGGGGGCACTGCTGGGGGGTATCTATGCAGAAAGGTTTTTGGGGGGTCTTTTCCCATGCACCAAAGCGTGTGCCCCCCCAGCAGAGTGGCAGGTGCCCCTCCTTCACTCTCTCTCTCTCACCCATGCAAATTCGGGGGGGGGGGGGATTTGAATATTTCCTCTCTCTGGGGAAAGTGGAACAGAGACGACTCATTTGCATGTGAAGGGGGGGGCTCCACCTGCCAGCTGCCCCCCCTCCCCGCCAGGCTGCTGCCCCCGCCCGGGCCAGTGTCAGCAGCTGCTCTGCCCCCTGGCTGGGCTCGGGGCTGTTCCCATCTGCTGGGGGTGGGGGGAAGGCTGGGCTGGACCCCTATGGGGCTGGGGGGGGCTGGATTCAGTGCCACCCTCACCCCCCACTTTAACCTATGCCTGCCCCCTGTCCCCGCAGGTTCGATGGGTCCCACTATGGCTACACGGTAAGACCCCTGCACCCCCTAATTGTCTGTCTCTGTCCTCCTCTGCCCCACAGCTCGGCCCCCCCTCCCCAGCTCCCTTCACCCCTCATTTACATAAAACCCAGACACCCTCCCCCCCACTACCCCATCCCCTTAGACATCGTCTGTGGTGCAAACCCCTCCCCTCCGGACTCCTGGGTTCTGTCTGGCCTGTGGGAGAGGACAGGGGTCCAGGCAGAGGGCGTGCTGGGAGCCAGGGCTCCTGGGTTCTCTCCCTGGCTCTGGGATGGGAGTGGGGCCTAGTGGATAGAGCAGGGGGGAGCTGAGAGCCAGGAGTCCTGGGTTCTCTCCCTGGCTCTGGGATGGGAGTGGGACCTAGTGGATAGAGCAGGGGGGGCTGAGACCCAGGAGTCCTGGGTTCTCTCCCTGGCTCTGGGAGGGGAGTGGGGCCTAGTGGATAGAGCAGGGGGAGCTGAGAGCCAGGAGTCCTGGGTTCTGGGAGCGGTGTGGGGTCTAGTGGTTAGAGCAGGGGGGGCTGAGAGCCAGGACTCCTGGGTTCTCTCCCCGGCTCTGGGAGGGGAGTGGGACCTAGTGGGTCGGGGTTGGGGCTGGGTGTGGGTCCTGATACTCGGAGGGGGGGTCGGTTGCTCTCACTCTGTGCCCCCTCCCCAGTACCCCGAAGGCAGCTTGTATGACCTGGATTCCTGCAAACAGACCCCCAGCTTCCCCCACTACCTGATCGACGCCGAGGGCCCCACAGGTGAGACCCCCCCCATCTCCCACCTGCTCACTCTGCCCCTTGGGGTGCTACGCATTTCCCCCAGCGCGTCACAGCGCCTCCTGGCGGGGAGGGGGCAGGGCCTCAGGGATTCCCCCGTGACGTCACGGCTCCCCCCAGGAGGGGAGGGGAAGGGGCGGGTCCACGCATCATGCAAATTACCTGGCTCGGAGATTTGCGTATTTCCAGCCCCGCAGGCCCGAGGGGCACAAAGGGCCTTTCTCTGGGCTTCCTGCCCCCCCGCAGCCCCCACACCTGGGCACCGGACGCCTGGGTTGTCTCCCCTGCTCTGGGAGGGGAGTGGGGTCTAGTGGGTAGAGCAGGGGGGCTGGGAGCCAGGACTCCGGGGTTCTCCCCCCAGCTCTGGGAGGGGAGTGGGGTCTAGTGGTTAGAGCAGGAGGGGCTGGAGCCAGGAATCCTGGGTTCTCTCCCTAGCTCTGAAGGGGAGTGGGGTCTAGTGGTTGGAGCAGGAGGGGCTGGAGCCAGGAACCCTGGGTTCTCTCCCTTTCTCATGCTGCCCCCCACCTCCCTTGCTTGGCAGATCCTGTTGTGAACTGGCTGGAGCTCCAGGATCTTGGCTACGAGGCCTTCGATTCGGGGCAGCTGGCCCCACTGCAGAACGTCCAGGTCTCCTACACACATGGCCTCTACCCGCAGCTCTCGCTGGAGGCCGTCTACAGCCTGGAGGGGGCACCACCGGGGCAGAGCCACCTCCCAGCGGACAATTACGGCGCCCAGGTGACGGGCACTGCCTGGGGCGGGGGGGCTGGGATCCAGGACTCCTGGGTTCTCTCCCTGGCTCTGGGCGAGGAGTGAAGTCTAATGGTTAGAGCAGGGGAGTGGGAGCCAGGACTCCTGGGTTCTCTCTCCGGCTGTGGGAAGGGAGTGGGGTCTAGTGATTAGAGCGGGGTATGGGGGGGGTGTCCTCTGGGTGGCAGATTTGTGTGCCTTATGTGAAGGGCTTCATTGAAGAGGTCCCGGCTGGGGGAAGTGTGTGTGGGGGGGCTGGGATTGGGGGCAGGGAAGGGGGGGCTGGGATGGGGGGCAGGGAAGGTTTTCTCTGGGCTGCCCCAGGCACGTTCCCTGTGCTGGACCCATTAACCCCTTCTCGTGCTCCCTGCAGCCCTGTGCCCCCTACGGGGCCTGCCCCCCGTCCGGTGCCCTGGCCAGCCCCCCGGTCTCCGAGGATGAGGAGTTCCCCCTGGAGAGCCCGGCCCTGGAGGTGTCCGACAGCGACTCAGACGAGAACCTCTCGGCAGAGGGGTCACCTGGCTACGAGGCGGGTAGGTGCCAGCTGGGCGGGTTCCCCGTGTGCCCAGCTCCCGGCCCGTGGGGGAATGGCCAGGACCCTGTCACCCCCCATGTCTCACCTGGTACGCGGAGGTGACCCCCATCCTCCGCCCTCATCCTGCCCAGTACACGGAGATGACCCCCCGCTCACCCCCCCATGTCTCACGTGGTACACAGAGGTGACCCCCACCATCCCCCCCACACACACATCCCACCTGGTACGCGGAGGTGACCCCCATCATCCCCCCCCACACACACGCATCCCGCCCGGTACGCGGAGGGGACCTCCATCATCCCCCCCCCAACACACACACACCCCGCCTGGTACGCAGAGGTGACCCCCATCATCCCCCCCCAACACACACACACCCCGCCTGGTACGCAGAGGTGACCCCCATCATCCTCCCCCCCCCCCCAACACACACACACCCCGCCAGATACGCGGAGGTGACCCCCATCATTCCCCCCCACACACACACGGATCCCGCCTGGTATGCGGAGGTGACTCCCATCATCCCCCCACATGCGCACACACACCCCGCCCGGTACGCGGAGGTGACCCCCATCATCCCCCCCCAACACACACACACCCCGCCTGGTACGCAGAGGTGACCCCCATCGTCCTCCCTCCCCCAACACACACACATCCCGCCCGGTACACGGAGGTGACCCCCATCATCGCCCTCCAGTCCACACACACATCCCGCCCCGTACATGGAGATGACCCCCATCATCCCCTCCCCCCTCACACACATCCCGCCCGGTACACAGAGGTGACCCTATTGTCCCCTCCCGGCCACATCATCCCCGGTACATGTATGTGACCCCCATCCCCCCTGCCCCTGCCCCGCATCCTGCCTGATATGTGGATGTGACCCCATCCTCCCCGCCCCCACCTCATCCCACCCAGCACATGGACACAGCCCCTCAGCCTGTAGACACGACCCCGTCCCCCCCACCCCCAGCATGTGGACATGACCTCGTCTGCCCCCCACAGCCCGTGGGCATGTCCCTGCCCCACCTCTCCCGGCCCCTAGACATGTGTCCCCCCCCCCAGCCTCTCCAGCACATAAACACGACCCCGTCCCCCCCGCCTCCAGCACATGGACATGAACTCGTCTGCCCCCCACAGCCCATGGGCATGTTCCTGTCCCACCTCTCCTGGCCCCTAGACATGTGTCCCCCACCAACTTCCCCCAGCATGTAGACACGAGCCCATCCATCCCTCCTGGCCCGTAGAAACATCCCGGTCCCCCAGCCCTTGGGCACATCCCCGTCCCCCTGCCCCCAGCCCTTGGGCACGTCCCGGTCCCCCAGCCCTTGGGCACGTCCCGTCCCCCTCCCCCAGCACCTGGGCACGTCCCCGCCCCCCCTGCTCCCCTTCCTGTGGGCATGTCTCCCCATCCTGTCCCCCTATCCTGTGGGCACGTCCCCACCCCCCCCGCTCCTCTTCCTGTGGGCATGTCCCCCCACCTGTGGGCACATCCCCCCACTCCCTCGCCTGTGGGCACGTCCCCGTCCCGTCCCCCCCCGCCTGTGGGCACGTCCCCGTCCCGTCCCCCCCCGCCTGTGGGCACGTCCCCGTCCCGTCCCCCCATCCTGTGGGCACGTCCCCGTCCCCCCGCCTATGGGCACGTCCCCGTCCCGTCCCCCCGCCTGTGGGCACGTCCCCGTCCCGTCCCCCCGCCTGTGGGCACGTCCCCCCGCTCCCCAGCCTGTGGGCACATCCCCGTCCCGTCCCCCCGCCTGTGGGCACGTCCCCCCGCTCCCCAGCCTGTGGGCACATCCCCGTCCCGTCCCCCCGCCTGTGGGCACATCTCCGTCCCGCCCCCCCGCCTGTGGGCACGTCCCCGTCCCGCCCCCCAGTCTGTGGGCACGTCCCCGTCCCGTCCCCCCCGCCTGTGGGCACGTCCCCGTCCCGTCCCCCCGCCTGTGGGCACGTCCCCCCACTTCCCATCCTGTGGGCACGTCCCCGTCCCGTCCCCCCGCCTGTGGGCATGTCCCCCTGTCCCCCCGCCTGTGGGCATGTCCCCGTCCCGTCCCCCCGCCTGTGGGCACGTCCCCCCGCTCCCCCACCTGTGGGCACGTCCCCCTGCCCCCCGTGGCCGCGGCCCCACCCCAGCCCCTCCTTGACGCCGTGGCCCCCGCAGGCTCCCGGCGGAAGCTGCGGCTCTACCAGTTCCTGCTGGACCTGCTGCGGCGCGGCGCCATGCGGGAGTGCGTGTGGTGGGTGGAGCGCGAGGCCGGCGTCTTCCAGTTCTCCTCCAAGCACAAGGAGCTGCTGGCCCATCGCTGGGGGCAGCAGAAGGGGAACCGCAAGGCCATGACCTACCAGAAGATGGCCCGGGCCCTGCGCAACTACGGCAAGACGGGCGAGATCCGCAAGGTCAAGAAAAAGTTAACCTACCAGTTCGGCCAGGCCCTGCTGGGGCAGCCGGGCACCAACACCCCCTCGTAGGGCCCCGGGCGGCGGGACTGGACAGTGCACTGAGCTGCCCTGGGGGGGGCGCTGGGAACGGACCGCCCCCCCACCCCCAAAGCTGCCCCACAGAGCTCTCCCCAGGAGCCAGGACACCTGGGTTCCATCTCCGGCTCCGGGAGGGGAGTGGGGGCTAGTGGTTAGAGCAGGGGGGGCTGGGATCCAGGACACCTGGGTTCTCTCCCTGGCTCTGGGAGGGGAGTGGGGCCTAATGGATTAGCGTGGGGGCTGGGAGGCAGGACTCCTGGGTTCTCTCCCTGTCTCTGGCCAGAGCTCATTTTAAATTCTCTCTGCGGGGATTCGGCCCCTGGGGGGGTGAATACAGAGAGTCGGGTGTATATTTAATATTCCGCACGGGCACCTCAGAGTTTGTATAAAATCAGGTCTTTTTTTTTATTTTAAGCAATCGAGTCTGTATAATTTTGTAAATTCCTAATAAAATCTTGTGAAAAATAGACTTGTTCTCCTGCAATTGTATATTTAGAATTCCTAGGTGGGGAAGGGGGGGTTAGTGTGTTCGAGAAGGTGGGGGCTCGGAGCCAGGACTCCTGGGTTCTCTCCCCGGCTCTGGGAGGGGAGTGGGGTCTGGGGGACACGACCGCTGGGGCATGGCTGGGAAAGGAAAAGACGGTTGCTGTTCCCTGTGGGGCTGGGCTGGGTGCATATGGTGGCAGGATTAACAGCCTTGCTCCTGGACCCCCACAGGGAGGGCGTGGGGAAGCTCTGGGGTCCCTTCTTGCCCCTCCCAGCGGAGCCCCCAGCTCCCCAAGGAGTGAGGATCCTGCTGTGATGCTCTGCCCCCCCCTCCCAGGGACCCTGACCTGGAGCACCCCCCCGCCCCCACCCACGGCCCTAAGCTGCAGGAGACCTCCAAGGTCTGATCCCCAGCAGGGACTGACTAGTGCCCGCCCCATCTCCTGTCGGTCCACAGGGGGCGGTCCAGCCCTTGGTGGACACCACCCCCCATTCCCTCCCGCACCCAGGGGGGCTCATCTGAATCCCTGGGATGGGGAAGGGACCCCTGGGCGAGTGCTGAGACATGGCCGCTCTGGGGTGGGGCGCAGGGGCTGAGTGTACAGGGACCACTTGCCCGGTACTGAGCCGTGGCTCGCTCTGGGGCGGGGCGCGGGGACTGGGTATGGGGGACCCCTCGCCTGGCACTGGGGTGCGGCTAGCTCTGGGGTGGGGTTTGGGGGCTGGGTGTACGGGGACCCCTTGCCCGGTGCTGAGCCGTGGCTCGCTCTGGGGTGGGGCGCGGGGGCTGGGTATGGGGGACCCCTCGCCTGGCGCTGGGATGCGGCTGGCTCTGGGGTGGGGCGCGGAGGCTGAGTATGGGGAACTCCTCACCTGGCGCTGGGGTGCGGCTGGCTCTGGGGCGGGGTGTGGGGGCTGGGTGTACGGGGACCCCTTGCCCGGTGCTAGGATGCGGCTGGCTCTGGGGTGGGGTGCAGGGGCTGGGTGTACAGGGACCCCTTGCCCGGTGCTGGGATGCGGCTGGCTCTGGGGTGGGGCACGGGGACTGGGTGTATGGGGACCCTTGCCCGGTGCTGAGCCGCGGCTGGCTCTGGGGTGGGGCGCGGGGGCTGGGTACACAAGGACCCCCCCCGCCCTGCGGCATGCGGCGTATCCTGGCCCCCAGCCCGGGGATTAGGCAGCAGATGGCCGAGGTGCCTTGGAATTACCAGCTCGCGGGCCTGGCCTGGGCCCTTGATCCCGGCGCTGACGGATGAAGGGACGTGGCGCTCGGCTCGGGTTTCACGGGCTTCAGCGCCTGGAGCGGGGAGGGGGGCGCCCAGGGGATGGTCGGACCCCAGCCCGCCCCCCTGGGTACTGCAACCTGGGGCCGGGTAGGAGCCGGCGCCCCCTAGAGGGGACACGCCCCTGCCCCATTCCCTGCCCCCTTGAGCCAGCCAGTCCCTGCCCTGGGGCCCAGGTGGGAGCTGGCGCCCCCCAGTGGGGACAGACCCTGGACCCCATTCCCTCCCCCCTAGCATGGTGACTTGGAGGTGGGGGTGTATCTGGCGTGTTCTAGTCCTGCCCCCCCCCGATCACCCCACGTCCCTGCCGCCCCCAGGCTCCATCCCCCTACCCGGCTGTTTCTCCCAAGGCCAAGCCTGGATTTAAAGCAGTTGATGGCAGGGATCAGGAATTTGGCCGGGGGCCTGGGGTCAGGTGACAGCTCCTTGGCTGCCCCCCCCATCCCAGAGGGGCCCCCCCTGCTTTAAAGGCCCCTGGCCGGGCGCTCCCTGGGGAGACGGCGTCACCCGGGCCACGCAGACAGGGCTGCAGCCATGCCTGAGCCTAAGCAAGCCGGTAAGCTGCCCGTGTGCCCCCCACAACCCACACAGCGGGGTGTTGGGGGCACTGACCCTGAATACACAGGATGTGGGGGTTGACACCCCATTAGGGTAGCCTGTCTCCAGACTCTGAGGGGGATGGTGCCAGGGCTGGGGGTGTGTGTGACAGGACAGGGACCCCCCTTGGCAGCTCAAGTTTTGGGGGTGCAGCCAGGAGGAGATAGGGGGAGCACGCTGGTTGTGGGGGAGGGGCTGCCAGCTGCTTCAGCCCCGGCCTCGCCCAGCGGGTGGAAGGTGGGGGGGGAGCGCTGTGGGGAGCCGGGGGGGCAGGCTGCTGCGTGAATTCCTGCACCCCCCCCCGAAATGCTCCACTTTGTCTGTGTCCCCAGAGCTGCCCTCATCGGGGCGGGGGCACGAGGTACCCAGAGACCCCTCCACACCCCACTGGGGGGTATCGGGGACATTGCCCCCCCAGGCTGGACTGTTGGGGTGGGCTTAGCTCAGAGGGTTTGTGTTGGGGTGTCAGTGTCTCTGTTGGGGGGGGCTCTCACAGCCTGGGAGGGCTCTGTGCCGAACAGCTGGTGTGTTGGGGGTAGCCAAACAGCTGGGGGGGCAGGCTGGGCTGTGTTGTCTGTGTGCCCTGCGCTGGGGCTGGGGATAGTGGGATGTGTGTGTGTGTGTCCATCACACAGGGCCGTGTGTGCCGAGCCTGGAGGAGTGTGTGTGTGTGGGGGGGGGGCGCGTGTCCCTCACACATGTCTGGCAGTCTGTGTGTGTGTGTGTGGAGGGGTGCGTGTCCCTCACACGTGCCTGGCAGTGTGTGTGTGTGTGTGTGTGTGTGTGTGTGTGGAGGGGTGCGTGTCCCTCACACGTGCCTGGCAGTGTGTGTGTGTGGAGGGGTGCGTGTCCCTCAGACATGCCTGGCAGTGTGTGTGTGTGTGTATTGGGGTGGGTGTCTCGCACACATGCCTGGCGGGGTGTAGGGGGCTGTGGCTACCTGTCCCCACGGCCCGGCCTGGCCAGGTATCCGGCTGGGCCTGGGGCTCTGTCTCTGGCCCAGGCACTGGGTCGGGGTGTGTGTGTGTTTCTCTGCCCCCACCAGGCGATGGTGGGGGGAGGGATTTCAGAGCTTAGCACCTGTCCCCCCTCACCGGGGGGGGGGAGCTGAGGGGCCGCCCGCCGATGTGCTGAGCCCTGATGCTTTTCCTCCAGGCCGGGGTCCGGTTACTCCTCCGGCGTGGGCAGGGGGGCGTCCCAAGACAGCGACTAATTATAACCCCTCCACCCCCCCCCTTCAGTGCATCCCACTCGCTCCCTGCCCCTACTAGGGCACGGTGCCCCCCAGCTGCAACGTGAGACAGGGCTGGGAAAAGCCAAACGCTTGGGGGGGGGGCCCAAGTGCCGGGTGCTAAATCAAATCCTGCTGCCCGTCTGCCCCCCCAGCGCTGGGGAGAAGAGACCCACCAGGATCCAGCCCTTCCCACTGTGATCCCGGGGGGTGGGGCGCTGCACAGATCGATCCCCCACCCCCAAGTTCAGGGCCCTTGTCACAGCCAGCGGGAGACTCGGCGGGAGACCCAGCCCCTGCCCTGATGTGCTCCCGGTTGAGGAAGATTTTTAAATGGGGGAAACTGAGCCAGGAAGTGGCAAAGCGACTTGCCCGGGCTGTGTGGGGCAGAGCTGGGAATGAACCCAGGAGTCCGGGTCTAGTGTCTGACCTGAAGGAAGTGAGAAAGGTGGAGAGGGCAGGGGGTGGGGGGTCAAGTCCTGCGAAAGGCCAGAAACTCACAGGGAAGGATGGATGGATACAGGGCATTGATAGAGTGGAGATGCAGCCACCTCTGGGGTGGGGCACGGGGGCTGGGTACACAGGGACTGAGTGATGAGATGTGGCCCCTCTGGGGTGGGGCAGGGGCTGTGTATACCCGGCCCAGAGAGGCGGCCCCTCTGCAGCGGGAGAGCTGTTTAAAAAGGGCCCCAACGATGCAGCCACCTCTGGGGTGGCGCGGGGTTGGAAGGCGGCCCAGGGCGCTGTGAAGTGGGGCAGGGGGCTCCCCTCGCCCCCCAGGCCTGCTGCCCGTCTCCCCGCAGCGCTGAGTGGCAGCTCCCGCTGGGCTGGCTCCCAGGGACGACAGCTGGGCCCAGCTATTCCTGCTCGGAGCGGGCCGGCCAGGGCTATATTAGGGGGTCGCGGAGGTAGTCAGAGGCTCTGCTTTATCGGGAGCAGCTGGAATGCCGGAGGGAGTCAGCGCACGGGAGGGCTGGCAGAGCTGTGGGGGGCCAGGTGCTGCTCCCCCCGCCCGGCCTCCTGGCCCTACATAGCAGGTAATTGCTGCCCCTGTCGCTCAGATTAGCACCCCCGGGAGACGTGTTCGCACCTCGGGGCAGGGGAGCCGGACAGCTGCCCCGGGGCGCGGGGGGGGGCATATCCTGCCAGTGACGAGGTGGGTGGGGGAGGGAGCAGCAGTGAGGAGGGGGCTGGTGTCCCAGCGTGTGTGGGGTGTGACCATGTTATAAGACAGAGGGGCTGGGGGGCGGTGGTGGTGGATGGGGATAGATGGAGGGATGGGTAGAGGGGTGGATGGATGGAGGAATGGAAAGAGGGAGGGAGGGGTGGATGGATGGATGGATGGAGGGACTGGCTGGAGGGAGGCATAGAGGGATGAAGGGATGGATAGAGGGATGTGGATGGAAGGATGGAGAGGTGTGGATGGAGAGATGGGTAGGGGGTGGATGGATGGAGGGGTGTGGATGGAGGAATGGAAAGAGGGAGGGAGGGATGGATGGATGGAGGGACTGGCTGGAGGGAGGCATAGAGGGATGAAGGGATGGATGGAGGGGTGGATGGAAGGATGGAGAGGTGTGGATGGAGAGATGGGTAGGGGGTGGATGGATGGAGGGGTGTGGATGGAAGGATGGAAAGAGGGAGGGAGGAGTGGATGGAGGGACTGGCTGGAGGGATGGATAGAGGGATGTGGATAGATGGAGGGGTGGATGGAAGGATGGAGAGGTGCGGCTGGAAGGGATGGAGGGATGTGGAGGGATGGATGGAAGGGTGGATAGATGGAGAGGGGTGGAGGGATGAATAGAGGTGTGGATGGAGAGGTGTGTCTGTGCCCGACATCCACAGGCTCAGGGCTACAGCCCAGCTTTGGCCCAGCCCTGGGTGGCATCATCAGTGCCAGACCCCTGGGGGGTCCCACTTTGCCTGCAGGGCCATGGAGCCCCCTCTGCTGCCCCCAGGAGCTCTGCCCGGCTGATCCGCCCGAGCCAGCCCCCTGGGAAAGCCTGGTTCTGTCTGCGGGGCCCCCAGCCGGAGTTTGCAGGGCCCCAGACCACCCGCTGTCCTGGGAAGCCCATCAGCCTCGCCCCAAAGCCAGGTCTTAGCTCCTTAGCTATCTCCCAACTGAGCTGCACCGCAGGCCACGGAGCCCCCCAAGTCTCCCTTCCCCCACCAGCATTTGTGTGAATTAAAGGCCATTCTGGTGGTTGTAACCCCAACCCGTCCTCTTTGCTGCCCCCCTCTCCAGTCGGTGCGTCCTCTGCAAACCTCACCTCCAGCTCGTTAATAAAGCAATAACTAGCGAGGGCCCCAGAGCCGAGCCCCCGGGGGGGTGGGGGTCGCCGCTCGAAACGGCTCCGCTCACCGAGGGGCAGGCTGGGATCCAGATCACCCCTGTCCCCTGGGGGGGGGGAGTCGCCGCTCGAAACGGCTCCGCTCGCCAAGGGGCAGGCTGGGCGCCCGATCACCCCGTCCCCCGGGGGGGTCACCACTTGAAACAGCTCTGCTCGCCGAAGGGCAGGCTGGGATCTCGATCACGCCCACCGGAGAAAGTAAAGTTTATGCTGGGAACACAGATCCCTTTACCAGCCAGTGCCGCAGCCCTGGCCAAAGACAGCAGCTGGCCCGGCTACGAGCCAACCCGGCCCGGCCGGACTAATAGTTTGACAGAGTCCCAAAGAGCCATTCTGGGCTTGCCGGCGGGGTAACCGGACTAGCCCGGCCCCCTTTTGGCTCTCCCTTAGCAGACCTCCGCCCCGGTGGAATCGCCCTGGGTTTGGGAAAGATTAACAGCCGAGCTCCTCGGCCGGTTCTTTCGCAACTCTTGGGCGCCAGGCACCGGGCCCGGTGCTGGGAACGGGTTTGAGCAGAGCCCCGGGGCTCCAGGCCAGTTGGGACAATCCAGCCAGACTCCCGGCTAGCCCAGGTCATTCGGCCTCCCCTTGCGTTGACTCCAGCCAGCCCGTTTGACCTTCTTTTTCCGCGTCTCTGCCACCAGCTGCCGAAAAGAAAGAGAAGAAGAAAGAGGAGAAAAAGAAAGAGGAGGTGAAAGAGGCCCCAGAACCCCCCAAAGGTCAGAGCTGGGGACAGGCTAGGGGGGATCCTGGGGGGGGGTGACGCTTCCCGCCCCGCTCTCAGGGCGCTTTGTGGTGAAAATGTTGATTTGGGGGAGAGGCGAGATCCCAGCGGGGGCGCGGGGAAGGGTGGGAAACCGAAGGGCGAGGCCCACAATATAAAACCAGGACCCAAACCTCGACCCACTTAACTTGCTGATTCGGCTGCGTCAAAAGAATCCGTCCAGGGCCCGGCTGTGACCCCTTTTCCCACCCACCCAAACCGCACCTCCGGCGTGTCGGCTAGAAGCACCCTGGGCATTTTGTTGCAGGGCCGGAGATCTCAGCCCCACTCATAGACCAGGCGCCTGTCACAGAGTGTGGGGGAGTCGGCGCCCTGCACCCCCCACTTCCTGCGATGCACCGGGACTCTCAGCCGCCATAACACAGAAGGTTTATTAGCCCAAAACAGAGCTTGTGGGTACAGGAAACAGGACCCCTCAGTCAGGTCCCTCTTGGGGACGTGGGAACCCAGACCCCGGTTCTGGGCTTCCCCCCATATCCCCAGCCAGACCCAAACTGAAACCCCTTCCCGCTGTCTCCCCCAGCCACACCCCTGGCCCCTTCTCCAGCCTTTGTCCAGTTTCCTGGGCAGAAGGTGTCACCTGGCCCCAGCCCCCTCCTGGGCTCAGGTTAGACAGGGAAACCGCTACTCTTTACCTGCCGGCTGTCAGGTATCATCCCGCAGTGAAGTCACCCCTGTGTTTCCCATCCCCACCTAGTACTGGTGCAGCACCCGGGGAAACTGAGGCACACCCCGTGTTAGCAGAAAACAATAAACTAGTGAATCTCCGCTGCACCATTCCCAGGTTAATGCTCCCTACTCCGGCACATCTCTGCCCCCTTCGAGACTGAACTGAGCTGGGTTCCAGCCAGAGGGGCCAGAGGACAGAAGAGAGGAGAGGAGGCACCAGTCGCTGGGGTCTCCATTCTCCAGGCCATCGGCCGGGGTCCCAAGTTCCCTCTCCGGTCCTCTGTACCCACAAACTCCCTCTCCCCTCCCCTCGTTAATCCCATAGCACCCAGGGAAACTGAGTCCCACCCCCTATGCATGCAAATCATTGGAAACCCAAGAAAATCCCCCATAGGAAACCAGGAAAAACAAGAAACGCCTCCAGTTCGTCACAGGATGCCTCTCCCCCTTTTCATCAGCCTGCATTGACATCGCTCCCGGCCCCGCATCTGAGGCGTCGGTGAACATCGCGGGCTTGTCAAAGTCTGTGGTTACGAGAACTGGGCCACTGACCAGAGCCTCCCTCAGTGCACGGGGAGCCCTCTGGCACGGCTCGGTCCAGACCACCTTGTCTGGCTTCCCCTCCTTGCACAGCTCAGTGAGGGGGGCGGCTATGGATTAAAGTGGGGCACGGATCTTCGCTAGTACCCCGCCAGCCCGATAAACGCCTGGACCTGCTTCTTGGTTTGGGGAGCGGGCCAGTCTCTGATCACCTCCACCTTGGCTGGTTCCGGCTTTAGGCAGCCGCTCCCCACCCGCTGACCCAGGTAAGACACTCCGGCCACCCCCACCTTGCACTTCTCAGCTTTTATGGTCAGCCCGGCCTCTCGGAGTTGGTCCAGCACTCGTTTAACCCGGGACACGTGGTCCTCCCAGGTCTGGCTGAAGACACAGATGTCGTCAATATACGCCACGGCAAAACTCTCCATCCCCCTCAGCAGCTGATCCCTCCGGCGCTGGAAGGTAGCAGGTCCCCATTGAGGGCCAGGAACTCGAGCCCCAGAGGGGTGATAAAGGCCGATTTCAGCCTGGCATCTGCGTCCAGCGGCACTTGCCAGTAGCCCTTGGTAAGATCCATAGTGGTGAGGTACCGAGCGCCTCCCAGCTTGTCTAGCAGCTCGTCAGGCCTGGGCATGGGGTAGGCATCAGACACGGTGATGGCATTGAGCTTCCGATAGTCCCCACAGAACCGGATCGACTCGTCCTTCTTGGGGACCAGCACCACCAGCGAGGCCCAAGGGCTGGCGGACGGCTGGATCACCCCCAAAGCCAGCATATCCCTGACCTCCCTTTCTAGGTCCTGAGCAGTTTTCCCTGTGCCACGGAAAGGGGAGCATCTTATGGGCGGGTGCGATCCAGTCTTCACCCGCTGGACAGTCAGATTAGAGAGTCCAGGCTGGTTGGAAAACAGCTGTCGGTACAGATGCAGCACCCCTCTGATCTCAGCGTGCTGGGCAGGGCTCAGGCAATCCGAGAGGGGAATTGTTTCCAGGGGGGAGCCAGCTCCTGTCTCCGGGAATAGATCTACTAAAGGGTCATCAAGCATCAAGCCCCCCAGAGGAGCTGGCCTGGGATACTCCTCCCTCCTGAGCAGTTGGGAAGCTGCCAGATCCCCTGCCTGGGGAGCCGGCTCCTCGTCCCTAGCCCGGTTAACCCGCTGTGGGTTGGGTCTGCTCAGTCTGTCCGGGAGCCTGGGGCACTGGGTCCGGATGTGGCCCCTCTGCCCACAATGATAACAAGTCATGTCCCGTGGGTCCCCTCGAGCCGGGTGGATGGGCCTGACGCTGGATGTTCCCCTTGGGAGGGGGTTCTCCATATTCCCCCATTGGGAGGTCCCAGGATGACTCTCCCTCTGCATCATGGTGGGCCTGTTCCTTTGGAACGCCTCCCCGCCACCCCGACCGGCTCTTCACAAACTCATCGGCCAGACGCCCTGCGTGTGGCGGGTTCTCTGGCTTTTGGTCCCTCAAGCACAGCCTCAGGTCGGGTGGCCACCGCTCAGACAGTTGCTCCCGTACCAGCAGTTTAACCAGGTCCTTCGTCTGGGCCCCATCTGCCCACTTGTGGGCGTATCCCTGCGTCCGGAGGGCCAGTTCCAGATATGTGACCTCGGGGGTTTTCCGCAGTCCCGGTTCGCCTCGGGCATCAGCCCCAACCCGCGGAGCAGGGCCGGTTTGAACAGTTCACGGTCCTCTGCCTCCGCCCCTTCCATTCGGCTGTACGTCCTCACGGCTTTGGGGGCCAGTGAGGGGGTGAGAAACCGGAGCCTGTCGGCAGGGTCAACCCTGTGCAGCTCGCAGGCCTGCTCAAAGGCCGTCAGGAATTCATCTACGTCCTGCCCTTCCTCCCACTGGGACAGGATGTGCTGAGCAAAGCTCCAGGCAGTCCTGGGTCCCCCCTCGCTCACCGCAGCGGGGGGCTCTCTGCTCCTCGGCCTCGCCAGCGCCAGCTCCTTCTCCTCGGCCTCGCCAGCGCCAGCTCCTTCTCCTCGGCCTCGCCAGCTCCAGCTCCTTCCCCTCATCCACCGGCTCTTTCGGTTTTAACTCCCTCTCCCATTCCAGCCGCCTCGGCTCCAGCGACGGGGAGCTTGGTCGTGAGGATCCCCTGCTGGCCGCGGGGGTCACGGTGCCCCTGGGGTTCACCTGGCTCCTTCCAGCCCCTCCCCTAGGCATAGGTCGGAGGGGCCCTGGGGTGCCCTTGGGATCAGTCCGACCCCTCCCAGCCGGGCTGCTTCCCTCCAGGAGCGATCCTCCTCCCCCAGCTCCCCCTTACGGCGCTGCTGAGACTTCTCCCCGCTGGACCCTCGCAGGCCTGGGCGCTCTCAGCTCCCCACGGTTTCCAGGAGGAACCCGACTGTGCCCCCCTTCTCCAGGTCACCACCTCTCCCCCAGGGTCAAGCCGCTGACTCCTCCGCCCCGGAACCGCTCGCCGGGGGGACCCTTCTCGCTGGGCACCCACCCCCAGGGGTTAAGCCTGGCTCCGCTCAGCCTGCAGCAGGCCTGGTCCTCGTCAACCCCCCGTTTTCCTGCTCCCCAGTGACTCGCTGCAGAACGCTTGGTCCACGGGGTGCAGTAGATCCCAGCTCTGCCACCAGTTGTCCCAGAGTGTGGGGGAGTCCGGGCCCTGCACCCCCCACTTCCTGCAATGGACCGGGACTTTCAGCCGGCCAGTAACACAGACGGTTTATTGGCCGACAGGAACAGCCCAAAACCCAGAGCTTGTGGGTACAGATCAGGCCCCTCAGTCAGGTCCCTCTTGGGGGGTGGGGACCCCAGATCCAGGTTCTGGGCCTCTCCCCGTCTCCCCAGCCGGCTCCAAATTGAAACTCCTCCAGCAGTTTTGCCCAGCCACACCCCCGGCCCCTCCTCCAGCCTTTGTCCAGTTTCCCGGGCAGGTGTCACCTGGCCCCAGCCCCCTCCTGGGCTCAGGTTAGACAGGGAAACTGCCACCCTTTCCGTGCTGTCGTCAGGTATCATCCCTCAGTTTCCCATGGGGAGGAGTTTCCCATGGGGAAACTGAGGCACATCCCGTGTTAGCAGAAAACAATAAACTAGTGAAACTCCCCTGCCCCACTCCCAGGTTAACATTCCCCACTGGGAATGTCCTTGATGTTTTCTTTGAATCCTGAGGGGGAAGTATTGACCTGGGAAGGTTGCAGGGGAGTTTTGCTGGGACAGGCTGCATTGGGGGATGGGAGACTTTCCTTGAGGGGTGATACCGGAGCACCATGAGAACCCAGGAAGGTGCGTTGGAGGCCAGGTGACACCTCTGCCCAGGAAATTGGACAAAGACTGGAGGAGGGGCCGGGGGGAGGCTGAAGGAGAAGGCTGGAGGGAGTTTCAGTTTGGAGCCGGCTGGGGAGACGGGGAGAGGCCCAGAACCTGGATCTGGGGTCCCTACTCCCCAAGAGGGAGCTGACTGAGGGGGTCCCGTGGTCTGTACCTGCAAGGCCTGTCTTGGACTGTGTTCCTGTCAGTTAAATAAACATTCTGTGTTACTAGCTGCCTGAGAGTTGTGGTGAAGCGCAGGTAGCTGGGGGTGCAGGGCCTTGTCTCCCCGACACTCCGTGACACCCCCTCTCCCCCCATCGTTACACGCGCAGGAGAAACACACACACACACTGTTTATGCAGAATGCTAAGAAAATCCCCCACTTCATCCCACTGGGGGCAGTGCCAAACACTGGGTTTGAGGGGTCTGGGATGGGGGCGGGGACTGGATACTAAAAGTCCTTGTTCTAGAACAAACCGGGATCGGTGAGAAGAGCTGAGAGTCGGTGGCGTGCTCCGTGCCGCCACCCGAGCTTTCTGCAGGCTGTCATCTGCTTCCTGCTCAGTCTGGAACTGTTCCCTTGAGGCTGGAGACACCAGTTCCTCCTCAGACTGTGGACTTGGGCTTGGTCCCTCTGGAAGCGATGTAGGTGACAGGGTTGTTTCCGTCGCTGGTGAGCCGCTCTCCGCTGGTGCACCAGGTGGTATTTCAGGCTCGGGCTGAGCCTCTTGGGTGTGGTTGTTTGCTGCTTCTGCCAGTTCAGGCTCGCTGGTGCCCTCTGGCGTTGGGGTTGAAGATGGATTTGCAAGCACTGGTGTCAGTGCTGGCACAGGTTCTGGTGCTGGTTGCTTTTCCAGTTCCTGGTCTGGGATTGGAGGCACTGTGGCTGTTTCCATTGTTGGCATGGGATCCGGGTCCACTACCTCTGTCTGGGTCTCTTGCAACACAGACGGGGCCTCAGTGGACGGCTCAGGAACAGGAATGGGTCTGGAAGCTTGCCTGGTTTGGCTGCGTGTAACCATTCCCACTCTCTTGGCCCGCTTCACCTGGTTGGCCAAGTCTTCCCCCAGTAGCATGGGGATGGAATAATTGTCATAGACTGCAAAAGTCCACATTCCTGACCAGCCTTTGTACTGGACAGGCAGTTCAGCTGTAGGCAAGTCTACAGCTTGTGACATGAAGGGGTAAATGGTCACTTGGGCCTTTGGGTTGATGAATTTGGGGTCGACGAAGGATTGGTGGATAGCTGACACTTGTGCCCCCGTGTCTCTCCACGCAGTAACCTTCTTTCCACCCACTCTCAAAATTTCCCTTTGCTCCAAGGGTATTTGAGAGGCATCTGGGCCTGGGGATCTTTGGTGTGATGGTGGTGTAATGACTTGCACTCGGTTGGGGTTCTTTGGGCAGTTGGCCTTGATATGTCCCAGTTCATTACACTTAAAGCATCTTCCAGCTGACTGGTCACTGGGTCGAGGTGGGTTACTGGGGACTGGTGAGGTGGAAGAATAGGGCATCTGTGGCTTTCCTTGGGTTGTAGGTGGGGTCTTTGGCTGCCCTCGGTTGTAGGGTTTATTGTCGGTGTGCCCTCTGGGGTATTCGTTCCCCTTGACAGTAGCTTTTTTCTTTTCTGCCACTTCCATCCATTTGGCTCCAATCTCCCCTGCCTCGATTACCGTTTTGGGTTTCCCATCTAGGATGTACCTCTCTATTTCCTCAAGAACACCATCCAAGAACTGCTCCATTTGGATCAGGAGATGCAGCTTGTCCAGATTGTTAACCTTTGTTTCTGATATCCAGGCTTCATAATTCTTTGCAATGTGGTAGGCGTGTCGGGGGAATGACACATCTGGTTTCCATTTTTGGTTTCTGAACCGCCGACGGGCATGTTCAGGTGTTATCCCCATTCTGTTTCTGGCCTTGGTTTGAAAAAGTTTATAATCATTCATTTTCTCCTTAGGCATTTCAGCCGCCACCTCTGCTAAGGGTCCACTGAGCAGTGGCCTCAATTCTACCATGTACTGGTCTTCAGAGATGCTGTACCCAAGGCAGGCCCTTTCAAAATTTTCTAAGAAGGCCTCAGTGTCATCACCTGCCTTGAAGGTGGGGAATTTCTTGGAATGTGGAACAACAACTGGCGAAGTGTTGTTAGGATTGGCTACGTTCTGTTGCTTAGCCTGTTCTAAAGCCAGGGCCTGCAGGTGGGTCTCCCTCTGGAGTTCCAGCTCCCTCCTGTGGGCAGCCTCTATGGCTGCTTGCTCTCTTTTGTAGATTTCCTCTAGGGCTGCTTGCTCTCTTTTGTAGATTTCCTCTAGGGCTGCTTGCTCTCTTTTGTAGGTTTCCTCTTTGATTTTTTTCTTCTCTTTCTCTCAGCTCCATCTCTTTTTGTTTTATTTCAAGTTCTTGTAGTTTCTTTTCCATGTCTCGCTTGTGGTCTGCGTTTCTGATTTGTTCCTCTGCCTCCAGTCTTGCCAGTTCCTATTTCAGGTCCTTGGGAGTCATGGTTCCTGTTTTCTTGTGCTGAGGCGCCCTCTGGTGTTTACTGCCTGAAATGCAGGTTCTCTGTTGGCTTCCTGGGGTTGCTTAGCAACAGAGTCCTTTTAACTTCCTAGCCTCTCCCGAAGAAAAGCAAAAGAAACTGTCTTTCATTTACAAATGTGTTCTGGCTGGAGTGCGGTTGCTGACCACTTAAGGCTGCTTTGTTTAACAAACGACTGTCGTTAAACCTTAATAGCCCTCCCTATGCACAGCTAGACGGAGCAAGAAAAAAAAATTCTTCTTCGAGTGATTGCTCATATCCATTCCAGTTAGGTGTGTGCGCCGCGCGTGCACATTCGTCGGAAAACTTTTACCCTAGCAACTCAGTGGGCCGGCAGGTCGCCCCCTAGAGTGGCGCCGCCATGGCGCTCGATATATACCTCTGCCGGCCCACCCGCTCCTCAGTTCCTTCTTACCGCCCGTGTCGGTCATTGGAACAGTGGAGCGCGGCTTAGCTGACCTCCACTTCCCTAGCTACTCGTATTTCTCGTATATAGTTACGCAGTTATAACCCTTTTATTTATATATTTGTATAGTTATACGTTTTCTTTGCTAACATGGTTAGTTTAGTTAGCGGGGTTCGGGAAGTAGCCCCTTCCATGAACCCGGTCCCGGAGCCCATGCGGGGCTCACCGGTTTTTCGAATGGGCCGGCGTGCCAGAAGCCGCGGCCGAAGGGAGATCCACACGACTCCTGTTTCAAGTGCCTCAGGGAATCACACTTGACAGCTAAGTGCCCCATTTGCAAGGCTTTTAAGCCGAGAACAAAACGGTGTGGGATTCTCACTTACCCCTCCACCTGGGGCGCCGAGCGATGATCAAACGGCGGGCAGTAGCGCCTCCTTGGCACCGGACCCCGCCGATACTACCAAGGCCTTTCGGCACCGGCCGTCGCCGGCACCGATATCGGCTCGGCACCGCTCCCTTCTTCCGAGGTCGAGAGAGCCTACGATTCCTGCTGGTGCCTGATGGCTCCCCGGCACGCGCCGTGGTTGAGACCCCCTGCTCCTGCTGCTTCCGTGCCATCTGCATCGCAGCCAGGGAGCTCGTCTAAGTTGGATTACCTGGCACCGACACCTGCAGAGGCACCGATGACGTCGACACCGTCGTTTCCAGTCCCCCAGGGCCACGGAATCCGGTGCCTGGCAGCTCCCCGGCACGCGCCGTGGTAGAGCTTACTGCTCCTGCTGCTTCCGTGCCAACGGCACCGCAGCCAGAGAGCTCATCTAAGACGGATCACCCGGCACCGATGACGTCGGCACCGTCGATCCCGGTCCCACGAGGGCCGTGGAATCCGGTGCCTGACGGCTCCCCAGCACGCGCCGTGGTTGAGCTCCTGCTCCTGCTGCTTCCGTGCCAGCGGCACTGCAGCCAGTGAGCCCGTCTAGGTCGGATCGCCCGGCACCAACACCTGCTGAGGCATCGACGACGTCGGCACCGTCGATCCCGGTCCCGTAAGGGCCATAGAATCCGGTGCCTGACGGCTCCCCGGCACGCGCCGTGGTTGAGCTACTGCTCCTGCTGCTTCCGTGCCAGCGGCACTGCAGCCAGTGAGCCTGTCTAGGTCGGATCGCCCGGCACCGACACCTGAGGCATCGACGACGTCGGCACCGTCAATCCCGGTCCCGTAAGGGCCGTAGAATCCGGTGCCTGACGGCTCCCCGGCACGCGCCGTGGTTGAGCTACTGCTCCTGCTGCTTCCGTGCCAGCGGCACCGCAGCCAGAGAGCTCGTCTGAGTCAGATCGCCCGGCACCGACGCCTGCTGCGGCACCGATGGCGTCGGCACCGCCGATCCCGGTCCTACGAGGGCCGTTAGGATCCGGTGCCTGACGGCTCCCCGGCACGCGCCGTGGTCGAGTTACTGCTCATGCTGCTTCCGTGCCAACGGCACCGCAGCCAGAGGGCTCCTCTGAGTCGGATCGCCCGGCACCGACGTCTGCTGCGGCACCGATGACGTCGGCACCGTCGGTCCCGGTCCCACGAGGGCCGTTAGGATCCAGGGCCTGAGGGCTCCCCGGCACGCGCCGTGGTTGAGAGCCCTGCTCCTGCTTCCGTGCAACCTCTGAGGCACCGACAATGTCGGCACCGTCGATTCCGGTCCCACAAGGGCTATCGAATCCGGTGCCTGACGGCTCCCCGGCACGCGCCGTGGTTGAGCTTATTGCTCCTGCTGCTTCCGTGCCGACGGCACCGCAGCCAGCCAGCTTATCTAACTCGGATCGCCCGGCACCGAACCTCGGTACCGTCAACCCCGGTCCCACAAGGGCCGTCGAATCCGATGCCTGACAGCTCCCCACTATGCGCTGTGGTTGAGCCTGCTGTTCCCTCCACGCCGGAGACGTTACCGACGGCGAGGAATTTCATTGCCATGACAGAGTCGATGCTGCCTGATACAGTCTCTTCAGGTGACCGTCCTCTGTCAGCACAGCAGAGCGGCACCGTTCATGATTACGGTCCCGCAGGCACTCCAGGTTCTGTCGACACGCCCGGCACCATCGGCAGTCCCGATGCTGTTTCCTCATCGGTACTGGTCACACTCGCTGCACGCCCGGTATTCCGTTCGCCGACCCGCTGTCGGCACCGTTCCGACTCCCGGCGCCGCGGCGGATACCTTGACTCCTGTAGTCTCTCCCCGAGCCTCGAGATCTCGGTTGACCTCCCGGCACCGTTCTGGTTGCGGGTCTGGATCTCGTTCCAGGTACCGGTACGCCTCCCGGTGCCGGTCCCCGGTGCCGAGTTGGGCAAGGTCCGAGTGAGTCAGAGACTCTGCCTGTGCCTTCTTTAGTACCTCCGTGGCAGTCCGCACACGCATCTGTGTCATTCCATATGCGCAGATTCTATGCTCAGGACCATGATCCTGACATGATGGCCAGCGGGCGCCCGCCCCAATGCCGAAAGAGGCTTGGTGCATGGGCCTGCTTGGCCGCCAGGGTACTCTGCAGAGGCCCTACAGTTCTAGGTAGCAAAGCAACAAGCCTTGCTTAGCTGCAATACTTATAGCACCGGGGTGAAGGAGTTTTTCCTTCAGACCTCCCGCCAGGAGTCCGCTGCCGTCTCGGAGGACAGAGGAAAGGAGGTTCCCGGAGCGTCCCTCCAGGCCTCGTTGGACGCAGCAGACACTGCGGCCAGGACTCTGGCCTTGGGCGTCGCCATGAGGTGCGTGGCTTCAGGTTTCAAACCTCCGACGGGAGCTGCAGTTTGCCATTCAGGATTTACCCTTTGTTGGTAAAGGCCTCGTCGTGGCAGGGACAGCCCCAGGCTGCGAAGCCTGGTGGTCAATGGGCTCCTAATGCGCTCTCTAAGCATGCATACGCCGGCGATTAAACGCAGGCCTTTCTGGCCCCAGCCGCCATACTCTGTGCCTAGCCAGAGGCAGAACTTTGGCTAACGGCAAGGCCAAGGTGGTCGCGGACGAACGTCAGGCCCCCTAAAGAGCCAAGGTCAAGGTCCCTCGTAATTACCACTGGGACCGGAGACGAACCTTCCAAGGTGTACCTGGGGACAGTGTATCACCTTTAATTTGCTCCAACCCTGTCCCCCTTCGGCGGGCGAAAGGGGCGAGGGGTTTTACTCCCGTTATGCCCTAGTCCCCCACGCGGGCACAGGTCAGACCTTCCTGGTCCAGCACGGACTCAACCGGTTTAGAATGAGGTTGAAGTTCTGCATGGTATCCCTGGGAACCATTATTCCATCCTTACCTCCTGGGGGCTACTATGCCGCCCTGGATATGAGGGACGCGTACTTTCGTGACGCCATCTTCCCTCCGCACAGGAGGTACCTCCGCTTTATAGCCAACGGTCACTCTCCTGGCTTACGGCCATAGTCGCCGCCTACCATCGATTCGCTTATCCGAGGAGACTCTGAGACACAAACCGCTCACTGCGTGGACATCGTCACGGTCTTATTCACAGGCCAAGGCCTGATGGTTCCTATAGAGCAATCCACTCTGGTTCCCACGCAGAGGTTGGGCTTCCAAGGGGCTATCCTGGTCTCCTACCCAGCTGGAGCCTGCTTATCACACCTGCGGTTTTAGGCGATGGCAACAATCTAGGAGGTCGAAGGGCTTTCCCAACGACCTCGACTTGTTCTTGTCTCAGTCTCCTGGGTCCATGGTTGCCCGCAAGTTTGTATCCAAACACGCCACGTTCCGCCTCCGTCCTCGCCAAGTCCGGCCCACCTCGGCGTACCGCCCGGACAGGGAGCCAATGGTCATGGTGGTCACCGTTCCCTCGAACACCATAGACTCCCTAGAGTGGTGGCTACCTCCCTCCCTGATGTGGGCAGGGATGCGGTTTCATCCGCCCCAGCCCTCACTGCCCGGACGACGGACGCGTCATCTCTCTGCTCGAGTGCTCATGGTCACCCCCGGGCTTAAGGCCTTTGGTCTTCTTGGGAGCTGGCATTCCACATCAATGCCCCAAAAATGAGAGTAGTCCGCCTGGCGTGCCAGGGGTTCCGGCGGCAGCTGCGAGGCCGTTGTATCTCGGTGTTTACGGCCAACACAACGGCCATGTGCTTCATGAGTGTCCGGGGAGGGACATTGCCCCCCCCCCCCTTTTTTGTCAGGAGGCCATCCATTTCTGGGTCTTTTGCATGGCCCATTCGATGGAGCTGGCGACGTCCTTTCTCCCAGGCGTTCGGAACGTCTTAACGCTTTGCCTCAGCAAGTCTTTCTGGTCTTACGAGCGATCACTCTGCCCCATGTGAGGCGTTCGGCTTTCCGGAAGTTGAGATGTTTCCTCACACAGACCTGTTCGCTCACTGCGAGAGCAGGAAATGTCAGATGTTCTGCTCCTTCCGAGGTCTCTCCGCAGGATCGATCTTGGACGCATTCCTGATGCCGTGGAGGGGCCGATTGCATTATGCCTTCCCACTGTTCCCACTGGTCCGCTAGGTCCTGCTCAAACTCCGCGGGGGCAGAGCGTGCATCGTCATGATCACTCCAGAGTGGTCCAGGCAGCACTGATTTACCATGTTGCTCGGCCTGTCAGTAACAGACCTAATTACCCTTCCACCCCACCCAGACCTCTTCACTCAGGGTGACAACGGGCTTTGTCGCTCGGTCCTGCAGCTTAACTGCAGCTGCAGTTTAAAAAAATAAACCCTTTCCTTCTGCTTATAACCAGCTAGCAGAGAAGCAAATTAATAATCTTACTGGCTTTTGGATTCTTATCTTTCCCACACGCTGCACACCATGTCATAGCATTCTTTCTCCAATCTGAACTTTAGAGTCCAGGAATGAGATACTAGCATGAATTTCCCTAAGCTTAATTACCAGCTTAGATCTGATAGGCTGCCACCACCCAAAAATATAGTGTTTTGGGGCACTCTGACCTCCCCAACCTTCCCTGGGGACCCCAAGAACCCAGATCCCTTAGGTTCTTAAAACAAGGAGAAATAAACCATTCCCCCACCTTCCCCCTCTCAGAACTTTCCTCCCTGGGCTATCCTGAGATACTGAACTAACCTCTTAAATCACCATACAGAGAAGCATCTCCCTTCCCTTCCACAAAGAGGCAAACAGATTCAAGGAAAACAGAGAGAGATTTTATCTCTCCCCCTCACATCTCCCCACCCGTCCTGGTGAGTTATCCCAATCCACTGGGATAAAACAAGGAAAACAGAGAAAAAACAATCAATCAGGTTCTCTAAAAAGAAATCTTTTAATAAAAGAAAGGAAAAAGTAAAGAATTATCTCTGTCACTTCAAGATGTAACTATACAGGCTCCTATAGCTTACAGACACCAGAAAGAGACCTTCCCCCCAGTACCAATACAAATCAAAATATTCCCAGCAACTACACATATAAAAGTTAACCAGCCAGATCCACAAATGCAAATAGAATAAAACAATTAAAAAGCCTAAACTGCCTGTTTTACTTACTATATGAAAAGAGACTTAGAGAGCTTGTAGTAATGTCTGGTCTCTCTCAGACCCTCCGAGAGAAGAACAAAGAACTCACACCCAAACTTCCCTCCACTCGAATTGAAAAGTATCTTGTCTTCTGACTGGTCTTCTGGTCAGGTGTCCCGTTCCCTGCTTGTAACCCTTTACAGGTAGAAGCGACATTAACCCTTAACACTCTGCTTATGACACTCCCCAAGAGGGGGCTGACTGAGGGGTCCCGTGGTCTGTACCTGCAAGGCCTGTCTTGGACTGTGTTCCTGTCGGCTAAATAAACCTTCTGTGTTACTGGCTGCCTGAGAGGCGTGGTGAAGCGCAGGTAGCTGGGGGTGCAGGGCCTTGTCTCCCCGACACTCCGTGACACCCCCTCTCCCCCCATCGTTACACGCGCAGGAGAAACACACACACACACGCTGTTCATGCAGAATGCTAAGAAAATCCCCCACTTCGTCCCACTGGGGGCAGTGCCAAACGCTGGGTTTGAGGGGGCTGGGATGGGGGGGGACTGGATACTGCGTTTCTGCCTGATCCAAAACTGGTTTCCTTTCAGAAGCCCCAGTGGAGCAGCACCCCGAGGGTGAGTGGGTCTGGGATGGGACGCGGCCTTCGCATGTGTACCTGGCAGAGATTATCCCCCACTCCTGACACTGATAGCCCAGCCCCCAGGAACCCAGCACCCAGACACAGTCCATCCCCCCCCACTACATCCCAGCCCCCGGGAACCCAGGACCCAGACGCCCCATCCTCCCGCTACATCCCAGCCCCTGGGAACCCGGCACCAGACACGGCCCATCCCCCACTACATCCCAGCCCCCAGGAACCCGGCACCCAGACATAGTCCATCCCCCCCCACTACATCCCAGCCCCCAGGAACCCAGGACCCAGACGCCCCATCCTCCCGCTACATCCCAGCCCCTGGGAACCCAGCACCCAGACATGGCCCATCCCCCACTACATCCCAGCCCCCGGGAACCCGGCACCCAGACACAGCCCATCCCCCCCGCTACATCCCAGCCCCCGGGAACCCAACACCCAGACATAGTCCATCCCCCCCGCTACATCCCAGCCCCCGGGAACCTGGCACCCAGACACGCCCCATCCTCTCGCTACATCCCAGCCCCTGGGAACCCAGCACCCATAGTCCATCCCCCCCGCTACATCCCAGCCCCCGGGAACCCGGCACCCAGACACGCCCCATCCTCCCGCTACATCCCAGCCCCTGGGAACCTGGCACCCAGACACGGCCCATCCCCCACTACATCCCAGCCCCCGGGGAACCTGGCACCCAGACACGGCCCATCCTCCCGCTACATCCCAGCCCCTGGGAACCTGGCACCCAGACACAGTCCATCCCCCCCCCACTACATCCCAGCCCCCGGGAACCCAGGACCCAGACGCCCCATCCTCCCGCTACATCCCAGCACCCAGGAACCTGGCACCCAGACACGGCCCATACCCCCCGCTACATCCCAGCCCCTGGGACCTCCCAGCACCCCCGCAGCCCCAGCCCCCCCCCGCTGTGTGGCAGCCCCAGGCACCCTGTCCTGACCCCAGCCTCCTTGGGTGCTGCAGGCGCCAAGCCCCAGGAGAAGCTGGACGAGCCCCCCAGCCTGTTCCTGCAGAAGCCAGGCCATGTCCTTGTGGAGTGTGGTAGGTCGGGGGCGGGGGGGGGAGTTGGGGAATGCGGGGTTGCTGGCCAGAGGGGACTGGGGGATTGGGGGGTCTCCAGCCAGAGGGGGGTCAGGGGATGGGGGTCACTGTCCAGAGGGGGTCAGGGGATGGGGGTCGGGATGGGGGTCACTGTCCAGAGGGGGTCAGGGGAGGGGGGCTCCGGACGGAGGGGGAGGGGGCTGCCTGCGGCCGGCGGGCGGAGGGGTGTCGGGGAGGGGGCGGGGTGGGGCTGCCTGCGGGGAGGGATCGAGGGATGGGGGGGGGGCCGGCTGGAGGGGGAGGGGCTGGGCCGGGGGGGGCTGCCTGCGGGGGGCGCTGAGTGCCCCGTGCCCCCCAGGGAAGGCGCTGGCGGTGGGGGTGTCGGGGGATGGGGGCGGGACCGGGCCGGTGGGGGCTGCCTGCGGGGGGCGCTGAGTGCCCCGTGCCCCCCAGGGAAGGCGCTGGCGGTGGGGGTGTCGGGGGCGGGACCGGGCCGGGGGGGCTGCCTGTGGGGGGCGCTGAGTGCCCCGTGCCCCCCAGGGAAGGCGCTGGCGGTGGGGGTGTCGGGGGATGGGGGCGGGACCGGGCCGGGGGGGGCTGCCTGCGGGGGGCGCTGAGTGCCCCGTGCCCCCCAGGGAAGGCGCTGGCGGTGAGGGTGTCGGGGGATGGGGGCGGGACCGGGCCGGGGGGGGCTGCCTGCGGGGGGCGCTGAGTGCCCCGTGCCCCCCAGGGAAGGCGCTGGCGGTGGGGGTGTCGGGGATGGGGGCGGGACCGGGCCGGGGGGGGGCTGCCTGCGGGGGGCGCTGAGTGCCCCGTGCCCCCCAGGGAAGGCGCTGGCGGTGGGGGTGTCGGGGATGGGGGCGGGACCGGGCCGGGGGGGCTGCCTGCGGGGGGCGCTGAGTGCCCCGTGCCCCCCAGGGAAGGCGCTGGCGGTGGGGGTGTCGGGGGATGGGGGCGGGACCGGGCCGGTGGGGGCTGCCTGCGGGGGGCGCTGAGTGCCCCGTGCCCCCCAGGGAAGGCGCTGGCGCTGCAGGTGCACGTGGACGGCTCCCAGCTCTCCGCCCGGCCCGGCGTCAGGTGGTTCAAGGGGAAGTGGCTGGAGCTGGGGACCAAGAGCGGGATCCGCTTCCAGTGCAGCGAGACCTTCGACCAGGACAAGAAGGTGGGGGGGCCGGCCGGGGGGGAGCTGGGGCGTGGGGGTGGGTGAGCGGAGCGAGGTTGGGGACTGTCGGGGTGGGGGGAGTGGCCGGGACATGGGGGGCAGCCGGAGGGGGTGGGGTGGCCGGGACATGGGGGGCAGCCGGAGGGGGTGGGGTGGCCGGGACATGGGGGGGCAGCCGGGGGGGGGCCTTTGCGGGTGCAGGTCCAGCCCCCTCCCAGTGCCCCCAGTCCAGCCCCTCTGTCCACCGCGGGCTCTGTCTGGGCAGCCAGGCCCGCCCTGCCTGGGGGGTCCCCTGGCTTTGTGGGTGTCCCTCTGGGTCGATCGCCCGCCAGAGCCCGGGCTGGGGGAGCAGCCACGGACGCCGGACCCCCCCCCCAGGTGTACATCTGCGAGCTGCACATCGGGAAGGTGGTGATCGGGGACCGGGGCGACTATCGCTGCGAGGTGACGGGCAAGGAGAAGAGCGACATGTGCACCTTCAGCATCGACGTGGAGGGTGAGCCGGGGGGCAGGGACCCCCCAGGGAAGGGACACACCCCAGAGCTCCCCAAGCTGGGGAGACCCTGAGTCCCCCCAGAGCAGGGATATCCCCCAGAACCCCCACCCCCCCCGACCAGGGACACACCTCGGAGCCCCCCCAGCCTGAGGAAACCCTGAATCCCCCCAGAGCAGGGATACCCCCCAGAGCCCCCAGCCCCCCGACCAGGGACACACCCCGGAGCCCCCCCAGCCTGAGGAAACCCTGAGTCCCCCCAGAGCCGGGATACCCCCCAGAGCCCCCACCCCCCCGACCAGGGACACACCCCAGAGCCCCCCCAGCCTGGGTAAACCCCAACCCATCACAGGGCAGGGATATCCCCCAGAACCCCCACCCCCCCGACCAGGGACACACCCCGGAGCCCCCCAGCCTGAGGAAACCCTGAATCCCCCCAGAGCAGGGATACTCCCCAGAGCCCCCAGCCCCCCAACCAGGGACACACCCCAGAGCCCCCCCAGCCTGGGTAAACCCCAACCCATCACAGGGCAGGGACACTCAGAACCCTCCAGGCTGGGGAGACACCGAACCCTGCCAGGACTGGGCCAACCCAGAGCCCCCCAGGGCAGGGACACCCCTCTGGGACAGGGACGCCCCCCAGAGTCCCTCCAAGGCTGGTGAGACCCTCAACCCCCCCTCCCCCCGAGCAGGGCCATGCCCCCAGAGCAGAGGCGGTATATGGGGTGGGATCATGGGGGCTGGAGCAGGCGTCATGCTGTCCCCATCCCTCTTTCCCAGCCCCACGGATGGAGGAGAGTGACAATGTGCTCCAGGCCTTCAAACGGACGTGAGTGCCAGACCCCTATAACTCCCCCACCAGCACCCCACAGTTCCCCCACCAGTGTCCACAACTCCCCCCACCAGTGCTCTGAGTGCCCCATAGGGCCCCACAGCATCCCCCACCCCCCCTGCCAGTGCCCCACAGAATCCCTCACCAGTGCCCCACAGCGTCTCACACAACTTCCCCACTGGCATGGAGGTCACAGGCTCGGGGCTCTGGACCCAGGCAGGACCCTCTTTGGCGTAACTCCCCTCCAGGTACACTCTGCTAGGGGAACCTTCAGGGACCGAACTTGGGGTTCCCAGCCCCCCTGTTCCCGCCGTGAGCTCCCGAAGGGCCCTGTACCCCAAACTCACCTCCGCCAGCGTCGTAAAACAGAAGGTTTCTTAGTTGGCAGGAGCACGGTGGTTCCCAAACTGGGGTTCACAAAATGATACAGGGGGTTCCCGGGGGAAAAGTTCCCTAATGGCAGACAGAGCTGTCCCTGGGGACCCCAGGGCCAGCAGTGCGGAGCCCCTAGACTTGCAAGAGCGAAGCAGATCAAAGCCACCATATCGATCATGGCGAGATTTAAACGTCTAGACGCCTCACAAGAAGTGCAAGGGGAGGGGACTATTTTTTGCCGTTCTTAAAATGAAACAGGCAGCTAGTTAGGGTGACCAGACAGCAAGGGTGAAAAATCGAGATGGGGGTGAGAGGAGAAAGACCCCAACGTTTGGACTGTCCCCATAAAATCGGGACATCTGGTCACCCTACGGCTAGTGCTGTTTTAAAATTATGATGAAGAACTTTGCGTCATTGCCAGGGACTCACAGCCCGGGGGTCCACTCCCTCCCAGGCAGGGCTGGCTCCAGGCCCCAGCACGCCAAGCGCGTGCTTGGGGTGGCAAGCCGCGGGGGGCGCTCTGCCGGCACCGCGAGGCCAGCAGGCAGGCTGCCTTCCGCGGCTTGCCTGCAAAGGGGCCACTGGTCCCGCGGCTTCAGTGGACCTCCTGCAGGCATGTCTGCGGGGGGTCCGCCAGACCCGCGGCTTCAGTGGACGCCTGCGGGAGGTTCGCCGAAGCCGCGGGACCGCTGGCCCCTCCGCAGGCAAACCGCCGGAGGCAGCCTGCCTGCCGTGCTTGAGGCAGCAAAATCCCTAGAGACGCCCCTGCTCCCGGGTTCAGGCCCCTCCACGTCCTGGAGCCGCACCTCTGAGCCTTAGCACGTCTGTCTCTGCCGTGGGCCCCCTCAGGGGGTCCCCTCGCTCTGGACCCCCTGGGCCTTCTCACCCCTGAGGGGGCCGATGCCCCCTCTTCTCTAGCCCTGAGTGATGCTCAGCCAGCGTAACACGGGAGGGTTTATTGAGTATTGAACCCAGCACAGGAAACTCTCCAGCCTCAGGCCTGGCGTCCCTCAGCCCAGCACTTCCCAGTCCCCCTGCAGCCAGGTGGGCTCTGCCTGCTCCCCCTCTCCAGCCCCGAGCCCCCCTCCTTCCCAGCTGGGCATCTGATACCCCCGTCCCCAAGCCCCCTCTGTCCATTGGCTTCTCTCCAGGGAAACAGGATGGCCTGGGTCTCCTCTCCCCTCCCGTCCTCGCCCCTCTGGCTGGAACCGGCTGGTCAGGTCACCGGGGTCCTGTCCCTGCAGCCCATTGTCCTCCCCCCGGCCAGAACCGGCTGCGACTCCTGAGCTGGGTCTCCGGGGCACCAGTCGCTGAGTCTCCATCCTCCAGGCCATCAGCCGGGGTCCTGAGTTCCCTCTCCCCTCCCATCGTTAAACTAGGGAAACTGAGTCCCAGCCCCTTGGCATGGAAACCTTTGGAAAACCAAGAAAATCGCCCATAGGCGGGGCCGGCTCCAGGGTTTTTGCCGCCTCAACCAGCGAAAGAAAAGCCGCGATCGTGATCGGCAGCAGTTCCACTACGTCGCTTTCTACTTCGGCGGCAATTCGGCGGCAGGTCCTTCCCTCCGAGAGGGACTGAGGGACCCTCCACCCAAGAGCCGGATGTGCTGCCCCTCCCCTTGGCTGCCCCAAGCACCTGCTTGCTGGGCTGGTGCCTGGAGCTGGCCCTGCCCATAGGAAACAAGGAAAAACAAGAAACTCCCCCGGCCCCGTCACAGTCCTTACTTTGTGTAATGGCCCATCCATTCCCAGTCTTTATTCAGGCCTAATTTAATAGTGTCCAGTTTGCAAATTAATTCCAGTTCAGCAGTCTCTCCTTGGAGTCTGGTTCTGAAGCTTTTTTGTTGGAGAATTGCCACTTTGAGGTCTGCAGTCGAGTGACCAGGGAGGTTGAAGTTTTCTCCGACTGGTTTTTGAATGTTATGATTCCTGACGTCTGATTTGTGTCCGTTTATTCTTCTGCGTAGAGACTGTCGGGTTTGGCCAGTGTCCATGGCAGAGGGGCATTGCTGGCCCATGATGGCACATGTCACGTTGGTAGATGTGCAGGTGAACGAGCCCCCGATGGTGGGGCTGACGTGATCAGGTCCTGCAGAACAGGGCTTGTTAGCACAGGAACCAGGGACTTTCAGCCAAGTCCATCTTGCTTTCCCCCAGCCAGGCCTCAGTCACCCCCCAGCCCCTCCTCTGGCCTTTGTCTCTCTCCCGGGCCAGGAGGCCACCAGATCCCTTTGTTTTCCAGCCCCTTCAGTTGGCACCTTGCAGGGGGAGCCCTGGCCATTAGTTGCCAGGAGACAGGGTGTCGGCATCACCCCGGCTCTCCTGGGCTCTGCAACAATCACACCTCCTTATCCCACCACCTAGACCAGGGGTAGGCAGCCTATGGCGCGGGTGCTGAAGGTGGCACACAAACTGATTTTCAGTGGCACTCACACTGCCAGGGTCCTGGCCTCCGGGCCAGGGGGCTCTGCATTTTAATTTAATTTTAAATGAAGTTTCTTAAACATTTTAAAAAACCTTCTTTACTTTACATACAACAGTAGTTTAGTTCTATGTTATAGACTTACAGAAAGACCTTCTAAAAACGTTAACGGGTACGACTGGCTCGCGAAACCTTAAATCAGAGTGAATAATTGAAGACTCGCACAGCCCCTCTGAAAGGTTGCCAACCCCTGACCTAGACACTCGAGAACTGTGTAGGGGAAACTGAGGCACCCACACGGTATTCAGAGAAAACATTAAGAACATTCCCACTTTGTCACATCCGCCAGTGCCCCACAGCATCCCCCATAACCCCCACGCCAGTGCCCCACAGCTCCCCCATGCCAGTGCCCCACACTATCCCCACAACTCCCCCCGCCAGTGCCCCACAGCATCTCCCATAAGCTCCCCACCAGTGCCCCACAGCCAGTGCCCTGCCCCGCTCCCCACAGCCCCCCCGACTGGCTGGGCCCCGCTCCTGGGGTAGGGTGAGACTCTCTCTCTCTCTCTCTCTCTCTCTCAGGGGGGACGGGAAGGACAATATGGCTGGGGAGTTGGACTTCAGCGGCTTGCTAAAGAAGAGGTAGGTGCCCCAGGGGAGAACCGGGGGGGGGGGGGCAGTGTCTATCCATGTGTCTCTGAGGCAGGGCGGTGGGTGGGTCTGTCTGTCCATCTCTGGGGCAGAGCGGTGGGTGGGTCTGTCTGTCCGTCTGTCTCTGGGGTGGGGTGGTGGGTGGGTCTGTCTGTCCGTCCCTGGGGTGTGTGTGTGGGACACTGGGTGTGTCTGTCTGTCAGTCCCTGAGGCGGGGGGGGGGGGGGATGACGCTGGGTGTGTCTGTCTGTCCATCCCTGTGGTGGGGGGGACATTGGGTGTGTCTGTCTGTCAGTCCCTGAGGCGGGGGGGGGGGATGACGCTGGGTGTGTCTGTCTGTCTGTCCCTGGGGTGTGTGTGTGGGACACTGGGTGTGTCTGTCTGTCAGTCCCTGAGGCGGGGGGGGGGATGACGCTGGGTGTGTCTGTCTGTCCATCCCTGTGGTGGGGGGGACATTGGGTGTGTCTGTCTGTCTGTCCCTGGGGTGTGTGTGTGGGACACTGGGTGTGTCTGTCTGTCAGTCCCTGAGTCGGAGGGGGGGATGACGCTGGGTGTGTCTGTCTGTCCATCCCTGTGGTGGGGGGGACATTGGGTGTGTCTGTCTGTCAGTCCCTGAGGCGGGGGGGGGGATGACGCTGGGTGTGTCTGTCTGTCCATCCCTGTGGTGGTGAGGACATTGGGTGTGTCTGTCTGTCTGTCCCTGAGGCGGGGGGGGGGGATGACGCTGGGTGTGTCTGTCTGTCCATCCCTGTGGTGGGGGGGACATTGGGTGTGTCTGTCTGTCAGTCCCTGAGTCGGAGGGGGGGATGACGCTGGGTGTGTCTGTCTGTCCATCCCTGTGGTGGGGAGGACATTGGGTGTGTCTGTCTGTCTGTCCCTGCGGCAGGGCACCGGATGGGTCTGTCTGTCTGTCTCGGGGTCCCAGGCTCTGGTCTCTGCTGTGGTCCGGCCCCAGGCTCCTGGGCACGACCCCGGTTAGTGGCCCGGCACCACAGCCCCCTTGGTCCCAGCTGGGGCCAGCACCCCCCGTCCCTCCCCAGGGCTCCTTGGCGGAGCAGGAGATGCTCTGTCCAGGCCACGCCACCTCTGGGTCCCCAGGTCTGGTCCCATATCTGCCCCCCACCCCAGGGTGCTCAGCTGGGGCGGAGTGGGGGGGTCACTTTTACTGGCCCCTCTGCTGAGCTGGGTCATTAATGACTGTTACCTCCCCAAGCCACCAGGGGACACCCCCCCCGCAAACTCATAGGGAAACTGAGGCAGGCCTCGGCCTCATCACAACTTGGGCCTTGTTGGTGGGTGGAGGGTTTGACTCCCCCCTCGCCCGCCCCAGGGAGGTGCAGGTGGAGGAGAAGAAGAAGAAGAAGAAGGATGAGGAGGACGACGCCTTCCCCCCCGAGATCTGGGAGCTGCTCAAGGGGGTGACGAAGAAGAGCGAATACGAGCGAATCGCCTTCCAGTACGGGATCACGGACCTGCGCGGCATGCTGAAACGCCTCAAGAAGGCCAAGGTGGAGGTCAAGAAGAGCGCAGGTCCGTGGGGGGGGATCGCGGTCAGACCCCCCAGGCCAGCCCCTGCTCAGCAACACCCCCCAGAGCCCAGCCCCAGCGACCCCCACACTGTTCCCCCCATTGCCCCCCGAACCCAGCCCCTGTCCCAGAGACCCCCCGCTGCCCCCAGAGCCCAGCCCCAGAGACCCCCCCACTGTTCCCCGAATCCAGCCCCTGTCCCAGGGACCCCCCGCTGTCCCCCAGAGCCCAGCCCCAGCGACCCCCCCTACTGTTCCCCCCCATTGCCCCCCGAACCCAGCCCCTGTCCCAGGGACCCCCCGCTGCCCCCAGAGCCCAGCCCCAGAGACCCCCCACTGTTCCCCCCACTGCCCCCCGAATCCAGCCCCTGTCCCAGGGACCCCCCGCTGCCCCCCAGAGCCCAGCCCCAGAGACCCCCCACTGTTCCCCCCACTGCCCCCCGAACCCAGCCCCTGTTCCAGGGACCCCCCCCGCTTCCACCCAGAGCCCAGCCCCAGCGACCCCCCCACTGTTCCCCCCACTGCCCCTCGAATCCAGCCCCTGTCCCAGTTACCCCCCGCTGCCCCCCAGAGCCCAGCCCCAGAGACCCCCCACTGTTCCCCCCACTGCCCCCCGAATCCAGCCCCTGTTCCAGGGACCCCCCCGCTTCCACCCAGAGCCCAGCCCCAGCGACCCCCCCACTGCTCCCCCACTGCCCCCCGAACCCAGCCCCTGTTCCAGGGACCCCCCCGCTTCCACCCAGAGCCCAGCCCCAGCGACCCCCCCCACTGTTCCCCCCACTGCCCCCCGAATCCAGCCCCTGTCTCAGGGACCCCCCGCTGCCCCCCAGAGCCCAGCGCCAGCGACCCCCCCCACTGTTCCCCCCACTGCCCCCCGAATCCAGCCCCTGTCCCAGGGACCTCCCGCTGCCCCCAGAGCCCAGCCCCAGAGACCCCCCCACTGTTCCCCCCACTGCCCCCCCGAATCCAGCCCCTGTCCCAGGGACCCCCCGCTGCCCCCAGAGCCCAGCCCCAGGGACCCCCCCACTGCTCCCTCCATTGCCCCCCAAACCCAGCCCCTGTCCCAGGTACCCCCCGCTGCCCCTCAGAGCCCAGCCCCAGCGACCCCCCCACTGCTCCCCCCACTGCCCCCCGAACCCAGCCCCTGTTCCAGGGACCCCCCCGCTTCCACCCAGAGCCCAGCCCCAGCGACCCCCCCACTGTTCCCCCCACTGCCCCCCGAATCCAGCCCCTGTCCCAGGACCCCCCGCTGCCCCCAGAGCCCAGCCCCAGAGACCCCCCCACTGTTCCCCCCACTGCCCCCCCGAATCCAGCCCCTGTCCCAGGGACCTCCCGCTGCCCCCCAGAGCCCAGCCCCAGAGACCCCCCCACTGTTCCCCCCACTGCCCCTCGAATCCAGCCCCTGTCTCAGGGACCCCCCGCTGCCCCCAGAGCCCAGCCCCAGAGACCCCCCACTGTTCCCCCCACTGCCCCTCCCGAATCCAGCCCCTGTCCCAGGGACCCCCCGCTGCCCCCCAGAGCCCAGCCCCAGAGCCCCCCCACTGTTCCCCCCACTGCCCCCCAAACCCAGCCCCTGTCCCAGGTACCCCCCGCTGCCCCCAGAGCCCAGCCCCAGAGACCCCCCACTGCCCCCCGAATCCAGCCCCTGTCCCAGGGACCCCCCGCTGCCCCCCAGAGCCCAGCCCCAGGGACCCCCCCACTGTTCCCCCCACTGCCCCCCGAACCCAGCCCCTGTTCCAGGGACCCCCCCCGCTTCCGCCCAGAGCCCAGCCCCAGCGACCCCCCCCCACTGTTCCCCCCACTGCCCCCCGAACCCAGCCCCTGTTCCAGGGACCGCCCCGCTTCTGCCCAGAGCCCAGCCCCAGCGACCCCCCCACTGTTCCCCCCACTGCCCCCCGAACCCAGCCCCTGTCCCAGGGACCTCCCCGCTTCCGCCCAGAGCCCAGCCCCAGTGACCCCCCCACTGTTCCCCCCACTTCCCCCAGAATCCAGCCCCTGTGAAAGGGACCCCCCCACTGTTCCCTCTACTGCCACCCCCAAGCCCAGCCCCTATCCCAGTGACCCCCCACTGCCCCCCAGAGCCCAGCTCCAGCCCCAAGTTCCCCTCCAGCCTCTCCAGGACCTCCCCCCCGAGAGCCCCCGACTCCCGCTCGGCCCCCTGCGTCCCTCCCCCCCAGAGAGCCCCCGACTCCCGCTCAGCCCCCTGCGTCCCTCCCCCCCAGAGAGCCCCCGACTCCCCGCTCGGCCCCCTGCACCCCTCCCCCCCAGAGAGCCCCCGACTCCCGCTCGGCCCCCTGCGCCCCTCCCCCCTCGAGAGCCCCCGACTCCCGCTCGGCCCCCTGCGCCCCTCCCCCCCAGAGAGCCCCCGACTCCCGCTTGGCCCCCTGTGCCCCTCCCCCCCGAGAGCCCTCGACTCCTGCTCGGCCCCCTGTGCCTCTCCCCCCTCGAGAGCCCCCGACTCCCGCTCGGCCCCTGCGCCCCTCCCCCCCAGAGAGCCCCCGACTCCCGCTCAGCCCCCTGCGCCCCTCCCCCCCCCCGAAAGCCCCCGACTCCCGCTCGGCCCCCTGCGCCCCTCCCTCCCCGAGAGCCCCCGACTCCTGCTCAGCCCCCTGCGCCCCTCCCCCCGAGATCCCCCGACTCCCGCTCGGCCCCCTGCGCCCCTCCCCCCCGAGAGCCCCCGACTCCCGCTCGGCCCCCTGCGCCCCTCCCCCCGACAGCCCCCGACTCCCGGTCGGCCCCCCTGCACCCCTCTCCCCAACTCCCCGCTCAGCCCAATGCGCCCCTCCCCCCGAGAGCCCCCGACTCCCGCTCGGCCCCCTGCACCCCTCTCCCCGACTCCCGCTCAGCCCAATGCGCCCCTCCCCCCGAGAGCCCCCGACTCCCGCTCGGCCCCCTGCACCCCTCTCCCCGACTCCCGCTCAGCCCAATGCGCCCCTCCCCCCGAGAGCCCCTGACTCCTGCTCAGCCCCCTGCGCCCCCCCGAGAGCCCCCGACTCTCGCTTGGCCCCATGCGCCCCCCGAGAGCCCCCGACTCCCGCTTGGCCCCATGCGCCCCTCCCCCGAGAGCCCCTGACTCCTGCTCAGCCCCCTGCGCCCCTCCCCCCCGAGGGCCCCCGACTCCCGCTCAGCCCCCCTGCGCCCCCCCGAGAGCCCCCGACTCCCGCTCAGCCCCCTGCGTCCCTCCCCCCCCAAGTGCCCCCGACTCCTGCTCGGCCCCCCCGCGCCCCTCCCCCCAAGTGCCCCCGACTCCCGCTCAGCCCCCTGCGCCCCTCCCCCCTCGAGAGCCCCCGACTGCTGCTCAGCCCCCTGCGCCCCCCCTCGCAGCCTTCACGAGGAAGCTGGACCCTGCCTACCAGGTGGACAAGGGCAACAAGATCAAGATGGTGGTGGAGATCAGCGACCCCGACCTGCCCATCAAGTGGTACAAGAACGGGCAGGAGCTGAAACCCAGCGCCAAGTGAGCGGACGGCCTGGGGCCGGGCCCGGCTGGGGGGCGCTGGGCTGGGGCTGGGGGGACCTGGGCTGGAGGGTGCAGGGCTGGGGGGCACTGGGTGCTGTGCTGGGGTGCAGGGCTTGGGGGGCACTGGGCACTGGCTGGGGGGGTGCTGGGCTGGGGCTGGGGGGACCTGGGCTGGAGGGTGCAGGGCTGGGGGGATGCTGGGCTCGGGGGGACACAGGGCTGGGGGAGTTGGGTGCTGGGTACTGGGCTGGGGTGCAGGGCTGGGGGGGTGCAGGGCTGGGGGGCACTGGGCACTGGGCTGGAGGGACACAGGGTTGGGGGAGTTGGGTGCTGGGCGCTGGGCTGGGGGGACACAGGGCTGGGGGAGTTGGGTGCTGGGTACTGGGCTGGGGGGACGCTGGGCTGGAGGGTGCAGGGCTGGGGGGCATGGCTATGGGGGGCGCTGGGCTGGGGGGACGCTGGGCTGGAGGGTGCAGGGCTGGGGGGCATGGCTATGGGGGGCGCTGGGCTGGGGGGACGCTGGGCTGGAGGGTGCAGGGCTGGGGGGCATGGCTATGGGGGGCGCTGGCTGCTGGGCTGGGGTGCATGGCTATGGGGGGCACTAGGCTGGGGGGACGCTGGGCTCAGGGGGGCACATGGCTGGGGGTCGCGGCTCAGCTGGGGGGCTGGGCTCTGGAGACTGGGCTGGGGGCCGCTCCGCTGCGGGCTCCCCTCTGACCCCCCTGCCCCCCCAGGTACGTCTTTGAGAACGTGGGCAAGAAGCGGATCCTGACCATTAACAAGTGCACCCTGGCCGACGACGCGGCCTACGAGTGCGCCGTGGCCGACGAGAAACTCTTCACCGAACTCTTCGTGAAGGGTGAGCGCGGGGGGGGGCGCTGGCGGGGGGGGACAGGCTGCACCCCCAGCTGCGCCCCCGGCTCCACCTGACCCTCCCCCTCCGCCCCCCCGCAGAGCCGCCCGTGCTGATCACCAAGGGCCTGGACGACCATCAGGTGTTCGTGGGCGACCGGCTGCAGCTGGAGGTCGAGGTGTCGGAGGAAGGAGCCCAAGTCATGTGGTAACGGCCCCGGCGCGTCCGTCTGTCTGTCCCCACCGCCCGTCTGCCCACTCGCCCGCCCGTCCGTCTGTCTGTCCCCACCGCCCGTCTGCCCACTCGCCCGCCCGTCCGTCTGTCTGTCCCCACCGCCCGTCTGCCCACTCGCCCGCCCGTCCGTCTGTCTGTCCCCACCGCCCGTCTGCCCACTCGCCCGCCCGTCCGTCTGTCTGTCCCCACCGCCCGTCTGCCCACTCGCCCGCCCGTCCGTCTGTCTGTCCCCACCGCCCGTCTGCCCACTCGCCCGCCCGTCCGTCTGTCTGTCCCCACCGCCCGTCTGCCCACTCGCCCGCCTGTCCGTCTGTCTGTCCCCACCGCCCGTCTGCCCACTCGCCCGCCTGTCCGTCTGTCTGTCCCCACCACCCGTCTGCCCGTCTGCCCACTCGCCCGCCCGTCCGTCTGTCTGTCCCCACCGCCCGTCTGCCCACTCGCCCGCCCGTCCGTCTGTCTGTCCCCACCGCCCGTCTGCCCACTCGCCCGCCTGTCCGTCTGTCTGTCCCCACCACCCGTCTGCCCACTCGCCCGCCCGTCTGTCTGTCCCCACTGCCCGTCTGCCCACTCGCCCGCCCGTCCGTCTGTCTGTCCCCACCGCCCGTCTGCCCACTCGCCCGCCCGTCCGTCTGTCTGTCCCCACCGCCCGTCTGCCCACTCGCCCGCCCGTCCGTCTGTCTGTCCCCACCGCCCGTCTGCCCACTCGCCCGCCCGTCCGTCTGTCTGTCCCCACCGCCCATCTGCCCACTCGCCCGCCCGTCCGTCTGTCTGTCCCCACCGCCCGTCTGCCCACTCGCCCGCCCGTCCGTCTGTCTGTCCCCATCACCCGTCTGCCCATCTGCCCACTCGCTCGCCCGTCCGTCTGTCTGTCCCCATCGCCCGTCTGCCCATCTGCCCACTCGCTCGCCCGTCGGTCTGTCTGTCCCCACCGCCCGTCTGCCCGTCTGCCCACTCGCCCGCCCATCCGTCTGTCTGTCCCCACCGCCCATCTGCCCATCTGCCCACTCACTCGCCCGCCCGTCCGTCTGTCCCCACCACCCGTCTGCCCATTCGCCCACCGTCCGTCTGTCTGTCCCCACCGCCGTCTGCCCGTCTGCCCACTCGCCCGCCCGTCCGTCTGTCTGTCCCCACCGCCCATCTGCCCGTCTGCCCACTCGTCCGCCCGTCCGTCTGTCTGTCTCCACCACCCGTCTGCCCGTCTGCCCACTCGCCCGCCCATCCGTCTGTCTGTCCCCACCGCCCGTCTGCCTGTCTGCCCACCCGCCCGCCCGTCCGTCTGTCTGTCCCCACCGCCTGTCTGCCCACCTGCCCGCCCATCCGTCTGTCTGTCCCCACCGCCCGTCTGCCCACTCGCCCGCCCGTCCGTCTGTCTGTCCCCACCGCCCATCTGCCCACTCGCCCGCCCGTCCGTCTGTCTGTCCCCACCGCCCGTCTGCCCACTCGCCCGCCCGTCCGTCTGTCTGTCCCCATCACCCGTCTGCCCATCTGCCCACTCGCTCGCCCGTCCGTCTGTCTGTCCCCATCGCCCGTCTGCCCATCTGCCCACTCGCTCGCCCGTCGGTCTGTCTGTCCCCACCGCCCGTCTGCCCGTCTGCCCACTCGCCCGCCCATCCGTCTGTCTGTCCCCACCGCCCATCTGCCCATCTGCCCACTCACTCGCCCGCCCGTCCGTCTGTCCCCACCACCCGTCTGCCCATTCGCCCACCGTCCGTCTGTCTGTCCCCACCGCCGTCTGCCCGTCTGCCCACTCGCCCGCCCGTCCGTCTGTCTGTCCCCACCGCCCATCTGCCCGTCTGCCCACTCGTCCGCCCATCCGTCTGTCTGTCTCCACCACCCGTCTGCCCGTCTGCCCACTCGCCCGCCCATCCGTCTGTCTGTCCCCACCGCCCGTCTGCCTGTCTGCCCACCCGCCCGCCCGTCCGTCTGTCTGTCCCCACCGCCTGTCTGCCCACCTGCCCGCCCATCCGTCTGTCTGTCCCCACCGCCCGTCTGCCCACTCGCCCGCCCATCCGTCTGTCTGTCCCCACCACCCGTCTGCCCACCCGTCTGCCCTCCCGCTCGCCCGTCTGTCCATCCATCTGCCCCCACCCTTGTCCGTCAGTCACGACCCCAGTCCGTCCATCTGACCCCACCGCCCATTTGCCCGTCCATCCCCACACCTGTCCACCAGTCTGCCCTCCCACCCACCCATCCATCTGTCCAGCCATCTGCCCTCATCCCTGTCCGTTTGTCCTCACCGCCCACCTGCCTGTCTGCCCTCCCACCTGTCCGCCCGTCTGCCCCCACCCTCGTCCATCTGACCCCACCGCCCATCTGCACGTCGGTCCCCACGCCTGTCCACCCATCTGCCGTCCCACCCGCCCATCCGTCTGTCCAGCCATCTGCCCTCAGCCCTGCCTGTTTGTCCTCACCGCCCACCTGCCCGTCTGCCCTCCCACCTGTCCACCCGTCTGCCCCCACCCTCGTCCGTCTGACCCCACCGCCGATCTGCCCGTCTGTCCCCACGCCCGTCCACCCATCTGCCGTCCCACCCGCCCATCCGTCTGTCCAGCCATCTGCCTCCACCCCCGTCCGTTTGTTCCCAGCCCCGTCTGTCTGTCCCTCCGTCTGCCCTCACCCCCGTCCGTCCGTCCGTTCACCCATCTGCCCTCCTGTCTGCCCTTCCACTCGTCCGTCCCCCCATCGGTCCCCACCCATCCACCCATCTGCCCCCACGCCCGCCTCCCATCTGCCCGTCCCCATTCCTGCCCCTCAGTCCAACCATCTGTCCCCACCCCCACATGTCCGTCTGCCCACCTGCCTGTTTGTCTGCCCCTCCGCACCCTCACCCCTGGCGCTCTGCCCCAAGGCCCCGTCCGCGTCCACCCCTCTGTCCGTCCGTCCGTCCCACCCCCCCGCTCCCTGCCCCCCCAGGATGAAGGATGGGGTGGAGCTGACCCGCGACACGGCCTTCAAGTACCGCTTCAAGAAGGATGGCAAAAAACATTATCTGATCATCAACGAGGCCACCAAGGAGGACACCGGCCTCTACAGGGTCATGACCAACGGAGGCCAGTCCGAGGGCGAGCTGGTGGTCGAAGGTACCGGCCGGGGGAAGGGAGGGGGCTGGAACGGGGTGGGGGGGTGGAGATGGGGTGGGCCGGGCCGGGGGGAAGGGAGGGGGCTGGAACGGGGTGGGGGGGTGGAGATGGGGTGGGCCGGGCCGGGGGGAAGGGAGGGGGCTGGAATGGGGCAGGTGGGTGGAGATGGGCAGGGCCCGGGCCAGGGGGAAGGGAGGGGGCTGGAATGGAGCGGGGGGGGGTGGAGATGGGGTGGGCTGGGCCGAGGGCAAGGGAGGCGGCTGGAATGGGGTGGGGGGGTTTGGAGATGTACCGGGCTGGGCCGGGGCGAAAGGAGGGGGCCGGGCCTGGCTGGGGGGTTGGGACTGTTCCGGGACCCCCCCTGACCGTGCCCCCGCCGGCCCCCAGACAAGCAGCTGGAGGTGCTCCAGGACATCGCCGATCTCACCGTCAAGGCGGCTGAGCAGGCCGAGTTCAAGTGCGAGGTGTCGGACGAGAAGGTAACGGGCAAATGGTACAAGAACGGGGTGGAGGTTCGGCCCAGCAAGCGCATCCACATCACCCACAAGGGCAGGTGGGCACTGCTGCAGGGAAGCTCGCAGCGCAGGGGGGTCGGGAATGGGGGCACTACTGCGGGGGAGCTCACAGCGCTGGGGGGGTCGGGAATGGGGGCACTACTGCAGGGAATCTCACAGCGCTGGGGGGGTTGGGAATGGGGGCACTGCTGCAGGGAAGCTCACAGCGCTGGGGGGGTCGGGAATGGGGGCACTGCTGCGGGAAGCTTGCAGCGCTGGGGGGTTGGGAATGGGGGCACTTCTGTGGGGAAGCTCGCAGCACTGGGGGGGTTGGGAACAGGGGCACTGCTACGGGGAAGCTCACAGCGCTGGCGGGATCAGGAATGGGGGCACTGCTGCGGGGAAGCTCGCGGCACTGGAGAGGTTGGGAACGGGCTCTGCTAGAGGGAAGCTCACAGCGCTGGGGGTCGAGAACGGGGCCACTGCTATGGGGAAGCTCGCAGCGCTGGGGGTCGGGAATGGGGGCACTGCTGTGGGGAAGCTCGCAGCGCTGGGGGTCGGGAACGGGGGCACTGCTATGGGGAAGCTCGCAGCGCTGGGGGTCGGGAACGGGGGCACTGCTGTGGGGAAGCTCGCAGCGCTGGGGGGGTCGGGAACGGGGGCACTGCTGCAGGGAAGCTTGTGGTGCTGGGGGGGTCTGGAATGGGGGCACTGCTGCAGGGAAGCTCGCAGTGCTTGGGGGGCCAGGAATGGGGGCACTGCCCCCCAAGCAGCCAAACCGCCCCCAACGCTGCCCCCTCTCCCTAAGGTTCCACAAGCTGGTGATTGAGGATGTGAGGCCGGAGGATGAGGCCGATTACACCTTCGTCCCCGACGGGTTCGCCCTCTCCCTCTCCGCCAAGCTCAACTTCCTGGGTGAGTGCAGGACAGGGCACTGGGGGGGGGAAGCTCACAGCACCAGGATCCCTGGCTGAGGGCACTGCTGGGGGGAAGCTTGCAGCACCAGGGACCCCAGCTTGAGGGCACTGCTGGGGGGAAGGTCACCACGCCAGGCTCCCCAGCTCGGGCACTGCTGGGGAGAAGCTCGCAGCGCCAGGATCCCTGGCTGAGGGCACTGCTGAGGGAAGCTCGCAGTGTTGGTGACCCCAGCTTGGGGGCACTGCTGGAGGGGGAAGGCACAGTGGTGGGATCCCCAGCTGGGGGGAAGCTCACAGTGCTGGCTGGGGGCACTGCTGGGGGGAAGCTCGCAGCACTGGGGGTCTGGAGCGCGGGAAAGGGGGAGCTTTCCCTGGCTCTGGGGGCCCTGTTAACCCTTTTCTCTCCTTCTCCCGTAGAGATCAAGGTGGAGTATGTCCCTAAGCAAGGTGAGCCCCTCCCCCTGCCTCAGGCCTGGGTGGGTGGGGAGTAAAGGCGGAGGGAGAAAATGGGTGTGGAGGGGCGAGGTTGCCCCTTCCCCCAGTGCCCTGACCTCAGGAGTGACAGGGCTGGGGGTGCTGTGGGAGGAGCTGGGGGTGCAGGGGTGCAGGACTGGGGGAAGGGGGGACAGGGCTGGGTGTGTGTGGGAGGGGTTTGGGGTGCAGGGGTACGGGACTGGGGGTACAGGGGTGTAGGACTAGGGGAGCTCAGGGGGACAGGGCTGGGTGTGTGGGGGAGGGGCTTGGGGTGCAGGGGTACAGGATGGGGGTACAGGGGTGTAGGACTGGGGGGAACTCGAGGACAGGGCTGGGTGTGTGTAGGAGGGGCTGGGGGGACAGGGGTATGGGACTGTGGGGAGGGGGGACAGGGCTGGGGGGACAGGGGTGCAGGCCTGGGGGAGCTCGGGGTGGACAGGGTTAGGGGGCTGAGATGGAGGGACTCCCCTCTCTTGGGGGTTGGGCCATGGCAGGGATTGGGCCTTTCCTGGCTGGCAGGGGGACAACCCCTCATCCTCTGCCCCCCCCAGAGCCCCCCAGAATCCACCTGGACTGCTTGGGGAAGACGGCGGAGAACACCATCATCGTGGTGGCGGGGAACAAGGTGCGGCTGGACGTGCCCATCACCGGGGAGCCCGCGCCCACCGTGTCCTGGATGAAGGGCGACAAGGTGGGTGCTGGGGCCGAGACGTGGGTGGGTGTGTGTGTGTGTCAGAGGGGTGCGGGGTGTATCTGAGGGGGTGAGGGGTACCCCAGGCGGTGGGGTGATGTCAGGAGTGGGGGTCCCTGGAGGGGGCCTCCTGGGGGTCGGGGTCTCTGCCAGAAGTGGGTGAGGGGTACCCCAGGAGGTGGGGTGATCTCAGGACTGGGGGTCCCTGGAGGGGGGCTCCTGGGGGTTGGGGTCTCTGCCGGGAGTGGGTGGGGGTACCCCAGGGGGAATCTCTAGGGGTGGGGTTCCCGGGGGGGGCTCCTGGAGGTTGGGGACAGCCTGGGGGGGTGGAGGTTCCCCAGGGTTGGAGAGATTCCCCTGGGGGTTGGGCCCCTCACGCTGAGCCCCTCCCGCCGGCCCCCCAGCTGTTCACGGACACCGAGGGCCGCGCCCGCGTCGAGGTGCACCCGGACGAGAGCAGCTTCGTGATCGACAGCGCGGAGCGGGGCGACGAGGACACGTACTGCATCACCGTCACCAACCCCATGGGGCAGGACAGCGCTGTCCTGCACATCAAGGTGGTCGGTAAGGGGGGCAGGGGGCTGGGTAGGGCTGTGGGGCAGGGGGCTCTGGGGTGGGGGCTGGGTGGGAGGGCTGTGGGGCGAGGGGCTGGGTGGGGCTGGGGCTGGGCAGAGGCTGTGGGGCAGGGGGCTGTGGGGTGAGGGGCTGGGTGGGGCTGGGGCTGGGCAGAGGCTGTGGGGCAGGGGCTGTGGGGTGAGGGGCTGGGTGGGGCTGGGGCTGGGCTGCGTAGAGCTGGGGGGCAGGGGGCTCTGGGGCACGGGTTGGGTGGGGGGGCTCTGGGCAGGGGACTGGGTGGGGCTGTGGGCAGGGACTGGGTGGGAGGGGCTGTGGCTGGACGGGGGCCATGCCAGGGTCCTGGGGGGCTGGGGGCTGCAGGTGTGTTGGGCCGGGTCATGGGGCACTGACTGGGGCTGTCGGGTTGAGACCACGAAGGTTGGGGGGGGCAGGGCAGGGGATGTGCTGATTGGGGTCAAAGGAGTCTCAGGTTAGGGGTCGCGGCCGGGGTCACGGGATGGGAGCCCCCCCATGCCAAGCTGGTCTCAGTGTCCCCCCCTCGTGTCTTCTAGATGTTCCCGACCCCCCTGAAGCCGTTCGCATCACCTCCGTGGGGGAAGACTGGGCCATCCTGGTCTGGGACCCCCCCAAATACGATGGGGGAAATCCCATCACTGGTGAGTCTGATCTCAATACCGCCCCTGCCCCCCAGCGCCTGGGTAACAGAGCAGAGGGCAGAGATGGGGACCCCAAAGTCCATCTTGGGGGGGTCCCAGAGCCTGGAGCCCTGGCCTCCCCCCCCATGTCCCAAACCAGGAGAGTGACCCCTTCCCACAGCCCAGCCCCAGCCCCGCCCAGTGCCCCTCCTCTGTCCTTTGTCCCTTTCCTGGGCCAGCACCGACACCTCCGGGCCGGCTGGCTCCCTGCAGAGGACGGGCCCCGGGCCCCAGTTGCCAGGCGGGCCGGTCCCTGTGCCCAGGCGGCCCAGTGGCAGGATCCCACCTGCCCTCTAGGGGTCACTGCAGCGCTCACCCCCCCTTGTCCCACCGCCTGGATACTTGAGTACCCCCCAAGGGGAAACTGAGGCACGCACAGTGGGCACCTGCTGGCGAGGCAGGAGGGGGCCGTGGGGGGTCTCTGAGCTCCCCCGTGCCCGCAGGGTACCTGATGGAGCGGAAGAAGAAGGGCAGCATGCGTTGGATGAAGCTGAATTTCGAGGTGTACGGGGACACCACGTACGAGTCGACGCGGATGATCGAGGGGGTGCTCTACGAGATGCGGGTCTTCGCCGTCAACGCCATCGGGGTGTCGCAGCCCAGCCACAACACAAAGCCCTTCATGCCCATCGGTGAGCGGGGGCGGCGGGGGGAGGGGATGCTAGAGGGAGCTCTGCCGGAGGCCGGCAAATTTTGGGGTGGGTGGGGGATGGGGATGCTGTGGGGTTCAAGGCGATGGAGGGGGAGGGGCAGTGGAGGCAGGAGGGGGAGGGCTGCTGGGGGTCAGGGCTATGGGGCGGGAGGGGGAGTGCTCTGCGGAGTGGGACCAGTGCTGGGGACATGGGGGGCAGGGTTATGGGGTGGGACAGGGAGGGGTGCTGGGAATACGGGTTATGGGGCTGGAGGGGGAGCAGAACTGGGGGCACAGGTTATGGGGCAGGAGGGGGACCGGTGCTGGGGACATGGGGGTCAGGGTTATGATGTGATTGCGAGTGGCACTGGGAACACAGGTTATGGGGCGGGAGGGGGTCATGGCTGTGGGGTGGGAATGGGAGAGGTGCTGGGGGTCAGGGTTACGGGGTGGGAGGGACCCTGGGGGTTGAGTTATAGGGCTGGGGGGAGGGGCACTGGGGACAGGGTTATGGGGTGGGAGGGGGAAGGGTGCTGGGGGACAGGGACTATGGGGCAGGAGCGGGAGGGGCGCTGCGGACAGGGGCTATGGGGTGGGAGGGGCACTGGGGACAGGGGTTATGGGGTGGGGGGGCAGCACTGTCTGGCTGTGATGGGGGGGCTCTGATCCTCCTTGTCCCGCCTACAGCCCCCACCAGCGAGCCGACCCACCTCATGCTGGAGGACGTGACCGACACCACGGCCACCCTCAAGTGGCGCCCGCCCGACCGGCTGGGGGCCGGGGGCATCGACGGCTACCTGGTCCAGTACTGCCTGGAGGGCTGTGAGTGGGGGGGGCTGGAAGTGTGACCGGGGGGCCCTGGGGGGGGGGGGGGCTGAGAATGACTGGGGGAGGCTATGGGGGGGCTGGGGGTCCCTATGGGGGGCGAGAGGGGGCTGGGAGCGACAGCAGGGCTGGGAGAGACTATGGGGGGGCTGGGAGTGACTGGGGAACCCGTGGGGGGATAGGTGGGCTGGAAATGACTGGCGGAGGCTATGGGGGGGCTGGGGGTCCCTGTGTGTGGAGAGAGGGGGCTGGGAGTGACTGTGGGGGCTGGGGGTCCCTGTGGGGGGAGAGAGGGGGCTGTGAGTGACCGTGGGGCGAGGGGGGGGGCTGGGGGTCCCTGTGTGTGGAGGGGGGGCTGGGAGTGACAGGGGGGCTGGAGGTACAGGCTCTTGGGGGCAGGATGGTGCCCCGCTGCTGGGAGTGAGCTAAGAGAGACGTCCTGGGGGTTGGGGGGCTGCACAGGGGGAGACCCCAGCAGAGGAGGGAGATGCCCAGTGAGGGAGGGGAACGTCCCCCTTTCCCCATCCCCCCCCCAGGCTGGCCCTAGACGTGATCCCCCCCCCAGCCTGGCCTTGACCGTTCCCCCCACAGCGGACGAGTGGGTCCCGGCCAACACGGAGCTGGTCGAGCGCTGCGGCTTCACGGTCAAGGGGCTGCCCACGGGCCAGAAAATCCTCTTCCGAGTCATCGGGGTGAACATCGCGGGGCAGAGCGCCCCGGCCACCATGGGGCAGCCCGTCACCATCCGCGAGATCGTGGGTGAGTGACCTCTGCCCCCCGCCCCCCCTGGGCACGGCCCCCCGGCTCACGCTCCCTCTGCCCCGCCCCACAGAGCAGCCCAAGATCCGCCTGCCCCGCCAGCTGCGCCAGACCTACATCAAGAAAGTGGGGGAGCAAGTGAACCTGCTCATCCCCTTCCAGGTGAGCGGGGGGCAGGGGGGCGGGGGCAGCACTAGGGGGGGCCAGTTGCCTTGTTCTCCCCCCCCCGGGACATGAGGCTTCTGTGTCGATTTAGATGAAACAAACGGGCCAAAGGTGTTGGCACAACCCAGTCACTGGCGGGTGTTAACTGCGGCCGGGCGCGTGGAACTGGGGCTGGGACCCACTCACCGGGGCCAAGCGTGCGGAGTTGGGGCTGGGACCCAGTCACCGGGGCCAAGCGTGCGGAGCCGGGGCAGGGACCCGCTCACCGGGGCCAGGCGGGCAGAGCCGGGGCTGGGACCCGCTCACCGGGGCCGGGCGTGCGGAGCCGGGGCAGGGACCCGCTCACCGGGGCCGAGAGTGTGGAGTTGGGGCTGGGACCCAGTCACCGGGGCCAAGCGTGCGGAGCCGGGGCAGGGACCCGCTCACCGGGGCCAGGCGGGCAGAGCCGGGGCAGGGACCCGCTCACCGGGGCCGAGAGTGTGGAGTCGGGGTAGGGACCCGCTCACCGGGGCCAGGCGGGCGGAGCCGGGGCTGGGACCCGTTCACCGGGGCCAGGCGTGCGGAGCCGGGGCAGGGACCCGCTCACCGGGGCCAGGCGGGCGGAGCCGGGGCAGGGACCCGCTCACCGGGGCCGGGCGTGCTGAGCCGGGGCAGGGACCCGCTCACCGGGGCCGGGCGTGCGGACCCGGGGCAGGGAACCAGTCACCGGGGCCAGGCAGGCAGAGCCGGGGCAGGGACCCGCTCACCGGGGCCAGGCGGGCGGAGTCGGGGCAGGGACCCGCTCACCGGGGCCGGGCGTGCGGACCCGGGGCAGGGAACCAGTCACCGGGGCCAGGCAGGCAGAGCTGGGGCTGGGACCCCCTCACCGGGGCCAGGCGGGCAGAGCCGGGGCTGGGGCCCGCTCACCGGGGCCAGGCGTGCGGAGCCGGGGCAGGGATCCGCTCACCGGGGCCGGGCAGGCGGAGCCAGGGCAGGGACCCGCTCACCGGGGCCTGGGGCGCAGAATTGGGGTGGGGACCCGCTCACCGGGGCCGGGCAGGCAGAGCCAGGGCAGGGACCCGCTCACCGGGGCCTGGGGCGCAGAGTTGGGGTGGGGACCCGCTCACCGGGGCCAGGCGCACGGAGCCAGGGCAGGGACCTGCTCACCGGGATCGGGGCCAGGCAGGCACAGACCCGCTCACCGGGGCCAGGCGCACGGAGCTAGGGCGGGGACCCGCTCACCGGGATCGGGGCCAGGCAGGCACAGACCCGCTCACCGGGGCCAGGCGCACGGAGCCAGGGCGGGGACCCGCTCACCGGGATCGGGGCCAGGCAGGCACAGACCCGCTCACCGGGGGCCGGTAACCCCCCCCAGGGAAAGCCGCGCCCCAAGGTGACGTGGATGAAGGACGGGCACCCGCTGGACCCCAAGGAGGTCAGCATCCGCACCTCGGACCTGGACACCATCCTCTTCATCCGCTCGGCCGCGCGGCACCACTCGGGCCAGTACCAGCTCTCGGTGCAGATCGAGAACATGGAGGACCAGGCCACCATCCAGATCCGCGTCGTGGGTGAGGCGGGGGGGGGCAGTGAGGGGCACTGGGGGGCTGGGACCGGTGGGGCGCTCTGGGGCTGGGGCTGGCCTGAGGGTGCCTGGGCTAGGGGTTGATGGGGGGAGGGCTAAGACTGGCGGGGCACTGGGGGGCTGGGGCTGGGCTTTAGGAGCGGGGGGCTCTGTGTCCCCCCGCCCCCGGCACTGGCAGCTGCTGTTAATGAACCCAGTCTCCCCTGCTTTGATGTGCCCCCCCCAGCGTGGGAAAGCACCTGCTGCTCACACCAGCCGGGGACGGGGGGCACTGCAACCCCCCGAGCCCTCCTCACCCCCTTTCCCTGACACCCCCCAACCTTGATGCCCCCCCGGTGTCCCTCTTGGGGTCTTGGGGGGGGCTCAGATTCCCTGCTCTATATTTAAGCTGCCCTGATGGGAATGGCCAGCTGGGCCCCCCGTCTGTGGAATTTAATGGGGGGGGACTGTCTGGCTGTGCCTCTGCTGGGGAATTTCCCCCCCCCCAGTGTGAAGGAGGGGTTCGTGCAGAGTGGGGGGGGACCAGCTGCACAGAGACTGGGGGGGGGGCAGAGGGAAGGAGGCACCGCAGGCTGGAACTGCCCCCCTGGGACCCATTTCTTCCCCTGGGATGGACTCCCCCCATTGCTGACCCCCTCCCCTCACACTGCCCCCACCCAGAGAAGCCGGGCCCCCCGGTGTCGGTGCAGGTGAAGGAGGTTTGGGGGTTCAACGTGCTGCTGGAGTGGCAGCCCCCCAAGGATGACGGGAACTCGGAGATCACGGGCTACACCATCCAGAAGGCAGACAAAAAAACCATGGTGAGCGGCCCCCCCCCGCTGTCCCCCAGTTTCCCATGGCCCCCCCCACAGGCTCCCTATCCCCTCCCACTGACTCCCGCCCCCCCGTCCGGCTAGTGACACCCTCCCAGACTCCCCATCTCTCTTCTGACCCCCCCACTCCTGTCCAGCTGGTGACACGCTCCTGGGCTCCCCGTCTCTCCTCTGACCCCCCCACTCCTGTCCGGCTGGTGACACCCTCCTGGGCTCCCCGTCTCTCCTCTGACCCCCCCACTCCTGTCCGGCTGGTGACACCCTCCTGGGCTCCCCGTCTCTCCTCTGACCCCCCCACTCCTGTCTGGCTAGTGACACCCTCCAGGGCTTCCTGTCCCCGACCCCCCCGCCCCCCGTCCAGTCGGTGACACTCTCCTGGGCTCCCCGTCTCTCCCTGACCCCCCAACCCCTGTCCGGCTGGTGACGCCCTCCTGGGCTCCCCGTCTCTCCCGTGACCCCCCAACCCCTGTCCGGCTGGTGACGCCCTCCTGGGCTCCCCGTCTCTCCCCTGACCCCCCCCCACCTGTCTGGCTAGTGACACCCTCCAGGGCTTCCTGTCTCTGACCCCCCCCCGTCCAGTTGGTGACACCCTCCTGGGCTCCTGTCTCTCCCCTGACCCCCCCCCCGTCCAGTTGGTGACACTCTCCTGGGCTCCCCATCTCTCCCCTGACCCCCCAACCCCTGTCCCGCTGGTGACGCCCTCCTGGGCTCCCCGTCTCTCCCCTGACCCCCCAACCCCTGTCCGGCTGGTGACGCCCTCCTGGGCTCCCCGTCTCTCCCGTGACCCCCCAACCCCTGTCCGGCTGGTGACGCCCTCCTGGGCTCCCCGTCTCTCCCCTGACCCCCCAACCCCTGTCCCGCTGGTGACGCCCTCCTGGGCTCCCCGTCTCTCCCCTGACCCCCCAACCCCTGTCCGGCTGGTGACGCCCTCCTGGGCTCCCCGTCTCTCCCGTGACCCCCCAACCCCTGTCCGGCTGGTGACGCCCTCCTGGGCTCCCCGTCTCTCCCCTGACTCCCCAACCCCTGTCCGGCTGGTGACGCCTTCCTGGGCTCCCCGTCTCTCCCCTGACCCCCCAACCCCTGTCCGGCTGGTGACGCCTTCCTGGGCTCCCCGTCTCTCCCCTGACCCCCCAACCCCTGTCCGGCTGGTGACGCCCTCCTGGGCTCCCCGTCTCTCCCGTGACCCCCCGACCCCTGTCCGGCTGGTGACGCCCTCCTGGGCTCTCTGTCTCTCCGCTGACCCCCCCACGCTCTCGTCCCCCCCAGGAGTGGTTCACGGTGTACGAGCACAACCGGCTGACGCGCTGCACCATCTCTGACTTGGTGATGGGTAACGAATACTCCTTCCGTGTGTACAGCCAGAATATCTGCGGGCTGAGCGAGACACCCGGCGTCTCCAAGAACACCGCCCTCATCCAGAAAACAGGTGCGCCCGGACGCCAGGGTCCCCCCACGCTCACAGAGGAGCGGGCCTGGGAGCCAGGATTCCTGAGTTCTTGAGTCGGGGAGTGGGGTCTAGTGGTTAGATTGGGGGGGGGCTTGGAGTGGAGATAGTGGGGGGAACGTAGGGTCAGGGGGCTGGGTGGGGGAGGGGCTGCTACCCCTGTGCCTCACCCCATGGCCTCCCCTAGGGATCATCTTTAAGCCGCTGGACTACCAGGAGCACGACTTCCGGATGGCGCCCAGAGTCCTGACGCCCCTGATAGATCGAACTGTGGTGGCTGGGTACAGCACGGCCCTGAATTGTGCAGTGCGGGGGCACCCCAAGGTAAGGGACCCCCACGGTACATCCAGGTCCCCTCTCCCCTGTACTCCCCCTGGGGGCCACAGGAAGAGGTGCTGGAGGTGGGGGGTGCAGGGTATAGGAGTGGAGTGCGGGGGGTGAGGGGGACAGGAGGGGGTGCTGGAGGTGGGGGTGCAGGGGACGAGGGGGTGCTGGAGGTGGGGGTGCAGGGGGCAGTTGGGGGACAGGAGGGGGTGCTGGAGGTGGGGGTGCAGGGGGCAGTTGGGGAAGAGGAGGGGGTGCTGGAGGTGGGGGTGCAGGGGGCAGTTGGGGGACAGGAGGGGGTGCTGGAGGTGGGGGTGCAGCAGCAGTTGGGGACAGGAGGGGGAGCTGGAGGTGGGGGTGCAGGGGACAGGAGGGGGTGCTGGAAGTGGGGGTGCAGGGGACAGTTGGGGACAGGAGGGGGTGCTGGAGGTGGGGGGTGCAGGGGACAGGAGGGGGTGCTGGAGGTGGGGGTGCAGGGGACAGGGGGTGCTGGAGGTGGGGGGTGCAGGGGACAGGAGGGGGAGCTGGAGGTGGGGGTGCAGGGGACAGGGGGTGCTGGAGGTGGGGGGTGCAGGGGACAGGAGGGGGTGCTGGAGGTGGGGGTGCAGGGGGCAGTTGGGGACAGGAGGGGGTGCTGGAGGTGGGGGGTGCAAGGGACAGGAGGGGGTGCTGGAGGTGGGGGTGCAGGGGGCAGTTGGGGAAGAGGAGGGGGTGCTGGAGGTGGGGGTGCAGGGGGCAGTTGGGGACAGGAGGGGGTGCTGGAGGTGGGGGTGCAGGGGACAGGGGGTGCTGGAGGTGGGGGTGCAGGGGACAGGAGGGGGTGCTGGAGGTGGGGGTGCAGGGGGCAGTTGGGGACAGGAGGGGGAGCTGGAGGTGGGGGTGCACGGGACAGGGGGTGCTGGAGGTGGGGGGTGCAGGGGACAGGAGGGGGTGCTGGAGGTGGGGGTGCAGGGGGCAGTTGGGGACAAGAGGGGGAGCTGGAGGTGGGGGTGCAGGGGACAGGGGGTGCTGGAGGTGGGGGGTGCAGGGGACAGGAGGGGGTGCTGGAGGTGGGGGGTGCAGGGGACAGGAGGGGGTGCTGGAGGTGGGGGTGCAGGGGGCAGTTGGGGACAGGAGGGGGAGCTGGAGGTGGGGGTGCAGGCGACAGAGGGTGCTGGAGGTGGGGGGTGCAGGGGACAGGAGGGGGTGCTGGAGGTGGGGGGTGCAGGGGACAGGAGGGGGTGCTGGAGGTGGGGGTGCAGGGGGCAGTTGGGGACAGGAGGGGGAGCTGGAGGTGGGGGTGCAGGGGGCAGTTGGGGACAGGAGGGGGTGCTGGAGGTGGGGGGTGCAAGGGACAGGAGGGGGTGCTGGAGGTGAGAGTGCAGGGGGCAGTTGGGGACAGGAGGGGGTGCTGGAGGTGGGGGGTGCAGGGGACAGGAGGGGGTGCTGGAGGTGTGGGGAGCAGAGGGCCGTGGAGGGGGACGAACAGGAAGGTGGCCTGGCCGGTGGCCGGCCTGGCCGCCCGCTCACATGACCCCCCCCCAGCCCAAGGTGATCTGGATGAAGAACCACGTGGAGATCCGGGAGGACCCCAAGTTCCTGATGAAGAACAGCCAGGGGGTGCTGACCCTGCACATCCGAAAACCCAGCCCCTTCGACGCTGGCACCTACAGCTGCCTGGCCGTCAACGAGCTGGGCGAGGCGCTGACCGAGTGCAAGCTGGACGTCAGAGGTGCCGGGGGGCAGGGGGCAGGGGGGCCCGGGCCTGGCGCAGGCTGGGGATCAGAGGTGCCGGGGGGCAGGGGGCCCCAGGCCTGGCGCAGGCTGGAGATCAGAGGTGCCGGGGGGCAGGGGGCAGGGGGGCCCAGGCCTGGTGCAGGCTGGGGATCAGAGGTGCCACTGGGCGGGGGGCAGGGGGGCCCGGGCCTGGCGCAGGCTGGAGATCAGAGGTGCCGGGGGGCAGGGGGCAGGGGGGCCCAGGCCTGGTGCAGGCTGGGGATCAGAGGTGCCGGGGGGCGGGGGCAGGGGGGCCCAGGCCTGGTGCAGGCTGGAGATCAGAGGTGCCGGGGGGCAGGGGGCAGGGGGGCCCAGGCCTGGTGCAGGCTGGGGATCAGAGGTGCCACTGGGCGGGGGGCAGGGGGGCCCGGGCCTGGCGCAGGCTGGAGATCAGAGGTGCCGGGGGGCAGGGGGCAGGGGGGCCCAGGCCTGGTGCAGGCTGGGGATCAGAGGTGCCGGGGGGCAGGGGGCAGGGGGGCCCGGGCCTGGCGCAGGCTGGATGTCAGAGGTGCCGGGGGGCAGGGGGCAGGGGGGCCCAGGCCTGGTGCAGGCTGGAGATCAGAGGTGCCGGGGGGCAGGGGGCAGGGGGGCCCAGGCCTGGTGCAGGCTGGGGATCAGAGGTGCCACTGGGCGGGGGGCAGGGGGGGCCCGGGCCTGGCGCAGGCTGGAGATCAGAGGTGCCGGGGGGCAGGGGGCAGGGGGGCCCAGGCCTGGTGCAGGCTGGGGATCAGAGGTGCCGGGGGGCAGGGGGCAGGGGGGCCCGGGCCTGGTGCAGGCTGGATGTCAGAGGTGCCGGGGGGCAGGGGGCAGGGGGGCCCGGGCCTGGCGCAGGCTGGAGATCAGAGGTGCCGGGGGGCAGGGGGGCCCAGGCCTGGCGCAGGCTGGGGATCAGAGGTGCCGGGGGGCAGGGGGCAGGGGGGCCCAGGCCTGGCGCAGGCTGGAGATCAGAGGTGCCACTGGGTGGGGGGCAGCGGGGTCCGGGGTCTGCGCAGGTTGGAGATCAGAGGTGCCGCGGGGTAGGCGGCAGGTTGTGCCTGTGGGGGGGGAAACGACATGACAAGCCAGCATTGGGGGCTCCTGTGTGGGGACATGGCGGGAGCCCCCAGGACCCACAGTTGGGGGGTCACAGAGCCAGGGCACATGACTGTCCTGGGGGACCCAGGGATTGGAGCAGGGATGCATGGGGAGGAGGGCCTAGAGCCTGGGTCCTGCTCCATCCAGGACCCCTGCCTGTCCTGGGGGGCGTTTTTTGAAGTGCTCCCCATATTCCTTCTATCACCCCATCTCTTTCCCCCCCACAGTGCCCCAGTAACTGTACAGCTCGGGCTTGGTGAGTAGAGGGGGTCTGAGGTCCTGGGGGAGGGAGCCCCGGCTGTCGGGGGGCAGAAGGGGGCTTGGAGTGTGGCTGGGGGGCAGAAGGGGGCTTGGAGTGTGGCTGGGGGGCAGAAGAGGGGCTGTGGAGTGTGGCTGGGGGGCAGAAGGGGGCTTGGAGTGTGGCTGGGGGGCAGAAGAGGGGCTGTGGAGTGCGGCTGGGGGGCAGCTGTGACTGTGGGGGGAGGGGTTCTGAGCCATGACTGGTGGGGAGGGGAGTTCGGGGAGGGGCAGTCTGAGCGCCCCCTCCCCCCCGCTCACTGCTCTCCCCCCTCCAGGTCTCCAGCAGATGAGGACCCACTCGAATGAGCCGGCCACGGCCCCCCCCAAACAGCAGTGACTCGGCAGGGGGCACTGGGCATGGGGGGGCCCCTGGGCATCGCCATCCAGCGCTTCCCTGCACCCCCATCCACACTGATGTTGGGGGGCTCAGCTGTGCCCCGACACCCCCCACCCCCTGGAATGCACAAGGCAGCGAGTGTGTCAATAAACAGATCCCTGCAGCGTCCGTCCGTCTGTCTGTCCATGGGGGGGCACAGAGCCCTGTGTATGCTGCAGCTCGAGGGAAGGGGGGGCAGGTCACACAGTACTGAGGCAGCTTCTCTCCGGCTGGATCCTCACCTTTTATTGGGGGGCTGCTGCGTCTTAGGGTTCACACTCGGGGGAGGGGTACGAGGCTCCGCCCACCCCCACTCCTCTGTGTGTGGTTTCTGGGTGGGGCGCCTGCCCTGTGCCCCCTTTTCCTCCCCGGGGGGTTTGAATATCACTGCCGAGAGAGAGAGAGAGAGACTGACACCACTGGCAACCCGGACGCCTGGGTTCTATCCCCTGGTCCTAAGAGGAGAGTGGGGTCTAGTGGTTGTGGGGGAGTTGGAAGCCAGGACTCCTGGGTTTTCTCCCTGGCTCTGGGAGGGGAGTGGGGTCTAGTGGTTAGAGGTGGGGCTGGGGGCCAGCCAGGACCCCTGGGTTCTCTCCCCGGCTCTGGGAAGGGCGAGTGAACTGGTGGTCAAGGAGGGAAGGAGATGCTGAGGCAGGCCTGGGCCCCATGCCCCCCACACTCACCCTGGTCCGGGCGCCGGGCCACTGGTAGCGCAGGCGGTATAGCAGTCGCACCCACTGCCCGAAGACTCGCTCCAGCTGGGCGGGCGGCGCCAGGAGCTGCAGGTAGAAGGTCCGGCCCGAGGCCAGACGCACCTTGAGCCGGTGCCGCAGTTCGTCGTGGATGGAGAGCCGCACGAAGCGCAGGGGCAGCAGCCTGGGTGGGGGAATTCGGGGAGAGGTGGGGGCATTGGGGGGGCAGTTCCAGGCCAGCGGGGGAAGGTGGGAACAAGGAGGTTGCTGATCCGAGGGGGGGGATCTTGGGGTGGATCTGTGGGGGGAGGTGATGGCCTGGGGGAGTCGGCAGGTGGGACGATGTGGGGTTTTATTCATCTTATGTTGCATGTGAGTCTTACTGTCCTAAACTAAGACGGTGTGTGCCTCAGTTTCCCTGGGTGCTGCACCAATACTTAGGTGGTGGGAATTGGGGGTGTGATTTTGCAGCCCATGTTTCTCCCACAAGCACCGGACCAGGGTTGACGTGAAATTGGAGCCCTGGTCTGTAAGGACCAGCTTGGGGAACCCCCCTCTGCTGACAACGGGCAGCAGCACATCTGCCTGGTGTCGGCCTCAAGAGAGGACAAGGCCACGGCCTTGGGGTATCCGGTAGCGAAATCTACCCCCACCAGGATGCATTTTTTCCCTGTCCGAGTTGCCTTGGTGAGGGGTCCCACGGCCCCCTTCTGGAAAGTCTCCTCTGGGGTAGGCAAAGGTCTCAAAGCCACTTTCCCTTGTCCTGGGCCTTCCTCACCTGCTGGCAGAGGTCGCAGGACCTGCATCAGGGACCCTGGACCAGGAAAAGTTCTGCAGCAGCCACTGCCTGGGGTGCCGGATCCCCTGGTGCCCCGAGCCGGGCCGGATCCCCTGGTGCCCTGAGCCGGGCCGGCTCCAGGTGTTTAGCCGTCCCAAGCGGCGAAGAGAAAAATAAAAAGCCGCAATCGGCGGCACTTCGGCGGCGGCTCTACCGCCGCCGCGGTCCTTCCCTCTGAGAGGGACTGAGGGACCCGCCGCCGAAGATCCAGGGGGCCCCCTTCCATGGGCCGCCCCCAAGCGCCAGCGTGCTGCGCTGGTGCCTGGAGCTGGCCCTGGTCCCGAGAGAGGGACGTTGTGGGCCGTGGACAGTAGCTCGTGGCGGTAGCTCTGGGAGACAACCAGCTGCGTCGTGATCCCCCACGACTCCGCTTTCCCTCATTCCTGGCACAGGAATCCCTCCTGGCTGCCTTCCCTCACCGCGCCGTGGCCAGCAAGTTCCCTCTGCTTCTCCAAGGGGGGATCCTTCCGTGGCTCGGCCTGGCATTCGGCGGCTGGGGACCTGCTCCCTCTCGCCGGCTGGGTCCGAGGCTGCAGCCCCGCCAAGACCTGTCCCCAGTGGCTCCTTTCCTGCCGGCGTAGGGACTGGGGGCCCTGGCAGGGCTGCCCAGGGGTTTCGGGGGGCCTGGGGCAAAGCGGGGGAGCTGCGGCGCTTGTACTCATCCGGTGGCTGTTCGGGTCTTCGGTGGCATTTCGGAGGTGGGGGGGCCCTTCAGTCGCTCCGCGTCTTTGGCAGCACTGAAGGGCCCCCCGCCGCCAAAGACCCGGACCGCTGCCGGGCCAGGGCTTGTGGGGTCCCTGTGGGGCCTGGGGCAAATTGCCCCACCTGCCCCTCCCCAGGCGGCCCTGGTGTCAGGGCACAGAGCCCGTCGCTGGCGCTGGCTACGGGTCATGACTAGGGCGCTCCCCGGCCACCTCTAAACTGAAACTCTCCGGCCCCTCCTCTGGCCTTTGTCTCGCTTCCCGGGCCGCCCCCCTCTCCTGGCTCTCAGGTCACACAGCTGCACCCAGCTGGGCAGCCTCACCTGCCCCGAGGGCCTCAGCGAAAGTAACACCCCCAGTTCCCATCACCTAGCATTGGTGCAGCGCCCAGGGAAACTGAGGCACACACAGTGTTAGTGTAGGACAATAAGACTCACATGCAACATAACAAACTAAAACCCCACTTTCTCACAGCAGGTTGAGGATGGGGGTGTAAAGGGCAGGGGTGAGGATCGGTGGGAGGGGGAGAATGTGGGAATCAATTATGGGGGCACAGGGTGCAGGGGTAGGGCTGTGGGGAGTGGGAGATATGGGAGCCCAGGAAGCACCGGGAAGGGTGCATCACAATGGGGGTGCAGGGCAGATGGGGCTGTAGGGTAGGGGGATGTGGGGACAGGGAACAGCAGGAGGGGGATGGGGTTGTGGGGGGGGGGCAGGGAACACCCTAGTCATGAGTGCAAGGGGATGGGGGTGCAGGGGTGGGGGCCAGGGATTACCAGGAGGGGGATGGGCCACAGGGGTGCAGGGGGGAGCACCAGAAGGAGGGACTCACCCAAAGAGCTCGACCTCCTCCCCCAGCGGGGGCAGCCCCTGGGCACAGCGGCAGCAGCAAGGCCCCGCCGCGGGCGCCAGGACAGGCCGCGCCAACAGCAGGAGGTCGGGCAGCTCCAGGCGGGGGCTGGTGGCGGCGATGCCCAGAGTCACCCGGTTGGCCATGTCCCCACTCTTGGTCACCTGTGGGGAGTCAGGGAGAGCTGAGGGGGGCGGGGGGTCAGGGCATGTAGGATGAGGTCTGGGGGATGGACGCCTGGCTGGGGGCAGGACTGGGGGGATGGGGGCAGTGCTGGGGGGGCAGGGCTCAGGGGATGGGGTCTGGGCAGGGGGGAGGGATGCCTGGAGGGGCAGGACCAAGGGGCCGGGGGCAGTGCTGGGGGGGCAGGGCTCAGGGGATGGGGTCTGGGCAGGGGGGAGGGATGCCTGGGGGGGCAGGACCAAGGGGCCGGGGGCAGTGTTGGGGGGGCAGGGCTCAGGGGACGCGGGCAGGGCCATGCCCCCCTCACCTGGAGGAAGTCACTCTCGAAGAGCGGGCACTCCTGCAGCTGCCCATACTCCCCACGCGCCAGGCATCGCTGCAGCTGACCCATGCCGCGGCCCGGGCATCGGGAGGGCAGGGGGGGTCCCTGCAGAGATGGGAGGAGGCAAGAGTATGTCAGGTCAGTGCTGGTAAGAGTGACACCCCCCAACACGCCTGCCCCCAAACTCCCTTCCCTCCTTCTCCCCGTGCCCCAAAAGGGCACCGAGTGCCCCACTCCCGGGTGGGGCAGAACATGGGCGTTTCCGCCCCAGTGTGACTCAGTTTCCCCACTTGCTGTACATTGCCCCACACTGGGGATGGCACCCTGCGGCGAGACGGCTCAGCCTGGAGGGGGCCGGGCCAGAGCGGCCAGACAAGCTGCTCCAGTCTGGGGGCGGACATGGGGGGCCCGGGCTCCGAGGGGGCGGGGCTGTGATACCATGCGGGGGGCGGGGCCGGGCTCCGAGGGGGCGGGGCTGTGATACCAGGCGGGGGGCGGGGCCGGGCTCCGAGGGGGCGGGGCTGTGATACCAGGCGGGGGGCGGGGCCGGGATCCGAGGGAGTTGGGCTGGGATCCTAGGGGGCGGGGCCTAGATCTGAGGGGGCGGGGCTGGGAACCGAGGCGGGGGGCGGGGCCGGGATCTGAGGGAGTTGGGCCGGGATCCGAGGGGGTAGGGCCGAGATCTGAGGGGGCGGAGCCGGGAAGCGAGGGGGCGGGGCTGTGATGCGCAGCGGGGGCGGGGCCGGGATCCAATATGGCGCCCGGCGGGGTTAGGAGCCACGGGCTGTGTCCGGTCCGCCCCTATCCCGGCCTGCCCCGCGCGGCGGCTCGGCCCGTGACGTCGGCAGCGCGCGACCATGGCCGCTCTGCGCGCCCGGCGGCTCCTGCCGCTGCTGCTGCTGCTGCTGCCGCTGTCCGGGCGCTGCCGGGGCCTGGGCCCGCGGGTGAGTCGGGGGGCGGGGCGCTGCGGCAGCGGGGTCAATATTCATGAGCGGCTCGTTAATATTCATGAGGGGGTTGCCCGTGACGAGGGTCGGTTCGCTCATTAATATTCATGAACTCTATATTAATATGCATGACGCTCAGCTATTCCCACCCCCTTCCGCACTCCACAGGTGCGACTCGCTCATCAATATTCATGAGGCTATTAATATTCATATGCATGGCCGCCATAGTCATACTCCGGGGTTGGTACGCGGGGTGTTAATATTCATACGGGTGAGAGAACGAATCACAGGCCAAAGGGGCTCATTAATATTCATAGGGGGCTCGTGCCCTGGCTTGCAAAGGCTGCTAATTTGCATACTCTGCATATTCATAAGTCTCTGGTAAAGATTTGTGAACATTTCATCGGCCTTCAGCCCTGAGCCTGGGAGCCCGGCAGGCACCGGGCCTGGGTCTGCGACTACATAGACTGTGAATAGGCAGGACGCCTGGGTTCCATCCCTGGGGAGGGGAGGGGGGTCTAGTGGTTAGAGCAGGGCTGGGCGCCAGGACGCCTGGATTCTCCCCCCGGCTCTGGGAGGGGAGTGGGGTGTAGTGGTTAGAGTGGGGGGGGGGGCTGGGAGCCAGGACGCCTGGGTTCTCTCCCCGGCTCTGGGAGGGGAGTAGGGTGTAGTGGTTAGAGTGGGGGGGGGCTGGGAGCCAGGACGCCTGGGTTCTCTCCCCGGCTCTGGGAGGGGAGTGGGGTCTAGTGGTTAGAGTGGGGCGGGGCTGGGAGCCAGGACGCCTGGGTTCTCCCCCCGGCTCTGGGAGGGGAGTGGGGTGTAGTGGTTAGAGTGGGGGGGGGGCTGGGAGCCAGGACGCCTGGGTTCTCCCCCTGGCTCTGGGAGGGGAGTGGGGTCTAGTGGTTAGAGTGGGGGGGGGCTGGGATCCAGGACGCCTGGGTTCTCTCCCCGGCCATGGGAGGGGAGTGGGTTTGCTGATCTGTGTCCTCTCTTGCCCTCAGCCAGGTGAGGGTCGGGACTCCGAGGCCTGTGTCCTCACTCTGCAGCTGGAGCATTCATTTGAGCCTGGTGAGTGGGTAGTTCGGGGCGGGTGTCCCACGTGGGTGGGGCTGGAAGGGGAGGGTTGAGTTGGGGGGGTTCCTGCCCCTGAGCTGTTCTGCTAGAGAGGGTGGGGGCGGGGGAGTCCCTGCCCTGTCCTAATGCTCCTCTGCCTGCCCCCAGACGACAGCATCCGCTTCCGGAAGCGGGGGACCCTGCTCTGGAGCCCGGGGCCCGAGCCTAGCCTCTCGCTGAGCCAGAAGCAGCTGTGCGAGGAGGAGCGCGCCAAGCTGAGGGTGAGTGAGCGGGGGCTGGGGGGAGGCCCAGCTGCTGGCGTGGGGGCGGGAGGGGTTGCTGGAGGAGGCGGCATGCAGGGCGTTCTCACCCGTCCCCGTGGTCCCCCCCAGGATGTGGCGGTGCTGAACGGGCTGTACCGGGTGCGAATTCCGCGCCGGCCCCTCGGGGTTGTGGAGGAAGCTGCAGTGGAATACGTCACCTCCTTCGTCCGAGCAGTGAGCGCCCCCCCCTTGCCTCCCCCTCTCTTCCAATCCTGAGCCCTGTGCAGAGATGCCCCTTCCCAGCCCCCACCCCGTGACATGGACCCAGCTCCCTGGCACACCCTGGTGCCCCCCGTCCAACCCTGCAGGGCCTGCTCCCCCCATGGCTCTCTGTCTCTCCTGCAGGCTGGTCCCTTTGGGGTTCCCAGCACCCCCCCAGTGTTTTCTGGGTTGGGGGGGTCGAGGTCTTGGTCCCAGCTCCCCCCCCCCAAGTGCCCATTGGGTGGGGGCAGGGAGAGGGCAGGGGGTGCTGGGCAGGTCTGTTCCCTGCTCACGCCCTGCACCCCGCCAGTGCTCGCTGGTGGACTCCCATCTGTCGGACCGGCTGACGGTGCACACGGACGGGGCAGGGAACGTGATCGGCGTCTCCATTGTCACCGTGCCGGGGTCCTGCCACGGCGCTGAAGTGGAAGACGTCGACCTGGAGGCCTTCAACACCACGGTGCTGCTGCAGCAGCCGGTCCCGGCGGCCGTGTGAGTGCGGGGGGGTGGGGGCTGGCCTTGGGAGGCAGTTGGGAGCGGGGAATGGTCTGGCCTTGGGAGGCAGTTGGGGGCGGCGGGGGAGTCTCTCTGACGGGTGTTTCCACCCCCCCTCCAGCCCCGAAACTGCAGCGTTCATTGAGCGCCTGGAGCTGGAGCAGGCACAGAGAGCCAAAAACCCGCAGGAGCAGAAATCCTTCTTCGCTAAATACGTGAGTGCCGGGACTGCTATTTCCCCCCTACCCTGAGTGCTGCACTGGGACTGCCCCCCGAGTGCTATGCTGGGACCCCCCCCCGGTCCCCCTGAGCGCTGTGCCAACACACCCCCAGCGCCCCCCCGAGCACTGCGCCAGGACACCCTCCCTCATCGCACTGCCTGGGATGATCCCCCCCCCCCCCCCGAGCACTGCAGCGAGACCGCCCCACTACCCCTCCAGCGCTGCATCTAGTCCCCCCAACACACAAACCCAAGAAACTCCCCCTCCCCCCGTCACTGCCTGGGACCACCCCTCTCCCAGTACTACATTAAGAGCCCTCCACCCATCGTGCTGCCCAGGACCCCCCGTATGCAGCACTGCGCCAGGACCCCTCAGCATTACCCCCACTTCAGATACTGATGCCCAGAACCCCCGCTTCAAACCTCTCCTGCCACAGGACCTCCCCTGCTCAAACTGACCGGCGGGGGGGGCTCAGCTCCTTGCCAGGGCGTGTCCCCCCACCCCCCCTGACATGTGCTCTCCCCCTCACAGTGGCATTTAATTCTGGGTGGGGCCGTGCTTCTCCTGGCCACCGGCTCGGTGAAAGTCCCGCGGGAGCCCGGAAGCCAGCCCTGAGCAGCCAAGTAAAACCCCCCACCCACCGCTGCCCCCTCCCCACCTGCGATTACCCCCCTCCCCAGCCAGCAGGGAGTCTGCCCTGGGCCCAGCCTGTCTTGGTAGTCTGTGCCTGGGGGTGTCTGGCCGTGGGGGGTGGGTCACTGCCCTGGCTTCCCCATCACTCCCTGCTGGCCCTGGGAGGATCTCAGTGCCCCTGCCCGGTGGCTGACCTCCCCCACCCCACCCCCTTCCTCTCACTAGGGCGGTGACTGTCGCTGGTGCTGGGGCTTTCTGATCACTTGGGGGGAGGTGGTGGGGGAGCAGCTTGGTACCTGCCCCTGTGGGTCCTGGGTGGGCTCTTGTGTGGCTACTCCCATGGGGTGGGGGTGCCTGCAGGAGGGGTCCCCTGGCCCCCTCTAACGCCCCCCATCCCTCTCTCTCTCTACAGTGGATGTACATAATTCCCGTGGTGCTGTTCCTCATGATGTCCGGAGCACCTGATGCCGGTGGCCAGGGCGGTGGCAACGGGGGTGGAGCTGGTGGCGGGGGCAGGTGATGATCGCCCTTATGCTGTGGGGCATGGGGGGGCCTTCTGGGAGCCGCCTGAACTCCCAAAAGGCAGGGGGAGGGGCTGAGCCAGTCGTGCCCTCGGCTCTGGGTGTAGGTGTGGGGCTGGGACCCCGTGGCGGTAAATAAAGGCTGTCCTGGACCCGCTCCTGTCTCCTGTGGTGAGTGGGGGGCTGGGGGAGGGGGAAACTGGGAATGGGGGATGAGACTGGGGAGGACGGGGGGCTGGGCTGGGGGGAAAGAAGAGAGAGTGAGGTGGGAAAACCATGGGGGGGGCTGAGATGCCAGAGGTGATGGGGTGGGTGCAGGAGACACAACAAACCCTCCCCCCCATGGGTGCTGTGGGGCTGGAGTGGTTGACCTCTGGGTAGGGCTGTGACTCCGCCCACCCAGTCCCATGGACCCAGGGGGCTGCCCCGGCACCCACCTGCTGACTGTGCCCCCCCAGGGGGCTTTCCCATGCCGAGCCGCTCCCCTGCGTGGAGAGGGGGAGGGGGGCTGTCCAGCCCTGAGCTGATCTGGCGCCATGGGAACCGGAACCACACAGAACCAGGACCTGGCCTCTAGAAGCTGCTGCTCTAGAACCCCCAACCCCTGGCGTGGGTGTGAGGGGGGAGCCCGGCCGCCTGGGTTCCATCCCCAGCTCTGGGAGGGGAGTGTGTGTGTTGGGGGGAGCCCGGATGCCTGGGTTCCATCCCGAGCTCTAAGAAGAGTGTGTAGAGGGCTAGTGTGGGGGTGAGCCCGGAGACCTGGGTTCCTTCCATCCCCAGCTCTGGGAGTGGGGTGGATACCTGGGTTCCGTCCCCAGCACGGAGGGGAAGGGGAGGCTGGGGGGAGCCCGGACACCTGGCTTCCTTCCATCCCCAGCTCTGGGAGTGGGGTGGATACCTGGGTTCCGTCCCCAGCACGGAGGGGAAGGGGAGGCTGGGGGGAGCCCGGACACCTGGGTTCCTTCCATCCCCAGCTCTGGGAGTGGGGTGGATACCTGGGTTCCGTCCCCAGCACGGAGGGGAAGGGGGGGGCTGGGGGGAGCCCGGGACACCTGGGTTCCTTCCATCCCCAGCTCTGGGAGTGGGGTGGATACCTGGGTTCCGTCCCCAGCACGGAGGGGAAGGGGGGGCTGGGGGGAGCCCGGACACCTGGGTTCCTTCCATCCCCAGCTCTGGGAGTGGGGTGGATACCTGGGTTCCGTCCCCAGCACGGAGGGGAAGGGGCGGCTGGGGGGAGCCCGGACACCTGGGTTCCTTCCATCCCCAGCTCTGGGAGTGGGGTGAATACCTGGGTTCTGTCCCCAGCACGGAGGGGAAGGGGGAGCTGGGGGGAGCCCGGACGCCTGGGTTCCGTCCCCAGCACGGAGGGGAAGGGGGGGCTGGGGGGAGCCCGGACGCCTGGGTTCCGTCCCCAGTTCTGGAGGGGGTGGGGGAGCCCGAACACCTGGGCGCGACGGGGGTGGACACCTGCGTTCTGTCACCAGCTTTGGGGAGGGGAGGGGGGACTCGGACCCCTGGGTTCGATTGGGGTCACACCACCCTCCCATCTTTTAACTATGGACAAAGCGAGGTCCCACCCTCTTTCTATTTTCCAGCTCCGCAAGTGGGGGCTGGTGCTGTCTGTCTCCTTTCCTGCGCTCCCATTGGCTGTTGGCGCTGTCCGTTTGCGCCTTTTGGAGCCCCGCCTTCCTGGCTGACGCCTCACCGCCTCGCTCCACTCTGCGCTCTCATTGGCCGCTGGGGGGATTTCGGCCCGCCCTCTACGCAATCCCTCGCTGCCATTGGCTGGACGTTCGTCACAGCGCCTCGCCCCTTCCTAGGGGCGCGTTCCCATTGGCGGGCGGAGCCGCCTTCGGCCGCTGATTGGCTTAGCGGAGAGAGGCAGGGAGCGCGCTGATTGGCTGGCCTGGGGTGTCAGCGGGGACCCACGTTCCCGATCGATATGGGCGGCTGAGGCGGCCTGGCCGGGGCAGGAGTCTCCCGTCGCGGTGCCGCCAGAGCGCCGAGCAGGTGGGGGCGGGGCCGGCCTCGCGCCGGGGGCGCTCGCGGGGGCGGGAGACCTGGGGGAGGCAGGATGGGGGGGCATCACCCATGGGGGCGGGGCTAAGTCAGAGGGGGTGGTGTCAAAGGGGCGGGGCTAAGTCAGAGGGGGTGGTGTCAAGGGGGCGGGGCTACGTCTGGGGTGGTGTCAAGGGGGCGGGGCTACGTCTGGGGTGGTGTCAAGGGGGCGGGGCTAAATCAATAGATGTTGTCAAGGGGTAGGGCTAAAACAGTGGGGTGGTATCAAGGAGGCGGGGCTAAATCAATAGATGTTGTCAAGGGGCGGGGCTAAATCGTGGGGTGGTGTCAAGGGGCGGGGCTAAGTCAGTCGGGGGCGTTATCAAGGGGTAGGGCTAAAACAGTGGGGTGGTATCAAGGAGGCGGGGCTAAGCCAGTGTTGGGGGGGCTGGAAGGGGGAGGGGCCAAACCAGTGGGGGACAGGGCTGGCATTGAGTGGGAGGGGCTAATCTAGTGGGGGCGGGGCTGGTATGGGGGAAATCCCCCCATACTGAGTTATTCCCTACCCTGGGGTTAAGGGCAGTTGCTGTGGGTACAAAGGTGAGGGGTGGCCAGTCTTTTGGGGGAGGGCAGTTTCGGGGCCTGCCGGCCTCTGCCCCATCCTCACACTGCCAATCTCTGCCCCCCCCCCCAGGCCCGTGATGCAGGTGTCGGAGGATGCGTGTGCCCAGCTGGAGGATGAGCTGCTCTGTCAGTGTGACCCCCAACCCCTCTGAGACCCCCCATGTCCCCTCTCTCCTCCCCCAGTCTCCAGGGATGAGGATGCAGGGGCTGTTTGGGTGCATGGTTTTGGGGTCCCCTTTCCCTGCAGTCTCTGGGGATCAGGGTGTTTGGGTGCAGGGTTTTGGGGTCCCCTTTCCCTGCAGTCTCTGGGGATCAGGGTGCAGGGGGTGTTTGGGTGCAGGGTTTTGGGGTCCCCTTTCCCTGCAATCTCTGGGGATCAGGGTGCAGGGGGTGTTTGGATGCAGGGTTTTGGGATCCCCTTTCCCTGCAGTCTCTAGGGATCAAGGTGCAGGGGGTGTTTGGGTGCAGGGTTTTGAGGCCCCCTTTCCCCACAGTCTCTGGGAATCAGGGTGCAGGGGGTGTTTGGGTGCAGGGTTTTGGGGCCCCCTTTCCCCGCAGTCTCTGGGGATCAGGGTGCAGAGGGTGTTTGGGTGCAGGGTTTTGGGATCCCCTTTCCCTGCAGTCTCCGGGGATCAGGGTGCAGAGGGTGTTTGGGTGCAGGGTTTTGGGGTCCCCTTTCCCCACAGTCTCCGGGGATCAGGGTGCAGGGGTGTTTGGGTGCAGGGTTTTGGGGTCCCCTTTCCCCACAGTCTCCGGGGATCAGGGTGCAGGGGGTGTTTGGGTGCAGGGTTTTGGGGCCCCCTTTCCCCGCAGTCTCTGGGGATCAGTGTGCAGGGTTTTGGGGTCTCCTTTCCCTGCACTCTCTGGGGATCAGGGTGCAGGGATTTGGGGTCCCCTTTCCCTGCAGTCTCTGGGGATCAGGGTGCAGGGTTTTGGGGCCCCCTCTCACTCTCTCTCCCTGCCCCCCAGTCTGCGAGGATTGCCGGCTGTACTTCCGGGACGCCTGCCCCCAGCATGGGGTGCCCACCTTCATCGCCGACTCGCCCGTGCCAGCCCGGGCGCCCTCGCGGGCCCTGCTCTCCCTGCCCCAGGGGCTGCTGGTGAAGGAGCGGCCCCAGGGCGGGCTGGGCGTGTGGAGCGCCCTGCCTGCCCTGCCCCGTGGCTGCATCTTCGGCCCCTACCAGGGGGAGGTGGTGCTGGAGCACGGGGAGTGCACCCTCTTCTCCTGGGCGGTAAGTGCCTCTCGCGGCCCCCCCCCGTCCTCCATGGGGAGGGGTGATCCCTCAGGGAAGCAAGGGTCTCCCTTGGGGTGCTGGGGGGGTCGGTCTCTCTGGGCACTGACCCCCACCCTCTCCCCCCCCAGGTACGGGAAAACGGCTCCTATTTCTACATTGATGCCTCTGATGACTCCAAGTCCAGTTGGATGAGGTGAGGGCTGGGGGGGCCCCCTCCCCACTCCACTGGCTCCCGCATGGCACCCCATTTCCTGCCCTGCTGGGGTGCCCAGGGGTCCCTGCTCTGGGTTGTGGGTTCCCCATTACCCCCCACTGCCCAGGGGTCCCTGCTCTGGGCTGGGGGTTCCCCCCATTGCCCCCATCTGCCCAGTGGTCCCTGCTCTGGGTTGGAGGTTCCCCATTACCCCCCACTGCCCAGGGGTCCCTGCTCTGGGCTAGGGGTTCCCCCCATTGCCCCCATCTGCCCAGTGGTCCCTGCTCTGGGTTGGGGGTTCCCCATTACCCCCCCTACTGCCCAGCGGTCCCTGCTCTGGGTTGGGGGTTCCCCATTACCCCCCACTGCCCAGGGGTCCCTGCTCTGGGCTAGGGGTTCCCCCCATTGCCCCCATCTGCCCAGTGGTCCCTGCTCTGGGCTGGGGGTTCCCCCCATTGCCCCCCTTCTGCCCAAGGGGTCCCTGCTGTGGGCTGGGGGTTCCCCCATTACCCCCCCACTGCCCAGGGGGTCCTCCCCATTAGCCCCCTCTGCCCAGGGTCCCTGCTCTGGACTGGGGGAGTCCCTTACGGGGGCAGCCTTGTGATCCCCCCCATCCTCCTACCGGGTGGGGGGGACCTTGACTCCCCCCCACCCCCCCACAGATACGTGGCCTGCGCCTCCACGGAGGAGGAGCACAACCTGACGGTGTTCCAGTACCGCGGGCGCATCTACTACCGGGCCTGCCAGGCCATCGGCGCCGGCGCCGAGCTGCTCGTCTGGATCGGGGAGGAGTACGCCCGCACCCTGGGGCTCCAGCTGGGTAAGACGGGGGAGAGGAACCACTCGAGGGGGGTGTTCTCAGGGCGGGTGGGGGCACCTGCTGGCTGCCTTCTCCCCCCATCCCAATCCCTTGGAGACAGAGCACCCCCCTCCCCCCCCCACATAGCCCTCTGGGGTCATGCAGCCTCCCTGGAACCCCACCCCCTGAGGACAGAGAGGGTGGGGCTGTTTCCTTGGGGGCGGGGTCACACAGCCCTCATGTCCCACCCCCTGAGGCCGGAGGGGATGGGGCTGCATCTCTGTGGGGACAGAGTTACACAGCCCACCCCATATTGCACCCCCTGAGGACAGAGGGGGCGGGGCTTCATCTCCATGGGGGCGGGGTCACACACAGCCTGCCCTGCCCCCAATCTAACTCTCCCCCTCCCCCCAGGGGCGCATTTCAAGTATGAGTTTGGGGAGAAGGAGCTGCTGCTGAAGATGTTCCAGGACCTGCAGGCCAAGCCCCCCGAGCCGGCGCCCGCCGCCGCCCCCTACCTCTGCGGCGACCTGGCCTCTCCCCGGGGGCACTTGCGCAAGGCCGGCCCCCCGGCCCCGGCTTTCCCGCTGCTGGAGGGCACGCAGAACCTGGTGGGGCTGGGCCGGGCCCAGAGCCGCTACTGGACTTTCTTTGGCTTCCAGGGGGACGCCTATGGGCGCATCCTGGATAAAACCAAGATCATCTGCAAGCTCTGCGGGGTGCGGCTCTCCTACAGTGGCAACACCACCAACCTGCGCCAGCACCTCATCTACAAGCACCGGCAGGAGTACAACCAGCTGGTGGGGGCGCCAGACCCGCCCAAGGGGGCGCTGCCCCCTGCCGCCCCCCTGGCCAGGACCACCCGGGCCGTGGCCGACTTCCTGGTCTGGGATCTGATGCCGCTGGAGGTGGTGGAAGGGGAGGGCTTTGGGCAGATGCTGAACGCCCTGGACCCCGGCTACAAGCCGCCAGCCGCTGCCTTCCTGGCCCACACCCTGCTGCGGGAGCGCCACCTGCAGGGCCAGGCCAAGGTGATGGCGCTGGCACGGGGGCTGCCCCACTGCGCCCTCAGCCTGGACCTCTGGCCCCACAGCCCCAGCCTCTCCTACCTCACCCTCACCCTGCACTACGTGGACGACACCTTTGAGGCCTGTGCGCGGGTGCTGGGCAGCCGTCCCCTGCCGGAGGAGCCGACCCCCGAGAGCCTGGCGGAGGCGCTGGGCTGGGCAGCGGAGGAGTGGGGAGTGAGGGAGAGCGGGGCCTACGCCGTGGGGCCCCATGGACCCGCTGCCCGGCAGGCGGCCGCGGCCCTGGGCTGGCAGGCCCTGCCCTGCGTGGGGCAGGCCCTGGGGGGTGCCACGGAGGCCGTACTGGCCCTGCCGCCTATCCGGGGCGCCCTGGAGCGGTGCCGGCGCCTGGCAGTGTGGGCGCTGGCCGTGCCAGGCCGCGCCGAGGAGCCCCTCCTCCGGGCTCAGCTCAAGCGTTTCCTGCGGGACGGGGCCCAGTGGCAGAGCGCCCACGGGCTGCTGCATGGGCTGCTGGAGCAGGCCGAGGCGCTGGGCGGGCTGGGGCCCCAGGAGGAGCCAGCCCTGCGCCCCCAGGACTGGGCCGCTCTCCAGGACGCGGCCGATGTCCTCAAGCCCCTGGCGGTGGCCGCCTCCACCTTCACCAAGGAGCCCTTCGCGGGGCTCTCGCTGGTCAAACCCGTCCTCACTTCCCTGCTGTACAAGCACCTGGCGCCAGGCGAGTGGGACTCAGAGCTGGCGCGGGCGGCCAAGGGGGCGGCCCACCGGGAGCTGAGCCGGCGCTACGCCGAGCCCGAGGTGGAGCGCGCCCTCAACCTGGCCTGCGCTCTGGACCCCCGCTTCCGCACCCTGGACTTCCTGAGCCCGCCCGACCGCGTGGAGACCCTGCGGCTGCTGGCGCTGGAGGCTGCCCGCCTGGCCGAGGTGCCCGGCGCCAGCCCCTCCCCGCCACCCCCGCCCCCCAAGCAGCCCCGGCAGGACTCGGCCATCGAGTACCTGCTGGGAGACCTGTGCAGCGTGCGGGGCGGCGCCGGGGCGGGCTCGGTGCAGCAGCGGGCAGAGCAGGAGTGCGCCAGCTTCCAGACGGCCGGGGCCTCCTCCCTGGGCCAGGAGCCCCTGCAGTGGTGGAAGACGCATCATGCCCAGTACCCGCTGCTGGCCCGGGCGGCCCGCCAGCTGCTGTGCGTGCCTGCCACAGCTGCCCCTACCGCCTGGCTCTTCGGGGAGGCCGGCCAGGCCGTCTACAGGAAGCGGGCGGCCCTGGCGCCGGAGCACGTCGACATGCTGCTCTTCCTGCATGGCAACCGGGCTGTGCTCTGAGCTGGGGCAGGGGAGCCCGGCTGGACCGTCTGCCCTTGGGGGGGACCCAAGGCTGTACCTCCTGCTCTGGGGGAGACGCTGAGCTGTACCTTCTGCCTGGGGGGGAGGTAGGAGACCCCAGGCTGGACCTCCAGCCTTTGGGGGGGGACCCCAGGCTGTATCTCTTAGGGTGGAGTAAGGGATCTCAGGCTGTACCTCCTTCCCTGGGGGGGGACCCTGGGGTGTACCTCCTGCCTGGGGGGTTGTGGGGTAGGGGATCCCAGGCTGTACCTCCTGCCTGGGGAGGTGGGGGGGTAGGGGATCCCAGGCTGTACCTCCTGCCTGGGGGGTAGGGGATCCCAGGCTGTACCTCCTGCCTGGGGGAGGGGGGGGGGGTAGGGGATCCCAGGCTGTACCTCCTGCCTGGGGGGGGGGTGGGGGGGTAGGGGATCCCAGGCTGTACCTCCTGCCTGGGGGGGGGTGGGGGGGTAGGGGATCCCAGGCTGTACCTCCTGCCGGGGGGGGGGGTAGCGAATCCCAGGCTGTACCTCCTGCCGGGGGGGTAGGGGATCCCGGGCTGTACCTCCTTCCCTGGGAGGGGACCCTGGGGTGTACCTCCTGCCTGGGGGGTAGGGGATCCCAGGCTGTACCTCCTGCCTGGGGGGGGGGGGTAGGGGATCCCAGGCTGTACCTCCTTCCCTGGGGGGGGACACCCTGGGCTGTACCTCCTGCCTGGGGGGGTGGGGGGTAGGGGATCCCAGGCTGTACCTCCTGCCTGGGGGTTGCGGGGTAGGGGATCCCAGGCTGTACCTCCTGCCTGGGGGGGTATGGGATCCCAGGCTGTACCTCCTGCCTGGGGGGGTGGGGGATCCCAGGCTGTACCTCCTGCCTGGGGGGTTGCGGGGTAGGGGATCCCAGGCTGTACCTCCTGCCTGGGGGGTTGCGGGGTAGGGGATCCCAGGCTGTACCTCCTGCCTGGGGGGGTGGGGGTAGGGGATCCCAGGCTGTACCTCCTGCCTGGGGGAGTGGGGGGGTAGGGGATCCCAGGCTGTACCTCCTGCCTGGGGGTGTGGGGGGGTAGGGGATCCCAGGCTGTACCTCCTGCCTGGGGGGGAAGGGACTACGGGTCTGTCTCCTGCCCTGGGACGGGGGACTTGTGGGAGCCCCTGCTGCCTCCCCCCTCCATGTTCACCGCCTGGCACCAAACACATCATACCCAGCACTTCCAAGCCTCCTGGGGGGGCTGCCCCATGGGCCCACCATCCTGGTGGCAAACAGCCAGCCCCCCCTACGGGGGGAGGGGATGGTCCACCAGTGCTGGGGGGGGGCGAAGGAGGAATCGTCCAAGTTCTTTAGCTGGGGGGGCAGTGAGAGAGGGGCCCATAGGCAATGAGAGGTGGGCGAGAGAGGAATAGTCCATGTATGGTGGGGGGGTTGGTGTTTGGGTTAGAGAGGAATAGTCCATTTGTGCTGGGAGGGGGGAGAGAGGGAGGAATAGTCCATGTGCCGGGGGTGTGTGTGCCTGAGAGGAATAATCCATGTGTGTAAGGGGGGGTATGAGAGGAATAGTCCATGTAAGCTGGGAGCGGGGGTGAGGGAGGAATATGCCATGTGTGCTGAGGGAGGGGGGATACACCATGGGGGGAGGGCGGGTGGCAGAGAGGAATAGTCCATGTAAGCTGGGGGAGGGGGAGGGAGGAATAGTCCATGGGTGCCTGGAGGGAGGGTCACAGCACAAGGACAGAGCCAGAGGTACCCCCACTTTCCTTGGGAGCCATCTATGCTGGGGGGGATGTTTGATATCCCCCCTGCGCCTGCACTGTGATGACTGACTGTCGTGCCCCCCCCACTAGCATACTCCTGCCCCGAGGCTCAATGGGGGACTCCCCATGCAACCCCCTCCCCCTGCAGCAGCAGCACCAGGATGCAGCTAATAATTGCAAACCAAAGAATGGAGCCCCCCGAGCTCCCAAACCCCATCCTCTGTGACCCCACAGCCCTGCACTGCCCCCTGGCTGCCCCATTCCTGCCCCTGTGACCCCCAGCCCTCCCTCCATCCAGTTCTCTGTCCCACCCAGTCCCTTTCACCCCCCTGACCCTCTTGCTTCAGCCCCACCCCGCATGTGTAGCTGAATGCTGAGATTGTGCACCCAGAGTTTTGAAGTCCAAGCAGAAACGTTCCCATGAGTCTAAACCTGGCCCAGGCCCGGCCTGCGGGTGGGTGGGGAGCCTGTGGCGCCTTCCCTCACCTCCGCCGGCCGCAGACCTGGGCTGCCCATGGCAGGAAAAGAAACCAAAAAAACTAAACTAAAAACGAATAAAAGAGTTTCTATTTTACCAGCGACGCCTGCAAGTGTAACTGGGGGAGGGGGCTGCCCTGGGGGGGACTCGTGGGGGAGAACAGGCCTGGGGGGGCACTGTGTTGGGGGGGGAGCTGAGATCAAAGCAGGATGAGCCCAAAGGGCTGTGAAAGGGAGGGGGGGGAGGACTGTCCCAGTGTGTGTGTCTGGAGCCAGGGATTCGCATGAGCCAGACATGGGGACCGGAGCATGTGGTCTGTCCCCCAGTGACGACCTTTGACCTCCTAGCACCTGGGTGATGGGTCATCAGACCTGGGGTTGGGCCTGGCAGCCTGTGACTTGAGTGGGGGGCACTGGGGGAGAGAGATTAACCCTTTCCTTGCTGCAGCAGGCAGCCAGCTGCCTCCTCCATGAAAGCTGTTTTTTGGGGACGGGGGGCTCCCCAGCGGTGGTTCTTGGGGGTGGGAGTAGTTTCCCCTTGAGCAAATACATGTGGTAATACATTGTCAGGTGTCGGGGCATGGGGGTTTGGGTCTCTGGGATGGGGGTGATGGTCCCCCAGAGCTGGTACTCACAGATAGGTGCAGTCATTGTCCTATCAGGAGTAGATGCGTGGGTGATGGGGGTTCGGGAACTGATTTTCTCACGGGAGACGGAAACTGAGTCTCTGGGCTGAGGGGTGCTGGGTCTCTGGGTGCAGAGTCCCTGGAGGGGAGGGTGCTGGGTCCCTAGGGAGCAGGTGCTGGGTCTCCGGGCTGGGGGATATGAGGTTCCTTGGGGAGGCAGGTGCTGGATTTCTGGGCTGGGGGGGCAGGGTCTCGGAGGGGGTAGGTGCTGGGTCTCTGGGCTGTGGGGGGAGCAGGTGCTGGGTTCCTAGGGGGCAGGTGCTGGGTCTCTGGGCACAGGGTCCTGGGGGCTGTTGCTGGGTCTCCAGGCTGGGGGAGGCAGGGTCCCGGGGTGTGGGGGGGTGCTGGGTGTCTGGGCGCAGGGTACCAGGGGCCAGTCCCGTCTGCACCCCCTCCCCTAGAGCCGGTACTCGCAGACGTAGTACATGCGCCGGGCGCAGTCGTTGTCCCACCACTTGCCGTCGTCGGAGGAGAGGGAGACGCAGTTCTCCCGGGCGCCCCCGTTGGGCTGGCTCACCAGGTGGTCCTGGTACCAGTCGAAGAAGGAGACGCGCTGGCCGCTCTCGTACAGCCACAGGCCCTCGGCCCGCCGGTCGTGGATGCCCACCCAGGCCGGCCAGTTGAAGGGCTGGAAGGCCTCGTGCAGGTAGCGGCGCAGGGCGGCCAGTTCGGCGGCGTCGGCCGGCATGGCCAGGTTCCCGCCCCGCAGCCGGCACAGCTCCTGCGCCCCGTCGTAGCCCTCGAACTGCTTCACGATCAGGAAGCATTTGGCATGGAGCCTCCGGCCCCGCAGGCAGCCTGCAATGGGGGGGGGTCTGTGACCTCTGATTGCCCCCCAGCTCTGCAAAGTGTGACCTCTGACCCCTGACCTTCCTCTTCCCCCCCTGGACTGCAACCCACAGGTGAGTGTCTCTTCTGCCCTCCCCCCCAACCTCACCCCTCTCTCCCCATGGGGCGGGGGCTGAGAGGGCGACCTTTGCAGCTTGACCCACTGCCCTTTGCCCTTTGACCCAGGTTCTGATCCATGTAACATAGGGGCAGGCTCACCCCACTGACCTTTGCCCTCTGACCCAGGGTGGGCTGCTGTCCCCTTTGACACCTTTTTGGTCCGCCGCTGGGTCCCCCTCTCTGCTGACCCCTGACCCAGTCCCCATTGACCTTTCCCCTTTGACCCAGAGAGAGGCTATGCCCTCTACCCTTTGCCCTCTGACCTGGTATGGGGCCACTCCTCTGCCCTTTGCCACCTGGAATGTGACTGTCCCACTGACCTTTCCCCTCTGACCTCTGGAATGTGACTGTTCCTCTCACCTTTCCCCTCTGATCTGGAGTGGGGCCACCCCCTGACTGTTGCCTCTTGACCCCTGGGACGTGGCTATCTGGCTGGCCTTTCCCCTTTGACCCACCTCTGACCTTTGCCCTCTGACCCCATGGATGGGGCCCCACCCCGCGCTCACCGTCGATCTTGCCAATGTCCTGCTGGTTGCGGGTGCTGGTCTGGCTGACGACGCTCAGCCCCTCCTGGGCCTCGGCCAGGCGCCCGCGCAGCTCGGCCAGGCCCTGCGAGAACTGGGCCAGGCGCAGGTCCATGGTGTAGAACTGCACGTTGAGCCGGTGCACGGCCGCGTCCAGGCTGTCCAGCCGCGAGACTGCCAGGGGGGGGCACAGCGTCAGCCACGCAGCCCCTCCCCCAGAGCCCCCCATCCCCCACAGCCACGCAGCCCCTCCCCCGGAGCCCCCTGACCTCCAAAGCCACGCAGCCCCTCCCCCGGAGCCCCCCATCCCCCACAGCCACGCAGCCCCTCCCCCGGAGCCCCCCATCCCCCACAGCCACGCAGCCCCTCCCCCGGAGCCCCCCCGACCTCCAAAGCCACGCAGCCCCTCCCCCGAAGCCCCCCATCCCCCACAGCCACGCAGCCCCTCCCCCGGAGCCCCCCATCCCCCACAGCCACGCAGCCCCTCCCCCGGGCCCCCCCTCCCCCAGAGCCCCCCATCCCCCACAGCCACGCAGCCCCTCCCCCGGAGCCCCCCGACCTCCAAAGCCATGCAGCCCCTCTCCCTGAGCCCCCCATCCCCCACAGCCATGCAGCCCCTCCCCCGGAGCCCCCCGACCTCCAAAGCCACGCAGCCCCTCTCCCTGAGCCCCCCACCCCCCACAGCCATGCAGCCCCTCCCCCGGAGCCCCCCATCCCCCACAGCCACGCAGCCCCTCCCCCGGAGCCCCCCGACCTCCAAAGCCACGCAGCCCCTCTCCCTGAGCCCCCCATCCCCCACAGCCATGCAGCCCCTCCCCCGGAGCCCCCCAATCCCCCACAGCCACGCAGCCCCTCCCCCGGAGCCCCCCAACCCCCACAGCCATGCAGCCCCTCCCCCAGAGCCCCCCGACATCCCTGCCCCCATTCCCCACAGACCGATCCTTCCCCTTCTCCTCCTGAACTCCGACTCACACATGGGACCTGGGAAGCCCCAAGCTGGGGCTGTGGGGGGCAGTGTGCCAGGCCTGGGCCAGGCTGGGCTGTGGGGGGCAGGGCCCCCCATACTCACACACGTAAGAGAATCCGTCCTCCTCGGGCTGAGGGGCGGCTGTGCTCGGGGCTGGCTGGGTGGGCTGAACGTCCCCCTCGACGGGTGCCCCCTCCCCATCTTCCCCCTCCTCCTCTCCCTCGCCCCCCTCGGGGGCCAGCTCCGTCAGCGTCATCTCGGGGGGCCCCTCGCCCTCCTCTTCTGGCAGCTGCAGCACTTCCTGCAGGTGCTGTGGGGAGAGAGGGGGAGAGTGACCCTCCTGCCCTGGGGTTTGCCCCCAGCCCTCCTGCCAGCCCAGAACCCCATCCTTCCTCCTGCCCCGCTACCCTGTGCCCTGCCAGCCTCCCTGCCCCCATCGTTCCTCCTGCCCCTCTCCCCTGTGCCCTGCCAGCCTCCCTGCCCCATCCTTCCTCCTGCCCCGCTCCCCTGTGACCTGCCAGCCTCCCTGCCCCCATCCTTCCTCCTGCCCCGCTACCCTGTGCCCTGCCAGCCTCCCTGCCCCCATCGTTCCTCCTGCCCCTCTCCCCTGTGCCCTGCCAGCCTCCCTGCCCCATCCTTCCTCCTGCCCCGCTACCCTGTGCCCTGCCAGCCTCCCTGCCCCCATCCTTCCTCCTGCCCCGCTCCCCTGTGCCCTGCCAGCCTCCCTGCCCCATCGTTCCTCCTGCCCCTCTCCCCTGTGCCCTGCCAGCCTCCCTGCCCCATCCTTCCTCCTGCCCCGCTCCCCTGTGACCTGCCAGCCTCCCTGCCCCCATCCTTCCTCCTGCCCCGCTACCCTGTGCCCTGCCAGCCTCCCTGCCCCCATCCTTCCTCCTGCCCCGCTCCCCTGTGCCCTGCCAGCCTCCCTGCCCCATCCTTCCTCCTGCCCCGCTCCCCTGTGCCCTGCCAGCCTCCCTGCCCCATCCTTCCTCCTGCCCCGCTCCCCTGTGCCCTGCCAGCCTCCCTGCCCCCATCCTTCCTCCTGCCCCGCTCCCCTGTGCCCTGCCAGCCTCCCCCCACCCCATCCTTCCCCTGTGTCCTGCCAGCCTCCCCCCACCTCATCCTTCCCTCTGCCCCGCTCCCCTGTGCCCTGCCAGCCTCCCCCACCCCATCCTTCCTCCTGCCCCACTCCTCTGTGCCCTGCCAGCCTTCCCTGCCCCATCCTTCCTCCTGCCCCGCTCCCCTGTGCCCTGCCAGCCTCCCCCCACCTCATCCTTCCCTCTGCCCCGCTCCCCTGTGCCCTGCCAGCCTCCCCCACCCCATCCTTCCTCCTGCCCCACTCCTCTGTGCCCTGCCAGCCTCCCCCCACCCCATCCTTCCTCCTGCCCCGCTCCCTCATCCCCTGCCAGGCTCCCCTCTACCCCCCTGTCCAGCTTCCCATCAGCCAGACCCCACCCTCCATCCCTCCTCCTTGGCCTGCCCCACGGCTGCTGCACAGAATGTGTTGTGTGTGTGTGTTGGGGGCGGGGATATGCGCCTTTTGTGGTGGTATCTGCGAATTGATATGTGGGACTCCCTGTCTCTCCCTAAGAGTCAGTGGATTAATGTGGAAGAAGGAGTGAGGCTGGGAGCCAGGACTCCTGGGTTCTCTCCCCGGCTCTAGGAGGGGAGTGGGGTGTAGTGGTTAGAACAGGGGGGCTGGGAGCCAGGACTCCTGGATTCTCTCCCCAGCTCTGGGAGGGGAGTGGGGCGTAGTGGTTAGAGCAGGGGGGCTGGGAGCCAGGACTCCTGGATTCTCTCCCCAGCTCTGGGAGGGGAATGGGGTCTAGTGGGTTGGAGCTGGGGCCCAGGACTCCTGGGTTCTGTTCCCAGCTCTGTGACCTTGGTGTCTGAGGCTCCCCCCCGAGTACCGGGTGGTGTCCGGCTCCACGGGCTCTGTGAAGCGCATGTATGATGTTGGGCCGGGTGAGGCTCTTACATAAGGCAGCTGCATGCAGCTCTGAGTCTCTGTCCCGGGAAGGGGGTGGGAACCCGGGGAGAGGGGGGACCCCAATGAGGGTTGGGGAACCTCGGGGGGGGGGTGAGCAGGGGGACCTGGAACCAGCGGTTGTGAGAATGGGGACCTGAGGCCGAGTGATGGGAGAGGACGGGACCCCGAGATGTGGGGGTGTAGGGGCGAGCCCCCAAGGAGGGGCTGGGACATCGGGATGGGGGTGAGAGGGAAGGGACTCTGTGGGACTAGGAACACGCTGACCATCCCCCGGTACGGCCTCCCCCCCTCACCTTCAGCATCAGGGCCTGTCTCTCCTCCTCCGAGCTGAGCTCCCGGCTCCGGCCGGTCCCCAGCAGTGACCCCAGCAGCAGCAGCAGCAGCACCCCGCACCCCACGGCCATGCCCGCTCCGTTCCCCCCGTCCCAGACACACTGGTCCCGCCTGCCCGGGCGGCGCCGCTGGGGCTGGCGGGAGGGCTGGAGGGGCTGGGACCCCAGCCAAGAGCCAGCTGATCCAAACCAGATGTGTGGGGCTGAGGTTGCCAGGCTGGTTTTTCTGTGTGTGTGTGTGTGTGTGTATGTGTGTGTGTGTGTGTGTAACCCCAGCCCCTCCCTGCTGTACAGTGGGTATATGTGTCTTTGCTCATCCCATACCCCTGGGAGCCTGGGCCCCACAGCCGGGGCTGTGGTGGCATGTCCGATGAATGTCAAAGCATCTGCCTGTGTCCGTGGGTGGATTTCCACAGCCCACGGGCATCTTATGGCATGTGTATTTCCATGGCAGTGCGGCCTCTCTCATGTGTCGTGGTGTGTCAGAGCTGCTGTCCTGTGTCCACATGTATCCGTGTGTCCCATGCATGTCCCAGGGCATGCCCCGTGTCTGTGTTTGCGTGTCGCAGGCATGTCCCAGTGAGTGCCCTGTATTGGTGTGTATTTCTGTGTTCCAGGCATGTCCCAGCGAGTGCCTGTATCTGTGTGTATTTGCATGTCCCAGGGCATGGCCCGTGTCTGTGTTTGCATGTCCCAGGCATGTCACAGGGCATGCCCCATGTCTGTGTTTGTGTGTCCCAAGCATGTCCCAGCAAATGCCTATGTCCATGTGTAGTCACATGTCCCATGCATGTCACAGCAACAGTCCTGTATCCATGTGTATTTGTGTGTCCCATGCATGTCACAGTGCATGCCCCGTGTCTGTATTTGTGTGTCCCATGCATGTCACAGGTGTGGACAGCATGGGGAGGTGAGGAGGGAGGATGTTCCGGCCGTGAATGGAGTGGGGGAGTGGGGTGGCTCCATGGGTCCCTGAACAACAGTGGTGGGGGCCATGGGGTGGGGAGTGCTGGACACGAATGTGGGGGGTGGGGGCGCAGCAGCCCTCTGTGTCCCTGAGCAGGGGACAGCAGGCTGGGGGGGTAGTACCAAGGTGTGTGTGTGGGGGGTTGGATGGTACAGAGAGGGGGGTTTGCTGTGAATAGTGCTGCGGGGAGTGGGGTGCCCCCCATGCATTCCTGAATAGCAGTGATGCTGTGTGTGTGTGGGGGGGAGTGGGGCTGGGACCAGATGATGGGGGGGGCTGTGAATGGATCAGGGCGGATCCATTCCTGAACAGCACCAGGCGGGGCGGCGGGGGGGAGCTGGAATCGGGTGGATTGTGGGTGGTAACGGAGTGGGGGGGGGGCGCGGAGCTGGCTATGAATGGAGGTGGGGAAGCGGAGCGGACCCGGGCATTCCTGAACAGCGGCAGCGGGGGTGGGGGGGCGGTACCAGGGGCGGGAGGTACCAGGTGGATGAGGGGGGGAGCGGGGAGGACCCAGGAATTCCTGAACAGCGGCAGCTGGGGAGGAGGCGGTACGGGGGGGCGGGGCGGTACCGAGGGTAGGACTAGGGGGGCGGTACCGGGTGGATGGTAATGGGGAGGGGCCGGTACCGGCTGGATGCTGGGCGGCAGCGGGGCCAGTACTGGGTGGATGCTGGGCGGTACCGGGGGGGCAATGGTACCGGGTGAATGGTGCCGGGGGAGGCGGTACCGGCTGGATGCTGGGCGATACTGGGGAGGGGGCGGTACCGAGGGTATGAATAGAGGGGCGGTACCGAGTGGATGGTAACAGGGAGGGGTCGGTACCGGCTGGATGCTTGGCGGCAGCGGGGAGCGGTACCAGGTGGATGCTGAGGGTACGGGGGGGGGGAATGGTACCGGCTGAATGGTGTCTGGGGATGGTACCGGCTGGATGCTGGGCGATACTGGGGAGGGGGCGGTACTGGCTGGATGCTGGGCGGTACCGGGAGGGGGCGGTACTGGGTGGATGCTGGGCGGCAGCGGGGGGGCGGTACCAGGTGGATGCTGGGCGGTACGGGGGGAATGGTACCGGGTGAATGGTGCCGGGGGATGGTACCGGCTGGATGCTGGGCGGTACCGGGAGGGGGTGGTATTGAGTGGATGCTGGGCGGCAGCGGGGCGGTACCGGCTGGATGCTGGGCGGTACCGGGAGGGGGCGGTACTGGGTGGATGCTGGGCGGTACGGTGGGGGAATGGTACCGGGTGAATGGTGCCGGGGGATGGTACCGGCTGGATGCTGGGCGGTACCGGGAGGGGGCGGTACTGGGTGGATGCTGGGCTGTACGGGGGGGATTGGTACCGGGTGAATGGTGCCGGGGGATGGTACCGGCTGGATGCTGGGCGGTACCGGGAGGGGGCGGTACTGGGTGGATGCTGGGCTGTACGGGGTGGGATTGGTACCGGGTGAATGGTGCCGGGGGATGGTACCGGCTGGATGCTGGGCGGTACCGGGAGGGGGCGGTACTGGGTGGATGCTGGGCGGTACGGGGGGGAATGGTACCGGCTGGATGCTGGGCGGTACCGGGAGGGGGCGGTACTGGGTGGATGCTGGGCTGTACGGGGTGGGATTGGTACCGGGTGAATGGTGCCGGGGGATGGTACCGGCTGGATGCTGGGCGGTACCGGTAGGGGGCGGTACTGGGTGGATGCTGGGCGGTACGGGGGGGGAATGGTACCGGCTGGATGCTGGGCGGTACCGGGAGGGGGCGGTACTGGGTGGATGCTGGGCGGTACGGGGGGACGGGAATGGTACCGGGTGAATGGTGCCGGGGGATGGTGCCGGCTGGATGCTGGGCGGTACCGGGAGGGGACGGTACTGGCTGGATGCTGGGCGGCAGCGGGGGGGCGGTACCAGGTGGATGCTGGGCGGTACGGGGGGGCGGGAATGGTACCGGGTGAATGGTGCCGGGGGATGGTGCCGGCTGGATGCTGGGCGGTACCGGGAGGGGGCGGTACTGGCTGGATGCTGGGCTGCAGCGGGGGGGAGGTACCAGGTGGATGCTGGGCGGTACCGGGGGGTGGTAGCGGGTGGATGGTACCGGGGGGCGGTACCAGGGGTATGAATGGAGGGGGGCGGGGCAGACCCGTGCATTCCTGAACAGCGGCAGCTGCGGGGTGGTACCTGGTGGGTGGTACCGGGGGGGGCGGGAAGATCAGCATCAGCCAAGCCGGCGGGGCGGGGGAGTCGGGCGAGTTCGCAGCCTGGGAGCCAGGACCACGGGCAAGCGGACGGAGATGGGGAAGGGGACGGGACCGCGCCGCGCGTGGGGCTGAGACACCCTCCCATCGCCCGGGGGGGGCCAGAGACGGGGGGGGGGCCGCCACCATGGTCCCCCCCACAGGACAGTTGTGCTAAGCGCGCCCCAGCCCCCCCCCCGCCATCGGCAGGTAAGGGGCAGGCAGGCAGCACACGGGGGACCGGTGTTCCTGCGGGGGGGGCTGGCTGGTCGGGGATCCCTGTGTGGGGTGGGGAGGGATGGGGGGCTGGCTGTGCTCCTTTTGTGGGGCGGGGCGCTGGGGTCCCTGTGTGGGGGCTGGCTGGTCAGGGATCCCAGTGAGGGGAGGGGTATGGGTCCGGGGTGCCCTTGTGGGGAGGAGCAGGGGGAGCTGGTCCGAGATCCCTGTGAGGGGTGGGGCGGGATGGCGGGGGTGGGGGGGCTGGCTGGGGTTCCTGTGTGGGGAGGGGCAGGGGGGGCTGGCTGGCCAGGGATGCCCTGTAGGGAGAGGGGCAGGGGGGCTGGGGTGCCCTTGTGGGGAGGGGCAGGGGGATCTCGTCCGGGATCCCTGTGTGGGGAGGGGCAGGGGAACTCGCTGGCCAGGGATACCCTGCAGGGAGAAGGGCAGGGGGGCCGGGGTTCCTGTGTGGGGAGAGGCAGGGGGCTGGCTGCCCAGGGGTTCCCTGTGTGGCAAGGGGATGGGGTTCCTGGACTGGGGGTCCCTTACAGGGAGGGGCAGGTAGTTGGCTGGCCTGGGGTCCCTGTGTTAGGGGGCACTAAGTGAATGGGGTTTCCGTGGGGGGAGGGGATTGGATCGCTCGGGTGTATGTGGGGCTGGAGATGTGGTGGGGAGGAACTGCAGTGGTGCTGGCCGCGATCCCTGGGGGAGGAAGGGCAGGAGGCTGGCTGGCTGGGGTCCCCATAGGGGAGTGGTAGGGGGCTGGATGGATGTGGTTTCCATGAGGGGAGGGGTTGGGGGATGGAGGGGGTCCTAGTGTGAGGGGGAAGGGCTGGTTGATATCCCTGGGGGCTAAATGGAAGGGGAGGTCCCCGTGGGGGGAGGGGATGCCCGGGGTCCCTGTGTAGGGGAGGGGAGGTTGCATTGCCTTGGCGGTGACTTTTGGGAGATTTGGGGAGCAAGGGGACCCTGGAGAGCGGCTGCCTTTGGGGGCACACCCGGGGTGGGGAAGGGGCAAGTCCTTCTGCCCTGGCTCCCCTGGGGTCTCCCCCACCCCCGTTTCTCCTGGCCCCTGGCTTGTGGCTCACAGCAGAATCGCGCACCCCCCCAACTCCAGAAACTGTTCTGAGGGCGGTGGGGGCGGAGGGAGCAGCACCATGTGGTGGTGGGGGGGCTGAATGGGTGCTGGAGAACCATACAAGAAGCTGTCTGGGAACAGCAGCGGGTGCACATGTGCTGCAGGCATGTGAGCCTGTGTGTGTGTGTGTGTGTGTGTGTGCGTGCGCGTTATCTGTGTGGGTGGGTGGATGTGCATTATCCTTGTGTGCGCATGCCTGTGTATGTGTATCTCTGTGAGTGTGTGTGCATGCATTATCTGTGTGTGTGCACGCTATCTCTGTGAGTGGGTGTGCACGCATCTATTACTGTGTGTGTGAGAGAGAGGGACAGCTAGGGTGTATATCTCTGTGTGCATGCAGCCTTTGTTCATTTTTGTGTGTGTGTGCATGTGTTATCTTTGGGAACGGGTGCACATCTCTGGGGGTGTGTGCATGCATTATCTGTATGTGTGCATGCCTCTGTGTATGTGTGCGTATGCAAATGCATATCTGTGTGTCTGTGTGCGTGCATTATCTCTGGGTGTGTGTGCTTCTGGGCGTGTGGGTGTGCATGCACATCCGCACACCCACCCACACACCCTTATCTGTGTGCACACACACGTGCATATCTCTGGGTATGTGTGCGTGCATTACCTGTGTGTGTGTGCTCCCTCTGGGTGTGTGCATGCATTATCTCAGCGTGTGTGCATCTCTCGGTGTGTGCATGAATTGGCTCCGTGCGTCTGCATTATCTCAGCACACGTGGCTACCTGGCTTTGTGGGGGTGTCTGGGCGTGTATCCACGGTGTCCCTCAGTGCACACGTACAGGTGTAGAATGTCAGTGCAGGGAGAGTGGGGGCTTGTCTCCACAGGGCAGTGTTGGTGCCTTCGCACAGGTGTGTGTCACGTGCGTTCGTGCCTGGGTGTGTCTCTTGGATTGACAACCCTGTGTCAGTGTGACGGTGGGCACAGTGTTGGTGTAAATCTGTGCACGTGGGGCCCTGGGTGTTTGTGGGCTTGTGTGGTGGGGGGAAGGGGGGTGCTGCCTTTAGCCTCATTTCAGACTCAGGAGGCATGTGGAGGGTGGGGTGGCTTGAGGCCAAGGGAGAAACTGAGCAAGGAGGAGGAAACTGAGGGGAATAAAGGCAGCTGGTACGGCCTGGACCTCCCCCACCAGCCTGTGTCCCCTGTATGCCCCCCCCAGCTGGCCCTCCCCCACCAGCCTGTGTGTCCCCTGTATGCCCCCCCAACGTGCCCTCCCCCACCAGCCTGTGTGTCCCTGTATTGCCCCCCCAGCTGTCCTCCGCCAACCTGTGTCCCCCTGTATGCCCCCCCCCCGTTGCCTTCACCCGACAGCCTGTATGGCTCCCCCAGCTGCCCTCCTCCGCCAGCCCGTGGTTCCCTGTATAGCCCCCCCCCTCCACCAGCTGCCCCGCCAGCCTGTGTGTCCCCTGTATGGCCCCCCAGCTGCCCCTCACCCACCAGCCTGTGTCCCCCTGTATAGCCCCCCCCAGCTGCCCCTCACTCACCAGCCTGTGTCCCTGTATGGCCCCCCCAGCTGCCCCTCCCCCGCCAGCCTGTGTGTCTCATATATAGACCCCACCTCAGTCTGGCCCTGTGTGTGTCCTATGTATAGACCCCAACCTGGCCCTGTGTGTCCCATATATAGACCCCTCGCCCCCAGCCTAGCGCTGCATGTGTCCCATATATAGACCCCTCCCCCCCAGCCTGACCCTGTGTGTGTCCCATATATAGACCCCGCCCCAGCCTGGCCCTGCGTGTGTCCCATATATAGACGCTGCTCCCCAGCCTGTCCCTGTGTGTCCCATATATAGACCCCACCCCAGCCTGGCACTGCATGTGTCCCATATATAGGCCCCTCCCGCCCAGCCTGGCCCTGTGTGTCCCATATATAGACCCCTCTCCCCAACCTGACCCTGTGTGTCCCATATGTAGACCCCGACCCTCAGCCTGTTCCTGTGTGTTGCATATATAGACCCAGCCCCCACCAGCCTGGCCCTGTGTGTCCCACATATAGACCCTGCCCCCCCAACCTGGCCCTGTGTGTCCCATATATAGACCCCGACCCTCAGTCTGGGCCTGTGTGTCCCATATATAGACCCTGCCCCCCCAACCTGGCCCTGTGTGTCCCATATGTAGACCCCGACCCTCAGCCTGTTCCTGTGTGTTGCATATATAGACCCAGCCCCCCCCAACCTGGCCCTGTGTGTCCCATATATAGACCCCGACCCTCAGTCTGGGCCTGTGTGTCCCATATATAGTCCCACGCGTGAGAGCTGCCGTCTCCCTCGAGCAGTAGCCGGCCCTCGGCTTGTGGGGCTTCCATTGTCTCTTGGGGCCCGTTTCAGCCAGTCCTCTAGTGACTGCATCCATCCCATCCCAGGCAGATCATCAGCCCCCTACACACACACTGCAGGGCCGGCCACCCGCTCTGCCCAGCTAGACACAGACACGCTCACATCGCTACACACACACACACACAGAGGCATGCTCACGTACACACCTGCACAAGGTGTGCACACGCACAGACTGCTGCGCTCAGCAGGTGTGACCCCCCCCACTCCTCCTGTCTCCTGTTGTTCCCCTGGGGGCATTAGTCTAAAGCCCTGTGGGCCTGCTGGGTTGCAATGCAAAGTGCAGTGGGAAACTGAGGCACCCATTGGAATGGTAACAATAGTACAGAAAATTCTCATTCTGTCACAACATTCCCCACCCGCCCCAGCCTGGCTCTGTGTGTGCTGTAGAGAGATACCCCCCCTGCCCCCAGGCTGGCTGTGTGTGTGCTGTAGAGAGACTTCGTTGCCCCCCCCCCCGCCCTGGCTCTGTGTGTGCTGTAGAGAGATCCCCCCCCTGCCCCCAGCCTGGCTCTGTGTGTGCTGTAGAGAGAACCCCCCCGCTCTGTGTCCTGTGTAATTCATCCCTCCGTACCTCTCCACAGTCACTTTTCTATCCATCTCCCCACATACCCCACTATCGATCCTTCCATCCATGGCCCCACACCACCCTCTCCGTCCATCCATCTCTATACACACCCTGCACCCATCCGTTCCTGCTCCCCCCGGCTCCACCCCACCCCCGCAAACCGGCCTGACTCGCGTCCGGCCGCATGCACACCCCTCTGGCTGGCTAACCGATGGGGAGGCCAGGCCAAGAGTGGGTGTTTTAGGGGTCGGTACGATGCCCAGCCCCACGCAGTATTTCCCTTGGTGATCTGGGAGTGGATAGAAAATCCCCACGGATCACAGGGGTGGCCGAGGCCCACGGGGCCAATACTGGGGAGCACTGGGGCTGGGGCTGGGCTGTGTGCAAAGAGACACAGGCAAGGTCACCCCACCGGGAACAGAGAGAGCGGCCGGGGCCATCCCTGCGGGTGGGGGGCTGTGTCCTGGAGAGCCAGGGCGGAAACTGATTTCGGGGGCACTGATGCTGGGGTGAAAAGGGTGAGAGGAATCTTTAGCTAGATAGAGGGGGTGGCTGGGGATAGATAGATCACTACCCTGCTTATCTATCTATCTATCTATCTATCTATCTATCTATCTATCTATCTATCTATCTATCTATCTATCCGCAGCCACCCCCTCTATCTATCTATCTATCTATCTATCTATCTATCTATCTATCTATCTATCTATCCCCAGCCACCCCCTCTATCTATCTATCTATCTATCTATCCCCAGCCACCCCCTCTATCTATCTATCACTCTCTTTTTCTGCCCCCCATTCAGTGTGAACCCCACCCCTGAGCACTGTGTTTCTCCAGTTCTGGGCCCAAGGGGGGGGGCAGGTTGTGTCCCATTTCCCCCCGCCCCCCAGGTGCTCTGTGCCCTTGGCAGGCGCCTGCGCCAAGGCCTGAGTTCTCTGTGCTCCAGCCGGGCTGTGCTATTCTTAGCTGCCGCGCCTTTGATTCATGCTTCTGAGAGCACGTGTGTGTGTGTGTGTGTGCGCCTGTGTGTGTGTGTGTGCGCGCGCGCGCCTGCGCTGAGTGCGGCAGTGTGTGTGTGAGCGCTGAGTGCGGCAGTGTGTGTGTGCGTGTGAGTGCTGAGCGTGGTGTGGTGTGTGTGTGTGTGTGTGAGAACCTGCACTGAGTGCGGCAGTGTGTGTGTGAGTGCTGAGTGCGGCAGTGTGCGTGTGCGCGCATGGGCTGAGCGCAGCTGTGCATGTGTGTGTGCGTGTGTGCGCCTGGGCTGAGCGCGGCAGTGTGTGCGTGTGAGTGCTGAGCGTGGTGTGGTGTGTGTGTGTGTGTGAGAACCTGCACTGAGTGTGGCAGTGTGTGTGTGAGTGCTGAGTGCGGCAGTGTGCGTGTGCGCGCATGGGCTGAGCGCAGCTGTGCATGTGTGTGTGCGTGTGTGCGCCTGGGCTGAGCACGGCAGTGTGTGCGTGTGCGTGTGTGAGGGCTGAGCGCGGCAGTGTTTGCGTGTGTGAGAGCCTGCACTGAGCGCGGCAGTGTGTGTGTGTGAGCACTGAGTGCAGCTGTGTGTGTGTGTGTGTCTGTGAGTGCTGAGCGCAGCAGTGTTTGTGTGTGCGCGTGTGTGCGCCTGGGCTGAGTGCGGCAGTGTGTGTGTGTGTGTGTAGCGATGTGAGCGTGCCTCTGTGTGTGTGTGTGTGTGTGTGTGCACTTGCGCTGAGTGCAGCAGTCTGTGCATGTGCACACCTTGTGCAGGTGTGTACGTGAGCATGCCTGTGTGTGTGTGTGTGTGTAGCGATGTGAGCGTGCCTGTGTGTGTGTGTAGCGATGTGAGCGTGTGTGTGTGTGTGTGTGTGTAGCGATGTGAGCATGCCTGTGTGTGTGTGTAGCGATGTGAGCGTGCCTGTGTGTGTGTGTGTGTGTGTGTGTGTAGCGATGTGAGCGTGTCTGTGTGTGTCTGTGTGTGTGTGTGTGTGTGTGTGTAGCGATGTGAGCGTGCCTGTGTGTGTGTGTGTGTAGCGATGTGAGCGTGTGTGTGTGTAGCGATGTGAGCGTGCCTGTGTGTGTGTGTGTGTGTGTGTAGCGATGTGAGCGTGCCTGTGTGTGTGTGTGTGTGTGTGTGTAGCGATGTGAGCGTGTCTGTGTGTGTGTGTGTGTGTGTAGCGATGTGAGCGTGCCTCTGTGTGTGTGTGTGTGTGTGTGTGTGTAGCGATGTGAGCGTGTGTGTGTGTGTGTGTGTGTGTAGCGATGTGAGCGTGCCTGTGTGTGTGTGTAGCGATGTGAGCGTGCCTGTGTGTGTGTGTGTGTGTGTGTGTGTGTGTAGCGATGTGAGCGTGTCTGTGTGTGTCTGTGTGTGTGTGTGTGTGTGTGTGTGTAGCGATGTGAGCGTGTCTGTATGTGTGTGTGTGTGTGTGTGTAGCGATGTGAGCGTGCCTGTGTGTGTGTGTAGCGATGTGAGCGTGTCTGTGTCTAGCTGGGCAGAGCGGGTGGCCGGCCCCGCAGCGTGTGTGTAGGGGCTGATGATCTGCCTGGCTGGGGGAGGGGGTGTTAAGCCCAGGGGAGGATGGACCAGGCCCCCCCACTCCGTCCTGCCCTGGGGGAGGGGAGGCCTGAAGCCCAGCAGCTGGAGCGCGTTGGGGCCCTGTGGGGTCAGAGGGCAGTAGGACCGCAGGTCACAGGGATCAGAGGTCAGGGGGCGATTAAGGTCACAGGTCGAAGAGGGTCAAGGTCAAAGGGGTCAGAGGTCAGGGTGTGCAGTGGCATCAGTGGGAGTTTTGGGGGAACTTCTCGCCCCATGGCCCATCTGCCCCCTGGTCTCAGGGGCACCCCGGGTATCCCCCCCGATCGGGCCAGCCCCCCGGGACCGCCTGTGGGGCGTGTTTGCTGGCAGCGAGTGACCAGGAGCTGGGGGGCAGGGTCCCCGCTCTGGGTTCCACCCCACCCGTCCTGGGGAGGGGGCTCTCCGGTGCTCAGACCCCACCAGGCTGGGAGGGGAGGGGGCTCTAATGGAGTGTGGGGTGGGGGCTGGAAGCCAGGACTCCTGGGTTCTCTTGCAGGCTCTGAGAGAGGGGAAGGGGGGTCTAGTGGGTTGTGGGGTGGAGCCAGGACTCCTGGGTTCTCTCCCCAGCTCTGGAACGGGAGTGGGGTCGGGGGGGGGGCTGGGAGCCAGGACTCCTGGGTTCTCTCCCCAGCTCTGGAACGGGAGTGGGGTCGGGAGGGGGAGCTGGGAGCCAGGACCCCTGGGTTCTCTCCCCAGCTCTGGAACGGGAGTGGGGTCGGGATGGGGGGGCTGGGAGCCAGGACTCCTGGGTTCTCTCCCCAGCTCTGGAACGGGACTGGGGTCAGGATGGGGGGGCTGGGAGCCAGGATTCCTGGGTTCTCTCCCCAGCTCTGGAACGGGAGTGGGGTCAGGATGGGGGGGCTGGGAGCCAGGATTCCTGGGTTCTCTCCCCAGCTCTGGAACAGGAGTGGGGTCGGGGGGGGGGCTGGGAGCCAGGACTCCTGGGTTCTCTCCCCAGCTCTGGAACGGGAGTGGGGTCGGGATGGGGGGGCTGGGAGCCAGGACTCCTGGGTTCTCTCCCCAGCTCTGGAACGGGAGTGGGGTCGGGATGGGGGGGCTGGGAGCCAGGACTCCTGGGTTCTCTCCCAGGGTTTGAGGGGGAGGAGGGCCTAGTGGGCTGTGGGATGGGGGCTGGGAGCCAGGACTCCTGGGTTCTCTCCCAGGGTTGGGGGGGCACCTCGCACTGCCCAGCAGGTTTCCCTCTGGATTGAGACATGCTAGAGGCAGAGCGAGGGGAGCTGCTTTGATGGCTGTCTGTCTCCATGGAAACGTTGCAAGGCAATGGAGAGAAGCCAGGCCCCAGGCCTGCTGGGGGGGGCGGCGGGAAGGGCTGGGGCTGGAGTGGGGGTAGCCCGGCTGGCGGGCGAGGGAGGGGGCAGCCAGGCCTGCAGGAGGGCACTTGAGGTATGTGGGTCTGGGGGTCTGGTCCCTGAGGCACATGGCGGGGGCAGGATATTTGCCCGGCCTTTGCACGAGTGGGGAGGTTAGTGGCTGGAGGGGACGCAGGACTGAGCTGTCATGAGGGGTGCAGGGGGGGCTGTACTGTCACTGGAGAAGTCTTAGGTGTCTTGAGTGGGGGGCAGAGGCCAAAGCCAGTGGGGGGAGGGGATGCAGGGGTTCTGGGGGTGAGGGGTGCATGGGTCAGTTATAATCCTCCCCGGCCCAGCTGGGGTGGAAAATGAGCCTCTGAATTGTACTCGGGGATCTGAGAGGGGGCATAGAGTGAACTGGGGGTGAGAGGGGTCAGGGCTGCCTGTCTGTCCTTATGCGTGACCCTCAGTCTGTCTGTATGCACGGCCCTCCCTCTGTCAATCCATCCGTCCATCCCTCCCTTCCTCCATCATCCATCCCTCCATCTCTCCTTGCACCCTGTGTCTGCCCCTCCATCCCTCCCTCTCACCCTGCGCCCTGTGTCTGCCCCTGTGCGCATCCCTCCATCCATCCTCCCTCCCTCCAACCCTGTGCCCTTTGTCTGCCCCGTGCACATTCCTCCCTCCATCCATCCTCCCTCCATCATCCCTCCATCCATCCATCCTCCCTCCCTCCAACCCTGCGCCCTGTGTCTGCCCCTCCACCCCTTTGCACACCCCTCCCTCCCTTTGCACACCCCTCCCTCCATCTCTCCCTGCACCCTGTGTCTGCCCCTCCACCCGTGCACACCCCTCCCTCCCTCCATCCCTCCCTCCGACCCTGCCCCCTGTGTCTGCCCCTGTGCGGGCCCCTCCCTCCCTCTCTCCCTCCATCCTCCCTCCCTCCTTCCATCATCCCTCCATCCATCCATCCTCCCTCCCTCCAACCCTGCGCCCTGTGTCTGTCCCTCCGCCCCTGTGCGCATCCCTCCATCCATCATCCCTCCATCTGTCCATCCATCCATCCATCCCTCCCTCCGACCCTGCATCCTGTGTCTGCCCCTCCGCCCCTGTGCACATCCATCTTCCTTCCCTCCCTCTCTCCCTCTGTCCCTGCGCTCTGTGCCTGTCCCTCCACCCCTGTGCGCATCCCTCCATCCATCATCCCTCTGTCCCTCCCTTTATCCATCCCTCCATCCATCCCTCCCTCCCTCCGACCCTGCACCCTGTGTCTGCCCCTCTGCCACTGTGTGCACCCCTCCCTCCCTCCCTCCAGCCTCCCTCCCTCTGACCCTGCGCCCTGTGTCTGTCTCTCCGCCCGTGTGCACCCCTCCATCCACCCGTCCCTCCATCCCTGCACCCTGTATCTGCCCTTCCACCCCATGCACACCCCTCCCTCTGTCCCTTCCCGCACCCATCTCTCTATTCCTCTGTTTACGTGGAGCCGTCCCATCGCCCCCCCACCCCCATCCTGTGTCTGTCTGTGTATGTATCTAATCTTCTCTCCCGTTTACACATCCTGACATCCATCCCCAGGATCCTTCCCAGGGACCTTCCCATGGGGTGGGGCTGCGGACACGGTTCTGAGCTGTGCCTGGCTGGGCTGAGAGTCCGAGATCCCCAGAATGTTACCTCAGTGCCGGGCGAGGGGTCCCCGTGTACCCAGCCCCCACCCCAGAGGGGCCGTGTCCCAGCACCGGGTGAGGGGTCCCTGTGTACCCAGTCCTGTGTCCCTCCCCAGGGGAGCCGTGTCCCAGTGCTGAGTCCCGTGCACCCAGCCCCCACCCCAGAGGGCCGTGTCTCAGTGCCAGGTGAGGGGTCCCTGTGTACCCAACCCCCACCCCAGGGGGGCCACATCCTAGCACCGGGCGAGGGGTTCCTCAATACCCAGCCCCACCCCAGAGGGGCCATGTCCCAGCACCGGGCTAGGGGTCCCCGTGTACCCAGCCCCCACCCAAGAGGGGCCATGTCCCAGCGCCAGTCGAGGGGTTCCCATGTACACAGCCCCCGCCCCAGAGGCAGATGTCTTTCGGCGGGGGGTAGCAGAGTTTGGGCCCAGGGCTCTGACCGCTCCGATTCCTCCGTCCTTCCCGGGCTAATTTTAGCCAGTGGCGGGAGCGAGGAAAGTGGGGCAGATGTCCCAGGGCGTGGGGGGGAGGTGCGGGACTCTGGGAGGGGCTGCTCCAGATTGCTGGGCCCCAGGCGCTGAGCGGAACTGGGACAAGGACCCACAAAGTCACTCACCGGGGCTGGGGAGGGTCAGGGAGAGGTGAAGTGGGGCAGGGGAGAGCAGAGGGGGACAGGTTTATGGCTCAGTGCATAGGGCTGTGTCGGGGAGGGCAGCCTGCTCCCCTCTGCCCCCCATGCTGACCCCCCATCTCTCTCTCTGCTCCCTCCTGCCCCCCACCAGCTGGCCTGTGATGCAGGACGATGCCCCGGAGCCCTGGGTCCAGCGAGGAGGAGAGGGTCTCGGAGTATCCCGAGGGGGAATCAGACTCCGAAAGCTCCCGCGACGGCCCCCCCCGGCGTTAGCCCTGGCCCCCTGGACCGCAGGACCCAGGGGCCCCCCATGTCGGTGCCCGACGACGCCCGCTTCAGTATGATGGTCTTTCGGATCGGCATCCCCGACCTGCACCAGACGGTGAGGGGGGAGCTTGGCTGGGGGGGGCTCCCCAACCCGCCCCCGATGACGGGGTTATGGGGGGGACATCCCTGACCTGCACCACGTGGTGATGAGGGGGGTCACGGTGCAGCAGGGTGGGAGGAAGGAGCCAGAGGAGGGTCCTCCATGGAAAATGCCCCTTTCTCTTTATCCCACAAAAGGGTCTGGTGGGGGGAGAATTACCCCAGCTCCTCCTCCCCCTGACTAGCCCCACCCCTCCCGCAGCTTCTCTGCTCCCCCATCCCCTCCCCCAGCCTCCTCCTCCCCCATGTCTGCCTTTCTTCTGTCCTTGTATTCCCCCCCTTATGGCTCCTTTCTCCCTTCCCCCACCCATTCTCCGCTCCCCTCCCCCTTCTCCCCTCCCCCCATTCCCTGGGGGGGTCATTAGCGGAACTGGATGAATCCCGAACTCAGCAGGATCTGGAGCAAACTCACCCCCCACCCCAGCTGAGAATTCAGGGCACGGAGCCAGTGTCAGCCAACCCCCCCGCCCGCTGGGCCGTTTGATCTGGGGCTGGGGGGGCAGCTGCAGTGCAGAGGAGCTGTGCCCCCTGCAGGTGCCTGCCCCTTTTCCCCCCTCCCCATGGGCACCTGGCCCCCTATTGTCTGTCATGTGCCCCCCCCCCGCTTGGGCCTTGTCTCTGACTCCCCCCTCCCGCACAAGCAGGGGGTGGGCCCCATTCTTGCTCCGGGCACTGGGGGGTGGTCCTGACCGCCAAATCCGTCCCCTCTCTGCTCACGGGCGCACCATGGAAACGGTTGCTATGGATCACCCATTGTCATCTCCCTGGCGACGGGTCCGGTTCTGCTGGCACTGCCGGTTGCCTAGGCCCCTGCCTGAGCCTGGGGGGGCTGGGACAGGCTCCCACTAGGGGCCTCAGCTGTAGGGAATGGGGTGGGGTCCCAGCAGAGGGGCACTTCCCTCACAGTCAGCACCGGGCGAGGGGTCCCCCTGTAAACTGTCCCACCCCAGAGGGGTCGCATCCCAGCGCCAGGCAAGGGATCCCCATATACCCAGCTCCCACACCCTACCCAGAGGGGCTGCATCTCAGTTCCCAGTGAGGGGTCCCCATATACCCAGCCCCCATGCCCCACCCCAGAGGGGCCCTGTCCCAGCACTAGGCGAGGAGTCCCCGTATACTCATCCCCCACGCCCCACCCCAGAGGGGCTGTGTCTCAGCGCTGGGCGAGGGGTCCCCATATAACCAGCTCCCTACCCTAGATGGGCTGCATCTCAGCACCAGGTGAGGGGTCCCTGTATATGCAGCCCCCGTGCCTCACCCCAGGGGGGCCGCATCCCAGCGCAGGGCAAGGGATCTCCATATACACTGCCCCCACGCCCCACCCCAGAGCCAGCTTCATCCCAGGGCAGAGCGAGGGAACCCCGTATACGCAGCCTCTGTGCCCCACCCCAGAGCCAGCTGTATCTCAGCGCCAGGTGAGGGGTCCCTGTATATGCAGCCCCTGTGCCCCACCCCAGAGGGGCCACATCCCAGCGTAGGGCAAGGGATCCCCATGTACACAGCCCCCATGCCTCACCCCAGAGGGGCCGCATCCCAATGCAGGGCGAAGGAGCCCCATATATGCAGCCCCTGTGCCCCACCCCAGAGCCAGCCGCATCTCAGCACCAGCTGAGAGGTCCCCATATAACCAGCTCCTCACTGCAAAGGAGCCGCGGCCCAGCACCAATGAGGGGTCCCTGTCTACTCAGCCCCTGGGCCCTGTCCCAGAGGGGCCGCTTCCCGGAGCCAGGGAAGGGGTCCCCATCTAAGCAGCCCCCACTCCAGAGGTGGTTGCATTGTCATGCTCCACACCACCCCCACCCGCGGACTCAGGCCTCCCTGCCCACTCTCTCCCCCCCAACCCCTCCCCCCAGAAATGCCTGCGTTTCAACCCCGACGCGGCCATCTGGGTGGCCAAGCAGCAGATCCTCTGCACTCTGAACGAGAGCCTGAAGGACGTGCTGAACTACGGGCTCTTCCAACCGGCCACCAATGGGCGGGACGCCAAGTTCCTGGACGAGGAGCGGCTGCTGCGTGACTACCCCCAGAGCTTCGAGAAGGGCGTGCCCTACCTCGAGGTGCCCCACCCCACCAGGGCAGCGGGGGGAGGCCTCTGGGCACAATGGGGAGGGGCTTGGTGGGCAGGGGAGGGGCTACAGGAGCAAGAGGAGGGGCTTGATGGGCAGGGGAGGGGCTACAGGAGCAAGGGGAGGGGCTTGGGCAGGGGAGGGGCTCTGGGCCCAAGGGTTAGGGGTGTTGAGGGAGGAGGTGGGCTCTGGGCACATGGGGAGGGGCTTTGTGGGAGGAGGTGGGGCTCTGGGCACATGGGGAGGGGCTTTGTGGGAGGAGGTGGGGCTCTGGGCACAAGGGGAGGGGCTTTGTGGGAGGAGGTGGGGCTCTGGGCACAAGGGGAGGGGCTTTGTGGGAGGAGGTGGGGCTCTGGGCACAAGGGGAGGGGCTTTGTGGGAGGAGGTGGGGCTCTGGGCACAAGGGGGAGGGGCCACAGACACAGGGGAGAGAGGCTTTGTGGGCGAGGCCGGCCTTAGGCATGGGGGAGGGGCTATGGGGTCACAGGGTCAGACTCTCCAGCTGAGGTGACCCCCCTTTCCCGTCCTCCCCCCAGTTCCGCTACAAGACCCGGGTTTACAAACAGACCAACCTGGATGAGAAGCAGCTGGCGAAATTGCACACCAAGGTGAGTGGCCTGGCCCCACCCCTTGCCCCACCCTTGCCCACCTGGCCACGCCCACGGTGCCCCACCCACGGTCTCACCCTTGTCCTCCCATTGTCTGTCCTCCCTGCTCTTGCCTTTCCCTGCGCCTCAGTGTCCCCCCCCAGCCTTCCCCCTCCCTGCCCACCACTCACCTCTGCCCGCCCCAGCTTGGTACCAGGGCTGGCGGCCTGGTACCGACCGTGCTGACCTGGCACTGCCCTCTGTCGTCAACCAGCCGCCGTCCTGAGAACTGGGTCCCCCAAGGCCCCCCCAGTCTCTCACCTGTCCCTGCTCCCCCACCCCCACCCCACAGACTGGCCTGAAGAAGTTCCTGGAGTACGTGCAGCACGGGGCAGCGGAGAAGGTGGCGCGGCTTCTGGACAAGGGCCTAGACCCCAACTACCACGACTCAGACACGGGGGGTGAGTGTAGGGACGGGGGCCTGGGGGTCTGCGGCCGGGTGCAGGGAGGGAGTGGGGGCTTTCTTCGTCCCGCCCTCCCTGCCTCGGCGGTGATGCCTGTCCTGTGCTCCTCCCCTGCAGAGACCCCCCTGACGCTGGCAGCCCAGCTAGAGGGGACTGTCGACGTGATCCGGCTGCTGTGCCTCGGGGGTGCGCACATTGATTTCCGGGCACGGGACGGAGCCACCGCGCTGCACCGGGCAGTGTGCACCCGGCGCTACGCGGCCCTGACGGTACAGAACCTGCCACGTCCCCTCACCGTGCTGCACCGGGGCGGCCTGCACCTGGCACTGGGGGGCCCAGAGCGGGATGAGTGTGGCTAAAGGATCTGTGCGGAGAGCAGGTGCCGTGTGGATGGAACTGTGTGGTGGCTGCAGCATGCAGTGGGCAGGTTGTTGCAGTGGGCATTGCAGTGCATGTGCAGTACACGAGTGCAGTGTGCAAACGCACTGTGTGGTGGGCAGGTTGTTGCAGTGTGCGTTGTTGTGGTGTGCGTGAAATACACTGGTGCAGTGTGCGCACACCCACCATGCACTGGGCAGGTTGTTGCAGTGTGCATTGCGGTGTGCCTGCAGTGTGGACGAAGCAGATGTGTGCAGCGTGTGATGGTGCAGCGAGTGTTGGTCTGTGTGTGTGTGTGTGTGTGTGTGTGTAATACTGCGAAGCACCCATTCTGCTATAGCTAAGGCAGACAAGCTGTTTCTGTTTCAATGATGACTCTTAGTGCTCTCAAATCTGTACGCTTACTTGGGTGCCCTGGTAACGTGCTGTGCCTCGGGGGCGGGAGGGGGTCTGCAGACACAGTCCCCTGGAAACACCCCAGCATTTCTTAAGGTCGAGAGATTCTACCAGCATGATTTACACCCAGGCAGTCATTGTGGAGGTTGCGTGGGCACGAGCTGTACCATGGCATTTCCTGGCTGTCAGAGGTTTGAGTGTCACCGCATTTGTTGCTCTGGACCCAGCCACCAGGGCTCTGCATTAACCGAGTCCTTTTTGTCTTGGAATAAAGTATGACATGGCGGGCACGCAGTGCTCATGCAGTGCAGTGTGGGCCAGCACAGTGGGCATGCAGCGACAGTGAATCGCATGTACAGTGCTGCATGTGCAGTGTATATGCAGGGTGTGCTGGTTGCGCGCAGTGTGGGATGGATGTGCCATGAGTGCTGCCAGCATGCAGCGAATAGTGTGTTTCGTGCATATGCAATGTAGTGTATGCAATGCATGTTGTGGGTGTGCAGTGCACTATGGACTGGCAACTGGGCATGTAGTGTCAGCAGTGTGTGCTGTGCAGATGCAGTGGACATGCAGTGAATGCAGTGTGTGCTGGTGCAGTGGACAGGCAGTGTTTGCTGATGCAGCAGGCATGAAACAAATGCAGTGTGTGCTGATGCACCACGTATGCAGTGTGCATTGTGCAGTGTGTGCTGATGCAGTGGGCATGCAGCGAATGCAGTGGGTACTGACTCAGAGGGCACGCAGCAAATAATGTGCGCTGTGCAGTGAGCGATGAGGCAGTGGGCATGCAGAGAATGCAGTGGGTGCTGTGCAGTGCGTATTCAGTGTGCTGTGCTGTGTGCGCCATGTACACTGATGCAGCGGGCATACAGCGTCTGCAGTGTGCCTGCGTGGACATTGCCACCCCATCTCACTCCCCCACTCACATCTTTGCTCCTTGCCTCCCCAGGCGTTGCTGGACCTTGGGGGCTCCCCCAACTACAAGGACCGTCGGGGCCTCACCCCCCTGTACCACACAGCCATGGTGGGGGGTGACCCACGCTGCTGCGAGCTGCTGCTCTACAACCAAGCCCACATCGGCACCATGGACGAGAATGGCTGGCAGGAGATCCACCAGGTCAGAGCCCGCAGACAGGGACACCCCCTTCCCTAGAAAGACAACCCGAGATAGGGAACCCCTCGAGCGATCCATCCCCTGTCATCCAATCCCAGCTCCTGGCAGTCAGAAGTTTAGGGACACCCAGAGCATGGACTTGCCCCCTGACCATCTTGTCTAATCGCCATTGATGGATCCACCCTCCGTGAAGGTATCTAGCTCTTTTTTGAACCCCAGTTCTACTTTTGGCCTGTACCACATCCCCTGGCGAGGAGTTCCACAGGTTGACTGTGCATTGCATGCAAGAACTACTCACTTCTCGGTTTGTTTTAATCCGGCCGCCTGTCAATTTCATCGTGTGACCCCTCATTTGTGTGTTACGCAAATGGCGGTAAATAACGCTTCGCTACTCCCTTTCTCCACGCCAGTCACCATTTTATAGATGTCATATCTCACCCCCCCCCCCCCACCGTTAACTGTCTCTTTTCATGCGGAAGCTCTTCCGTACCCTTAGTAATTTTTGTTACCCTTCTTTACTTTTTTCCAATTCCGATGTATCTTTTTTGAGATGGGGCGACCAGAACTGCACGCAATATTCAAGATGTGGGCGGACCACAGATTTACATAGAGGCATTATGATCTTTTCTGTCTTGTTATCTATCTCTTTCCTAATGGTTTCTAACAATCTGTTCCCTTTTCTATCTGCCGCTGCACTTTGAGCAGACGTTTGCAGAGAACTATCCACGATGACTCCCCGATCTCTTTCTCGAGTGGTAACAGCTAGTTTAGACCCCGTCATTTTGGATGCGGAGTTGGGATTCTGTTTTCCAATGTGCGTTACTTTGCATCTATCAACACTGAATTTCATCTGCTATTTTCTTGCCCGGTCACTCAGTTTTGTGAGATCTCTTTGTAGCTTTTCGCAGTCTGCTTGGGACTTAACTATCTTGAGTAGTTTTGTATCATCTGCCACCCGTTTTTCCTGTTCATTTATGAGTATGTTAAACAGCACTGGTCCCAGTACAGATCATTGCCCCACCCCCACTATTTACCTCTCTCCACTGTGAAAACTGATTATTTTCCTTTTCCTATCCTTTAACCAGTGACTGATCTGTGAGAGGAGCTTCCCCCTTATCCCGTGACAGCTCACTTTGCTTAAGAGCCTTTGGTGAGAGACCTTGGCAAAGGCTTTCTGAAAATCTAAGTACACCATATCCACTGGATCACCCTTGTCCATGTATTCATTGACCCCTTCAAAGAATTCTAATAGTTTGGTGAGGTGCGATTTCCCTTTACAAAAGCTGTGTGTTCATCCGTGTGTCTGATCATTCTGTTCTTTACTAGAGTTTTTACCAATTTGCTACTGAAGTTAGGCTTAACGGCCTGTCATTGCCAGGATCGCCTCTGGAGCCTTTAAAAAAAAATTGGTGTTACATTAGCTGTCCTCTAGTGACCTGGCAGAGAGGCTGATTTAAGCGATAGGTTACATACCATAGTCCATACTTCTGCTGTTTCCTAGTTGACTTCCTTACGAACTCTTGGGTGATTCCTGTCTGGTCCCGGTGACTTGTTACTGGAATTGTTCCAAAACTTCCTCTATTGACACTTCAGTCTGGGACAGTTCCTCAGATTTGTCACCTAAAAAGCATGGTTCATGTGTGGGGAATCTCCCTCACACCCTCTGCAGTGAAGAGCTACGCGAAGAATTCATTTAGCTTCTCCTCAACGGCCTTGTCTTCCTTGCGTGCTCCATCAGCACCTCGATTGTCCAGGCTTCCTGCTTCCGATGTACTTACAGCTCGGGTGTGTGTGTGTGTGTGTGTGTGTTTTGGTAATTGCTTTCAACTTCTGTCTTGGCCTGATTATGCTTCGACAACTGACTTGACACAGAGTTTATGTTCCTTTTTCTTTTCCTCGGGAAGATTTGACTTCCAATTTTGAAAAGATGTCTCTAATCGCCTCTCTTCCTTTGATGTTTAGCCGTGGTGGCATTTTTTAGTCCTCCTCCTGTCTCTTGAATGTGGGGTGTATATATAGTGTGAGCCTGTATTACAGTGGTTTTAGAAAGTTCCCATGCAGTTTGCAGGCATTTCGCTCCTGTGACTGTACTTTTTAATTTTCATGTTAATACTGCGGTGGTTTTTTTCTGGTGTTTCCCCTCCACCTCTCAAGGATGTCAAATATAACCGTGTTATGGGTGCGATTACTGAGCAGTTCAGCTGCATTCACCTCTTGGAGCAGAGACTGTGTGCCACTTGGGACTAAATCAAGAATTGTCTCTCCCCCCTGTGGGTCCCAGGACTCACCCGATGAGGACACCCCCCCACTCCCCAAAAAGAGACCCTCTCAGCGAGACTCCCTCATGAGAACCCAGCCAGCCAGACCCCCTGCAATGGTGTCTCATCCCCCCCCACACCAGTACGACCACCCCCATGACGAGGACCCCCCTGCACCATGCTGTGCCCCCCTCAACTCTGGACCCCACATTGTTTCAGGAACCCCAGCCCACATTCACCCACCTGTTGGCCTGGAGCTGCCTGGCCCATGTGGGAAAAGGGGGGCAGGGTGTGACCCATTCAACCCCCCTCCCCCCACACCTCCGTTGATGTGTGTCTCTGTCTTGCCTCCCAGGCCTGCCAGCACGGGCACTCCCAGCATCTAGAACATCTGCTCTTCTACGGGGCCGAGCCGGGAGCCCAGAACGCCTCCGGGAACACGGCGCTGCACATTTGTGCCCTCTACAACAAGGTGCGTGTGTGAGACCGTGCCCGTCCCCCACTGCACAACCCCCCCTCTGTCCTCTCCCCCTCAGAACACTCCCCCTCTCACCCCTCGTCCTCCTGCAGGAAAGCTGCGCCCGGATCCTGCTCTACCGGGGGGCCAACAAAGAGATTAAGAACAACAGTGGCCAGACGCCTTTCCAGGTGTGTGTGTTTGGGGGGGGCAGGAGGAGGGGGTGTGCAGTGGAGTGGTGGGGTGCAGGGGAGGTTGTGGGGCAGGATGCCTGGCTTGAGGGGTGCAGGAGGGTATTTGGGGGGACATGTAAGGGGGGGAAAGCTCTGATCCATTCCCCCCCATGGTCCCCCCCCAGGTGGCTGTGATTGCTGGGAACTTTGAGCTGGGGGAGCTGATCAAGAACCACCGGGACGCTGATGTGGGTGAGTTGGGGAGGTCCCAGCATTCAGCCACCGACCATGCCCCCACCCCAGGGAGATCACCACCCACAGGCCCCACCCCCCAGAGCTCCCTCCGTGCAGAGCCCCCCCAGTGTTCAAAAATCAGGCATCGCACCCCAGCTGACAGGGGACAATGAGAAAACCAAGATAAGAGAGCGGGGGAGGGCGGTGTTTTGATATTTGACCCCTACCCCCGCAGGTGGGCTGTCAAATGTCTTGGGTAGCGGGATCTGGACCCCCTGCTGCAGGAGACCTCACCCCACATCTGCCTCCCGGCATATCACTCTGCCCTCACCCAGCCCCCCACCAGTTCCGTCCCCAGCCCCCCTCAATTCTGTTCCTGTCCCCAGTTCCGCCCCCCAGCCCCCCTTAATACTGCTCCTGCCTCCATGTCCACCCCCAGGCCCCCCCCCCCAATTCTGCCCCCGTCAATTCTGTCCTCCCCAGCCCCACCTTCCCTTCTGCAGCCCTTGGGGCTCATCACCCCCCTCTTCCAGGCCTGGGAGGGGTTGTAGTGGGGTTCCCCCTCCCAGGTTGGTGTTGGGGGACAGTGCCTCACCCCGCCTATGAGAATGGGGTTGGCTTGCGGGGGAGAGTCAGGGAGGGAGAGCTCTGTCTGCCTTCTTCAGCCCCTGTGATTGGCTACCCATCCCCAGAAGGGGGGGCCAGTGGGGAAGGGCAGCCAATCAGAGAGGGTGCAGCTTCACCCCCCTCCCAGGGCAGAATTGGCAATGAGGGTGGCAGCTCCGGCCACATCTGCCATAGCTGGCACCCCATGGAGCTGGGGCTAGAGCTCCCTTCCCTGGGGTCTGGCCCCATCCCCAGCCCCCTCCAGAGTATTTCCTCCCAGGACTGACTTACCCCCCCTGCAAGCCTGTGTCTCCCCTCATCTCCCCCCCTCCCCGGTGCCCTGCTCTGACGCTGTGCCCTGCAGTCCCGTTCCAGGAGTCCCCGCAGTACGCAGCCCGGCGCCGAGACGGGGGGCGCAGTCTGGGGGTCCCCCACCTCCTCCTCCGGGCCAACAGTGACACCAGCATGAACGTGCCAGACTGGATGCTGTACGGCTCCCCTGCCGCACCCCCGCCGCCGGCCACGGTGGCTGTGCAGGCCCCAAAGATCGCCACGGGGACCCTGCGCAGCGCCAGCAGCCCCCGCGGTGCCCGCACCCGCTCCCCCTCCCGCGGGCGCCACCCTGAGGATGGCAAGAGGCAGCAGCGTGGACGCCCCAGGTACCCAGATGCCTGGGTTCTCTCCCTGGCTCTGGGAGGGGAGTGGGGTCTACTGGTTAGAATGGGGGTGGGGGTAGGTGGGCTGGGAGCCAGGATTTCTGGGTTCTCTTCCCAGCTCTGGGCAGGGAGTGGGTCTAGTGGGTTGGGCAGGGGGCTGGGAGCCAGGACTCCTGGGTTCTCTCCCTGGCTCCAGGAGGGGAGTGGGAGCTAGTGGTTAGAGCTGGGGGGGACTGGGAGCCCGGACTTCTGGGTTCTTGTCCCAGCTCTGGGAGGGGAGAGGGATCTAGTGGTTAGAGCAGGGGATACTGTGAGCCTGGACTCCTGGGTTCTCCCCCTGGCTCTGGGAGGGGAGAGGGATCTAGTGGGTAGAGCCGGGGGGGCTGGGAGCCCAGACTCCTGGGTTCTCCCCCTGGCTCTGGGAGGGGAGAGGGATCTAGTGGGTAGAGCCGGGGGGGCTGGGAGCCCAGACTCCTGGGTTCTCCCCCTGGTTCTGGGAGGGGAGAGGGATCTAGTGGGTAGAGCCAGGGGGGGCTGGGAGCCCAGACTCCTGGGTTCATGCCTTCTCTGTGTCTCTGCAGTTCTAGCGGTTTCCCCAGGGACTCGGCAGCGGGTGGGACCCTGAACAGCCGGGGAATGAAGCGGAAGCTTTACTCAGCCGTGCCGGGCCGAACCTTCATGGCCATGAAACCCTATCAGGCCCAGGCGGAGGGCGAGCTGTCCCTCAGCAAGGGCGAGAAGATCAAGGGTATGCTGCCGGACGCCTGGGTTCTATCTCAGGGAGGGGGTACATGTTTCGAGTGCAGGACTGGGACCTGGGGTCTGTCCCCAGGGAAGGGGGTGAGTCCAATGGGGTGGGGGGGAACTGGCCAGGGTCAGGACTCCTGGGTTCTCTCCCCAGCTGTGTGCTGAGAGGGGGCGCTGGGGTGTGTGTCGAGGTGCGGGAGTGTTTGCTGGTCTAGGGGAGCGTGGTGGGTTCTAGGCTCGCTCTCTGCATGGGAGGGGTGTGGTGCCTGTTGGGTCAGGGCTTGCGGGGGTTTGGGGGGGCTGAGGGCAGCAAGGGGGGGCTGCTGCAGGGAGAGTCTGTCCCAGCCGTGCGAGGTGTGCGGGGATGCTGGGGGTTGTTGGGGCAAGTGGTGGTGCAGGGGGTGGATGGGGGTTTTGGGCTGCCCTGCTCTGACTCGCGCTTTCCCTGCAGTGCTGAATGTGTGTGGGTGCAGGGGGTGGATAGGGGTTTGGGGGGACAGGGGGGCATATGGGCTTTAGGGAAGCCATCTCTCCCTGCAGAGCTGAGCGTGTGGGGGTGCAGGGCGGTGGATGGAAGCACAGGGGGGCAGATGGGGATTTTGGGGGGGCCCCGCTCTGACCCACGTTCTCCCCACAGTGCTGAGTGTGTGGGGGCGCAGGGGGGTGGATGTAGGCACAGGGGGGCAGATGGGGATTTTGGGGGGCCCTGCTCTGACCCGCGCTCTCCACGCAGTGCTGAGCATGTAGGGGTGCAGGGGGGGCAGATGAGGGCACAGGGGGGTGGATGGGGTTTTGGGGGGCCCCGCTCTGACCCATGCTCTCCCCACAGTGCTGAGTGTGTGGGGGCGCAGGGGGGTGGATGTAGGCACAGGGGGGCAGATGGGGATTTTGGGGGGCCCTGCTCTGACCCGCGCTCTCCACGCAGTGCTGAGCATGTGGGGGTGCAGGGGGGGCAGATGAGGGCACAGGGGGGTGGATGGGGTTTTGGGGGGCCCCGCTTTGACCCGTGCTCTCCACGCAGTGATGAGCATGCAGGGGGGCGGACAGAGGTACAGGGGAGTGGAGGGGGTTTTGGGGGCCCTGCTCTGACCCGCACTCTCCCCGCAGTGCTGAGCGTGTGGGGGTGCAGGGGGGCGGATGGGGGCACAGGGGGGCAGATGGGGTTTGGGGGGGCCCTGCTCTGACCCGTGCTCTCCCTGCAGTGCTGAGCGTGGGCGAAGGCGGGTTCTGGGAGGGGCAGGTGAAGGGCCGGGTCGGCTGGTTCCCCTCGGACTGCGTGGAGGAGGTGCAGACCAAGTCCCAGGATGGAAAGCAAGGTACCAGCCCCCTGCCCCCCCCACCCAGCAGCTGTCCCCCCTCCCTCCTACTCCCCACCACTCGGACCTTTCTCCCCTCTCCCCATTGCTCCCCCCTTTTGCCCTCTGCTGCCTCCTCCCCCGCCATGCCCCTTGGGGAGGGTCAGTCTCCTCACCCCCCCCCCCGCCAGCACCGAGCCTCTGCTGGCACCTGGTGGCTGAGAAGGGAAATGCTTCTGGGGGAACAACGTGGTGGGGGGGAGCCCTGGGCCGTCAGCTGGGGGCATCTCTGGGGGATGTGGGGGGGCAGAGGATAGCAGGAGTGGGGGGAGGCCAGGGGAAGGGGGCAGAGAGAAGGTGCATGGGGGCGGGCAGAGGGCAGCCGCTGCATGGGGATGGGGGGCAGGGTTAAGGAAGTGGGGGAGGCTGGGGGGTGTCCCCCCCCTCACCTCCCCATTCCCCTGCAGAGAGCCGGAGCGACAAGGCCAAGCGCCTCTTCCGACACTACACGGTGGGGTCCTATGACAGCTTTGACGCCCCCAGGTAAGATTTCCCCCTGCGGGGTCACAGCCCCCCCCGGGGTCACCCCCCCTCATGCCGCCCCAGTCCCTCTTCCCAGGCCCTGTCTGCCTGGGCCGATCGCAGGCTGGGCTGGGTCTGTGGGACAGCGAGGAGAGACCCCAGCTCTGGGGAGGTCAGTCAGGAGGGGGGGTCAGGGTGTGGGAGGGATGGAGGTTTGGGGTGCTGGGGGTTTGGGGTCGGTACTGGAGTGTCTGGCTAGGGGCTGGGGGGGGCACTGTCCCTTTCTATCTGGCTAGGAGCCCAGCATGGTGTCCGCTCTGTGCGGCACCTCAGAGACACCCCTCTCCCAATCCCAGAAGGGGCCCCGGGCTGGGAACCGGGAGAACATGGGCTCCATATTTCGGGGCAAGGAGGCAGCCCCGCCCCATAGTGCAGACGCCCACACCCCCACCATGCTGGGGATAGAACCCAGGCTCTGGGGGGCAGGGCAGGTGCCAGGCGTCTGTGCGGGGACCAGGGGCGCTGGACTCCTGGGTTCTATCCCCAGATCACCCCACAGGCTGCAGAGAGTGGGGAGGGGGCATGGCCCAGAGCTCAGGGGAATGACTGTGGGGGCACATCTCTGGGGGTGAGGGGTTGTCTGCCCCACTGTGTCCTGTCCTCCAAGGGCATCGGGGACATTTCCCCCCTCCCCCCTCCCTGGCAGGCCCGATGGGCCGCTCGCCATCTGCCAGCACAGATGGGACACAGCAGGGAGCCCCCCCCCGAACCTGGTATTGGGAGGGGAGCCAGAAACGCTGCTTCCACCAGCCCCCCCGAGCTCTGCCGGTGCCCCTCACTCCTGACCCGCAGCCCCGCTAGCCCAGCCCTGCCCCCATCCCAGCTCTGCCAGTGCCCCTCACTCGTGATCCACAGCCCCTCCAGCTCTGCCAGTGCCCCTCACTCCCACCCCACAGCCCCCTGCTCGCCCTGCCCCACCACCAAGCTGTGCATTCACCTTGATTTGCTCTGCACTCCTCCCCCCAACCCCCCAAGGACTCTCACATCCCAGCTCGGGTGTTTCGGGCGCGGGCACCGTCTCCGCGCCACATCCCGGCAAACGTCCTTGAGGCGAGCTGACGCTCGGGCTGCTGCCGAATCTAGGGCTGGGGGGGGGGGGAGGTGAGGTGGTTGGGCCTCTTGGAGAGCGAGGGGGGTGTCACTTGGAGTCAGATGCCCCCTGGGGAGACCCTGCCCCGGACACCCCCTTTGCACCAGCATGTGCCACCCCTCCTTGCACCATGGGGTGTGTGACCCAGTTTGTGTTCACCCATTTGATGAAAAGGATTTTCCAGCTGGGCTCCAGGCTGACACACCCCCACCTCCCCCTGCCCTGACCCTGTGGGGAACCTCTCCCCCAGGGCCCCCTCACCCGGCGCCAGGGCGCGGGGGCATCTGGGAGCCAACCCATGACCACGCAGACGATGCTTTGACCCAGCAGGGTGGTGAGATGGGGCCCGAGGTGTCTGGGTGAGTGGAGTTGGGGGTGGGAAGTGAGGCTGGCTGGGGGGTCGGGGTAGGGGGCAGCTGGGTGAGGGGCACAAGGTGTGTTTGGAGGGAGGGGCATAGCGGGCAGTTGCAGAAGGGCATGTGGGGGGCACAGCGAGATGGGGGGCAGGGAGCTCTGGTATTTCTCCTGCCCCCCTGTGATGGAGATGTGTGTTGGTGGGGGTCGGGCTGGGTGTTGGGGGGGCTCTGAGGGCGGGAGGCTTGGGATCAGCCCGGAGAGTAAGGAACAGGGGCTGGAAAGTGCAGGTCGGGCGTGTGAGTGGGGCTGGGAGCTTGTGATGGGGGGGCAGAGGGGAGCCAGATGGGGACAGCCAGTGTGTGGGTGGATGCCTGAATCCAGCACATTTCTACCCCCCCCCCCCCGCAGCGCTGAGCAGAGATGCGACCTCTCTGGAGTGGGGCGGGGCTGGGGATCCTGGGACCCCTCGCCTGGGGCCGAGCTATGACCCTCTCGGGTGGCTGGTTTTACGGGGACCCCTCCCCTGGTGCTGGGATGCAGCTGGCTCTGGGGCGGGGGGGGGTGGGCTGGATATCCGGGGATCCCTCGCCCGGCGCCGGGACACAGCTGGCTCGGGGGGCGGGGGCGGGAGCGCTGGATTTCTGGGGACCCCTCGCCCGGCGCCGGGACGGGCTCGCTCTGTGGGGCGGCGGGGGGGGCAGGATAACCGGGGGCCCGGCGCCGGGACGGGCTGACTCTGTGGGGCGGCGGGGGGGCAGGATATCCGGGGACCCCAGCCGCGGCTCTGCGCCTCCCCCTCCCCGCGGCCGGGTCGGTGCCCGCCGGAGCCGAAGGGGTTAACGGAGCCGGCTAGCCGGAGCGCAGCGGCGGCGCAGCAGCGTCTCTGCCTTGCGCGTCCTGCCCCCCCCCACTCAGCCCAACCCCCCCTCCCCCCAGTCCCGGCGCTGCCCGCCCGGCTCCGGCCCCAGTTCGCAGCCGGTGGGGGCCATGATGTGAGTATTGTGCGCCCCCCCCCCTCCCGCGCCGCCGGGCCCCCCCCCCGCGCCGCCGCCCCCCCCCCCGCTCCTGGCGATGGCGGGGCGCGATGCAGGGACCCAGCCCCCGCTCTCCTCCAGCTGGCCCGCGCTGGGGCCTCGGCGCCGGAGCGTCTGGTACATCTACAGGTAGGGCCCCCCCCGCGCAGCGCAGCGCAGCGCCCCCTCCCTCCGCCCGCCCGCCATTCACAGCCAGCTCCATTCACTCCAGTCATTCATCCCCCGCGCTGCCCGCCCGCTCGCTGCGCACCGGGGGGGACGCGCAGCGCAGGCTCCGCGCAGCCTCGGCGCAGCGCTGCGCGCCTCCCTCCCCTGCGGCCCCAGCACTGTCACTCCCCCCCCTCCGCCCCTCACCCACCCGCGGGCCTGGCGGCCTGGGCTCTGCGCAGCCCGGTGTGTGTGTGCGCGCCGCGCACGTAGTCAGCTCTGTGTGCGTGTGGCCAGCTGTGTGTGTGTGTAGCCTGTGTATGTGTGTGTGTAGGGCCAGCTCTGTCTGTGTGTCTGTAGCTGTGTGCGTGTAGCCTGCGTGTGTGTGTAGCCAGCTCTGTCTGTCTGTAGCCAGTGTGTGCATGTAGCCAGTGTGTGTGTGTAGCTGTGTGTGTGTGTGTAGCCAGCTCTGTGTGTGTGTGTGTGTAGGGCCAGCTCTGTCTGTGTGTGTGTAGCTGTGTGCGTGTAGCCTGTGTGTGTGTGTAGCTGTGTGTGCATGTAGCCAGCTCTGTCTTTCTGTAGCTGTATGTGCATGTAGCCAGTGTGTGTGTGTGTAGCTGTGTGTGTGTGTGTGCATGGCCAGCTGGCCAGCTGTGTGTGTGTGTGTGTGTGTGTATGTGGCCAGCTGTGTGTGTAACCTGCTCTGTATGTGTCTGTGTGCATGGCCAGCTCTGTGTGTGTGTAGCTCAGGTGTGTGTGTGTGTGTGTACGTACATAGCCAGCTCTGTGTGTGTATAGCTGTGTATGTATGTAGCTAGCTCTCTCTGTGTGTAGCCAGCTCTGTGTATGTGTGTGTGCGCATAGCCAGCTGTGTGTGTGGCCAGTTCTCTGTGTAGCTCTGTGTGTGTGTGTGTGTGTGTGTGTGTGTGTGTGCACATAGCCAGCTCTCTGTGTGTAGCTGTGTGTGTGTGAGAGAGCTTCTAGGGAGGGATGTGAGTGTGTGTGGCCTTATGTGGGGGTAGGGGTGTACGTGAACAGGCAAGAATGCGCAAATCTTGGGATGGGGGAAGGGGTGTCTGTTGCAAGTATGCATGGGTCGGTGCACAGGATGTGCAACCAGTGTTGGAGGTGGCTGCTTGGGGGCCTGCTCAGACAGGAGGGAAATGCAGATTGTGGGTCCCCTAGGGACGACACAGCTAGGGGTGAGGCTACTGGCAATTAAAGGTGGGTGATGCCAGTATGGGCTGGCAGTGCCCCGGGGGAGCTGTGCTCGCCATGGAAGCAGTGAGAACTCACTGCAAGCAGTGAGGAGAGGGAAGGTCTTGTGATAGCAAGGTTCACTGGACCCTCTTTGGATCTGTGGTTGCAGTAGCAGCACACAGCAGATGGTCTGTGATTGCAGTGAATGTGCACTGCAAAACATGTCTGGCATCTGTGATTGAGTGCACTGCAAACAGTGTGTGGGGCGGGGAGGCCTGATTGCAGGGAGCATTCACTGCAAGTGGTGTGTGGTATCTTTGATTGCAGTGAAAGCACACTGCAGATAGAGGGGGACATGTAATTCCAGTGCGAAAGGGGTGGGTGTCTGATTGCAGTGTGGTTCTGTGATGACAGTGAACACACTGTATGCAGCACATGGTGTCTGTGTGCAGTGTGAGCGCTCTGCACACAACTGCTTCTGGCCCAGCAGTGGGCAGCATGGACCCCATCTTCCCTACAGTCTCAGGGTTAGGGCACTGGGATGCGGTGCGGGAGAGGGGCTGTGATCACATTGCGATCACCCTGCACACCGCATGTGTGGGGCTGTGATTGTAGTGTGAGTTGGGGACACTGGAACATGATGGGATTGTGATTGCTGTGTGAACTCACTGCACACAGTGGATATATGTGATTGTAGTTAGAGTTCACTGCACCCAGCGGGGGCATCTAACTGAAGTGCGAGCACACTTCGCTGGTCTGTGACTGTAGTGAGAGGGCACTGCACACAGCTGGGAGGTCTTGTGAGTGCACTGCATGCAGCATGTGGGGTCTGTCAGCGCAGTGTGAGCTCCCGGCATGTGAGGTCTGTCCCTGCAGTGGACACTGTGCTCCATGCATTTGCAATGCGAGCGCACTGCATGTGGAGAGGGGGTGATCGCAGTGAGAGCGCACTGCATGCAGCAAGGCTCCAGGCTGCAGCCAGTGTCCCTAGTGTGCAGTGAGGTCCATAGCTGTGGTGTGGGGTGGAGGCGATGAGCGCTCATGAGCCCCCCCTGATGTGCCCCCGCCTTTTGCAGTGACTACATCATTAAGGAGAAGACGGTTTTGCTGCAGAAGAAGGACAACGAGGGGTTCGGTTTCGTCCTGCGTGGAGCCAAGGGTGAGAGGGTAACTCTGGTGGGGGGGGAGCAGCCCAGAAGGGAGCCTCGGGGGGGGCAAGGGGGGGTTCTGTCCCGGGCACAGGGTGCAGCGGGAGGAGCTGTCCAGGGGGAAGGCTGGCGGGGGGGGGAAGGGATTCCCCAAACATCCTTCCCCTTCCTGCCGCTGACCCCACGCTCTCCCCACAGCGCAGACCCCCATCGAGGAGTTCACGCCCACCCCGGCCTTCCCCGCCCTGCAGTACCTGGAATCCGTGGATGAGGGGGGCGTGGCCTGGCGCGCCGGCCTCCGCATGGGGGACTTCCTAATCGAGGTAATGGTGTGTGTGTGGGGTCGCTCCCCTCAGAGCGACGGGAGAGTCACTCCCCACCCCCTCCTGTCACGAGTGAGGGGCACTGGCAGGGCTGGGGGGAGCCCAGGGCTGGGCTGGCAGGGAGCTGCAGGTTGGGAGTGAGGGGCACTGGCACAGATGAAGAGGGGGTGCTGAGCGAGCAGGGGCTGCGGGTCGGGAGTGAGGGGCACTGTCTCCCCTGACCCTGTCCCTTGCTCCCCAGGTCAACGGGCAGAACGTGGTGAAGGTTGGGCACCGGCAGGTTGTGAACATGATTCGCCAGGGGGGCAACAACCTGATGGTGAAGGTCGTCATGGTAACCAGGAACCCTGAGATGGAAGAGGCCATGAGAAAGAAAGGTGCTGTGTCCCCCGCCCCCCAATACCTCCTCCACACGGGGGGCAGGACTCCTGGGTTCCACCCCCAGCTCTGAGAGGAGAGGGGGGGCTGGTGGTTAGAACAGGAGGGGCTGGGAGCCAGGACTCCTGGGTTCTCTCCCAGCTCTGGGAGGGGAGTGGGGGCTGGTGGTTAGAGCATGGGGGGGCTGGGAGCCAGGACTCCTGGGTTCTCTCCCAGCTCTGGGAGGGGAGTGGGGTCAGGTGGTTAGAGCATGGGGGGGCTGGGAGCCAGGACTCCTGGGTTCTCTCATGTGCTTGGGGGTGGGGGGTGGATCTCAGTGTCTTTCCTTCTGTCCCCTCACCTGGGAGCCCCTTTGCCCCTCTACAGCGGCTCCCCAGCAGACGAAACGACTGCCTCCCCCAGCCATCTCCATGCGCTCCAAATCCATGACCTCTGAGCTGGAGGAGATGGGTAAGGGGGAGGGCGGGGGGTGGGGGTGGGGGAATTGGGAGGTATGTGAGAAGGCTCTGAGTTGGAAGTGGGGGACGGGGCTGATAGTCCCTGGAGGGGTCTGTGGTGGGGTGGGGGAGGTCCCAAAGGGATAGGAGAGGGGTCTGTGGTGTGGGCAGGGGAATGGTCTGGTGGGGAGGGTCCCCAGAGGGGTGAGGGAGGGGTCTGTGATGGGATGGGGGACGGTTCCGGGAGGGGTCTCTGGGGGGGAGGGGTCTTCTGGTGTGGGGGAGGGAGGGATCTCCGCTAGGGCAGGGATCTGTGGTGGGGGATGGGCTCTGGGGCAGGACTCTCACACTCTCTGTCTCTCCCACCCGCTGGCCCTCTGGGACTCGGGACCCCCTTGGCACCTGGCAGTGGAGAAAGGTATGTCCCGTCCCCCCCCCCGGGCAGTGCCCCCCATCTCTTTCCGGGGAACCCCATCCGACTCCCTGGTGCAGATGGGGGGCAGCAGGGGAGGCTGGTGGGAGGGGGACGCCCGGCCCAGTGGGTGGGACAGGGGTGAGGGCCCCAGTTTTTTCCCAGGCTGTGTGCCCTGGCAGCTTGGGGGGCAGAGGGGTCTGCCCCAGAGCTGTGGGGGACCAGGGCCCCCCAGCCCCTGCTCTAATGCTGTCCCCTCTCGGTGTCTCCCCCAGTCTCCCCCTGGAAGAAGAGAAGTGGTGAGTGTGAGCTGGGGCCGGGCACAGCCCCCCCCAACCCCCCGCCCATGAACATCCTCCACTGCCTCCTCACGCCAGCCTCGGTGCCCCCCCACTGGCCGCTCCCCCACACACCTGCCTGTGTCTGTGCCCCCCCAGCCACCCTGCACCCCCTCCTCCTGCTTCACGCTCCCCCAATCTCCACGCACCAGCCCCCCCAGCTCACGCTCCCCGCTCCGCTGCTCCCCCCGTCTCACTCTCCCCCCCCCGCTACTCAGAGTGACCCCCCCCACGCCCCTCGCGTCACTGTCTCCCTCCTTCTGTCCCTGCAGATTACGAGCCGGCGCTGGCCACGGAGAAGAAGAGGACGGTCTATCAGATGGCACTGAGTAAGGGAGCGGTCCAGGGGGTCAGAGCATGCGGTGGGGGTGGGGACTGGGAGCCAGGACTCCTGGGTTCTTCTTCCCAGCTCTGGGAGGGGAGTGGGGGCTGGTGGTTAGAGCAGTGGGGCTGGGAGCCAGGACTCCTGGGTTCTCTTCCCGGCTCTGGGAAGGGAGTGGGGGCTGGTAGTGAGAGCAGGGTGGGTTGGGAGCCAGGACTCCTGGGTTCCATGCCACCTCAGCGGTGCCGGGAGTGGCCAGACAATCCATATGGTCTCTTGTCTCCAGTCCAAGCTGGCTGCAGTGTGTGTTTATTGACTCCCCAGGTCCCGGATCTGGGCCTGGGGTGGGGGCAAGGATAGGCTCCCCCCTGCCCTCCACCCCCCCAGCCAGCCCCCCTCACCCTCCATCTCTCTGTCCCTCGCAGACAAGCTGGACGAGATCCTGGCTGCAGCTCAGCAGACGATCAGCGTGGGGGAGGGACCCAGCTCCGGCGGGCTCCCCTCCCTGGGGAAGGCCCGGGGGCCCAAGGGCTACTTCACCTCTGAGGTAGGATGGGCATGGCCCCCCCCGGGCCCTACGGCTGGGCCTCGCTGAGGGGGCACCCCAGGGGAGGGGGGCTGGGAGCCAGGACTCCTGGGTTCCCTCCCTGGCTCTGGGAGGGGAGTGGGGACTAGTGGTTAGAGCAGGGGGGCCGGGAGCCAGGACTCCTGGGTTCTCTCACTGGCTCTGGGAGGGGAGTGGGGACTAGTGGTTAGAGCAGGGGGGCCGGGAGCCAGGACTCCTGGGTTCTCTCACTGGCTCTGGGAGGGGAGTGGGTCATTTCTACCCACCTCCCTACCCCTGCCCATCACCCCCCCACTACCCCTATCCTGGGCTCTTAACCCCCCCATCACCCTGCCCTGTGGTGCCACCTTAACCCTTCCCTGTGCTGGGTGGTGCCCTCACTCGCCTGCCGCTAACACCCCCACCCCAATGTCTCTGCAGGCAAACTTCGAGCCGCATCGGATGGGGCAGCCCAGTTATGAGCGCCCGTCGTACCTGCCCCCCGGTGCCCCCCAGGGCCTCATGCTGCGCCAGAAATCCATCGGTGAGGTGGGCCAGGCTGGGAGGGGAGCGGGGCTGGGGCAACGGGCGTCTGTCACTGCCGGACTCCTGGGTTCCGTTTGTTATGCAGAAAAGGGGAGGGAGTCTCATGGGTTAGAGCAGGGGGGGCTGGGGGCCAGGACTCCTGGGTTCTCTTTCCAGTTCTAGGAGGGGAGTGGAGTCTAGTGGTTAGAGCCGGGGGGCCAGGAGCCGGGACTCCTGGGTTCTCTCCATGGCTCTGGGAGCGGAGTGGCGTCTAGTGGTTAGAGCTGGGGGCTGGGAGCCAGGACTGCTGGGTTCTCTCGCCAGCTTTGGGAGGGGAGTGGGGCCCAGTGGGTTGAAGCAGGGGGGGCTGGGAGCCAGGACTCTTGAGTTCTCTCCCCGGCTCTAGGAGGGGAGTGGGGCCCAGCGGGTTAGAGAAGTGGGGCTGGGAGCCAGGACTGCTGGGTTCTCTCCCCGGCTCTAGGAGGGGAGTGGGGCCCAGCGGGTTAGAGAAGTGGGGCTGGGAGCCAGGACTGCTGGGTTCTCTCCCCGGCTCTAGGAGGGGAGTGTGGCCCAGCGGGTTAGAGAAGTGGGGCTGGGAGCTGGGACTCTGGAGTCCTGGCCGACCACTGTCCATCTGTCCATTCGCAGGCTCGGCGGAGGACGAGAAGCCCTACCTGGCTCCCCCAGCCATGAAATTCAGCCGCAGCTTGTCCGTCCCCGGCTCGGAGGACATCCCCCCGCCCCCCACCACCTCCCCTCCCGAGCCCCCTTACAGCGCCCCCCCCTCCGCCACCGGCCGCCTCACCCCCGCCGTGCGCTCCACCTTCAACCCGGCCGCTGAGGCCAAGCTCTACCCAGCCTCGCTGCGCCAGGAGCCGCCTGCCTTCGAGGGCCCGGCCCGGCGCGAGAAGCTGGCCATGTACCGCCAGGAGCTGGAGCGTGGGGCCGAGGCCGGGCCTGCCCGGGGCTGGCGCGGGCACCATCCACACCCGGAGCTGCGTTACTACAACCTGCCGGCCCGGGCGGCCAGCGCCGCCATGTATGTCCCGGCCAAGCCGCTGCGCCGGAAAGGCCCGCTGGTGAAGCAGACCAAGGTGGAGGATGAGCAGAGGCAGCAAGGGGCTGCCCCCCAGACTCAGCCGCCCCCGACGCCGCCCACCCCGGCGCCGCCCGCCCCCGAGAAGAACTCCATCGCCATCCCCACCATCGTCATCAAAGCCCCCTCCACCAGCAGCAGCGGGCGCAGCAGCCAGGGCAGCAGCATGGAGGCCGAGGGGCAGCCAGAGCCGGCCCCGGTGCCCACCTTGCCCCTCCACAACAGCATGGACTTCACCAGCCAGTTTGGAGCGGCCCTGGTGGGGGCGGCACGGCGGGACCGGGAGTGGCACAGCGAGGCCCGCCGTCGCTCCGCCCTCTTCCTCTCCACCGAGGTGCCAGAGGACGAGGCGCCCGAGCCGGCTACAGCGCCCCGGCTCCGGCACTCGAAGAGCATCGACGAGGGCATGTTCTCGGCCGAGCCCTACCTGCAGCTGAATTACGCCCAGCCCCTGCCGCCGGGCACCTATTACCAGCCACGCCCCGCCAAGGGCTATGGGGGAACCAGCACCACCAGCGCCTTCACCACCGTCTGCTCCAGCTTCCTGCCCCAGCTTCAGCCCCGGCCGGGCGGCGGGAACGCGCTGCCCCTCATCCACCCCCTGACGGGCAAGATCCTGGACCCGGGCTCGCCCCTGGGCCTGGCGCTGGTGGCCCGGGAGCGGGCGCTGCAGGAATCACACTCCCAGCAGCTGCAGCAAGGCCGGGCGGAGGCGGAGGAGCGAAGGTCCCGCCCATCCTCGCCCCGGTTCGGGGAGGTGGCGCCGGAGCCCTCTGGAGGAGGCGGCTCCATCCTGCGCCTGTGGGGGGCGCCGGCGGGCGAGCCGCCCCCGGAGAGCCCCCGGCGCCAGGCCCCCTCCGAGCCCAAGGGTGGCCAATGGGCGGGGGAGAAGCGGGGGGAGGAGGGGGCTGGGGGCGAGAAGCTGCATGTGCGCTTCATGGAGAACTGCCGGCCCCAGGAGGAGAGCGAGCCGGCGCCGGCCCAGGGGGCGGAGGAGAACGGGCTGCCCCTGCTGGTCCTCCCGCCGCCGGCTCCCTCCGTCGACGTGGACGACGAGTTCCTCTTCACCGAGCCGCTGCCCCCGCCGCTGGAGTTCTCCAATAGCTTTGAGAAGCCCGACTCCCCCAAGGCGGGCCGGGAGCCCCCCGCCGTCCCCGCCCCGGAGCCGGTGCCCGCGCCACCGCCGCCCGCCACCACTGCCCTGGACTCCACCACCTCCAGCCTGACCTCCTACGACAGCGAGGTGGCCACGCTGACCCAGGGCGGGGCGCCCGAGCCCCGGGAGGCCCCCCACGTCAACTTCTCCTCGGTGGTGTCCTCCATCCAGATCCCGGCGCCCGAGCCCCCCGAGGCGGTGACCGACTCAGGCATTGAGGAGATCGACAGCCGGAGCAGCAGCGACCACCACCTGGAGACCATCAGCTCCGTCTCCACCCTGTCCAGCATGTCGGGGCTGTCCAGCGAGGGGGTGGAGCTGCTGGACAGTTACGTCACCTACCTGGACGGCCAAGCCTTCGGGGGCCCGGCAGAGAAGCCCAGCAAGCTGCGTTCCCGGCCCTTCCCCGCCCGCCGTGACCCCGCCACCCCCACCAGCTCCACCATCTCGGTGGCGGCCTGCGCCGAGAGCGTTTTCGCCCTCACGCCCGCCCCGGCCCAGGAGCCGCCCGCCCCGCAGCGCCGCTCGCCCACCCTGCCCTGGGAGGAGGGCGGGGCGGCCAAGCCCTCGCCCGTCTCGGCCATGAAAGCCAGCATCATCAGCGAGCTGAGCTCCAAACTGCAGCAGATGAGCGGGGTGTCGTGGGCCCGGCCCCCCGACGGTGCTGGCCCCTTCGGCGCCGACCGGCCCGGCTCCCTGCAGCGCCAAAGGTAGCGTCCGGAGGAGGCCGGATGGATGGATGGAGGAAGCCAGCAGCACCGCCGGGGGTGCCCCGTGCATGCCTCACGCCGCCGTGCCCGTCACTCATGTTTGCTTTGGGTTTGTTTTGGTTTCTCGCTCCGCCATGCCCGGCACGTGTGTGTGTGTGTGTGTGTGTGTGTGTGTGTGTGTTGGGGGGGGGGACAGGACCCTTTCGTGCCAGGCGCTGCATGTGTCCACCCCTTCACCTTCCCTCCTACGCACGCACTCCCATAGGGCTGGGTTCCCAGGAGGCTGCTGTGGGTCAGGGATTCGAGGGTGGGGGGCACCGGGCCCTGCACATATGCCCAACGCGCCCCCCAGTGCCCTCCCGCATCCTGCCACTCCTCGTGTCCGGTTTCCTAGCGATTCCTGGGTTGAGAGGGGGTCCTTCTGTCCCAGACCTCGCCCCCCCGTGGGACTCCACTGAGCCCCCACCCGAAGGAATCTGTACCCCACCCGCTGCACCCCCACAGAGGCCCCCTCCTGCTCCAACTCCCCAGCCACTCACCAGGACTGTGCTGCTGCCTTTAATTTGCTCCATTGTGTTGTGTGTCTGAGGGCTTGTCTGCACTGGGAGAATTCACCTGTGGGAGATGGGGATCCTCCCCCACCCGTGGGGCAGGGTATTGGGGGTGCAACCCCCTCCAACCCCACGGGAGTAACCCTGGGGAGAAGACATGACAAAGATTGGCAAATCAGGAGTCCTGGCTCCCAGCCCCTCTGCCCCCCGCCCCCGCTCTAACCACTAGACCCTGCTCCCCTCCTGGAGCCAGGGTGAGAACCCAGGAGTCCTGGCTTCTAGCCCTACTCTCCTCCGGGAGCCAGGCTGGAAGGGGCCCTGGGCCGAGTCCCAGCAGGGGCGGGCGGGAGGGGGGTAGACGAGGCAGATCCCCGTCCCAGAGCTGTTCCCCACGTGGGTGCAAGAGGTGGTGAATTTCTCTGCTCTGCAGACGAGCCCCCGTCATCGTGTGCCACAAGTGTGCTGCTTGCCCCATGGCTGCTCGTGCAAAGCTGGGGGGCATGGGGGCGTCCCGCCCTGGCCTCTGCATGGTGAAGGAGGGGGGAGGACTGCTGGGGGGGAGGAGCACCCTGTGACCATCTCTTCCCCTCCCCCACCCAGGCTCCCCGAGGACGTGTCGGGCCCCTCCAAGCCGCCCGGCAGCCTGTTCCACAACTGGCCCAAGGCGGGGCCGGGCGCCAAGCCCCCGAAGAGCGTGGAGTTCGACATCCGCCCGGCGCTGCGCCGCGCCCCCAGCCCCGCCGCCCTGCCCAGCGAGCACAAGATCAGCTTGGCCCCCCGGCCCTCCTCCCTGCCCATCCTGCCCTCCGTCCCCCTCTACGGCGGCATCTACGACCTGCGCGGCTCCCCCCCCTCCGGCCCCTGCCCCTTCCCCGACTTCCCCTCCGGCAGCCGCTCCCTCTCGCCCACCCACTTCCTGCCCCCGGCCACGGACAAGCCCTTCGGCGCCAAGCCCCTGCCCTTCTGGACCAAATTCGACGTGGCCGACTGGCTGGAGTACCTGAAACTGGGCGAGCACCGCGAGCGCTTCCTGGACAACGAGATCGACGGCTCCCACCTGCCCTCGCTCACCAAGGAGGATTACATCGACCTGGGCGTCACCCGGGTCGGGCACCGCATGAACATTGGCCGCGCCCTCAAGCTCTTCCTGGAGAGGTGATGAGAGAATCCCCCGCCCCAGGAGAGGGGAGCCCCTAGCCCCCCCGCCCCCCCAGGAGAGAGGGGAGCCCACCCCAGCCCCCCGAGGACACACAGGCCCGAATGGATGACGCCAGGAGCAAGGAGAAGCCGGGTGGCGATGTCCCCCCCAACCCCAGAGAGTGATGGGCCCCCAGCAATGCCCCCCCCTTGGAAAGAAAGGGGCCTTGGATCCCGGGGGGGCATAGAGGGGGCTGGCAGGCAAGGGAGAGAGCGTTGTGTAATGGCTTGGTTCCGTGCCGCCTTGCACCATTGCTCATGTGTGCGCATTCGCTTGTGCACCGGCTTGCACCATTGCTCATGTGTGTGCGCTCCCCTGTGCCCCCACCAGCATAATCACAAGTGTGTGTGCTCTCTGTGCGCTGTCTGTTGCGATGTGTACCCTCGGCTAGGTGTTAGCTTGTCCATTAGCACACTGCGAATCAGTGGATGTTGTCGCTTGTGCATGCACACTCGCCATCTCACACTGTTGCTCACGTGTACATTTGCCTATGCACTGGCTTGCACCATTGCACACAGGTGCATGCTCACTTGTGCACCCCTTTGCATCATCACTAGTGCACCCATGCTCTCTGTATCATCTGTCGCACATGGACACTCAGCTATGTGCTAGCTTGCACATTTGCACACTGAAATCAGTGTACACTGTCACTTGTGTGTGCACACTTGCTGCCATATCACACCATTGCTCATGTGGACACTTAGTTGCACGTGGGGTTGCACCAATGCTTGTCTGCACATTCAGCTTCATGTCTGCTTGCACCATTGTCCTCATGCTCATCTGCTCGTGCCATCAGTCACGGACACATTCAGCTACTCACCAGCTTGCACCATTGCCCACACAAGCATACTTAGCTGGGCCCCAACTTGCACCATCACTCGCATGTGCACATTTGGAGCATTGGCTTGTACCATTGCCTGCACGAGGACAGTTGCCATTGCTTGTATGTGCACCATCACTGTACCCTCCCCCACCACCTTGCACACTAGCCCCTGCTCTACCCTGCCACACAGACCGGGTCGTGCTTTCTCACGCACGTGTCAGGGGCTGCATGTGCCTGTGCCTTGCTGGGCTGTCCGTGGGTTCGGGGTGAACCATCTTCCCTAGTGCTCCAAGGGGGAGGGGTGAATTGGAGAGCAACAGGATTGAGGGTGGGGGCGACAGGCACAAGATGGGGGGGCTCCTGAGGGTGATCCCAACTGGGGTAGAGGGGGGGACTTGGCCAGGGGGACCCTCACCTGTTTCTAACCCCCCCCACTGGTCTCTGAAGTTCTGTTTCCCCTGAATTGTGTGGGGGGGGACACCAGGGCCCCTGGGCTCTCCTCCCCCGGCCGATGCTCAGCTGCCAAAGAATTGGGGAGTCGCTGGGGACCCGGGACACCTGCCCTGCAGCTGGGGTGGCACCACAGGGATCGACTGCTCTGGACCGTGGGCGGCTCTGTTGTGACTGCTGGAGGCGGGTGTCTGGGAGGGGGGACCCTCTTTTTTTTTGCTGTGATCCCCAGCGTGAAGCTCCGTCCAGGGGGGTCCTCCCCCTCCACTTCTCACCACTTCAGGGATTGCAAAGCTGGGTCCTTCCCTGCTGGCCCCCCCCACATGCCCCACCCACTGTGGCCCCCTGGCTCTCCTCTCCCCCCCCCCCCATGGCCTCCTGGCCACCAATAAGGGCTTTCGTCTCGTCTCATCTCGTCGGACTCTCTGCGCCGGCCCCCCCCTCAACCCCGCGAGGGAGCGAAACGACACACACTAGAATGTCTTCCAGACCCCCCCGACTGCCCCTCCCCGTGCTGGGACTCAGCGCCTCCCCGACAGTGCGGCAGGACACCTGGGTTCTCTCCCCAGCTCTGGGTGGGGGGCGGGGCTAGTGGTGAGAGCAGGGGGAACTAGGAGCCAGGACTCCTGGGTTCTCTCCTGTCTCTGGGAGGGGAGTGGGGTCTAGTGGTTAGAGTAGTGGGGACCGGGAGCCAGGACTCTTGGGTTCTTGTCCTGGCTCGGGGAGGGGGGCTCGCTGTACCACCTTGTGGCCCTGGAGCAGGAGGGGACGAGGCCTGGGGTGCTGAATTCTCCAGCTTGTCTGTCTCCGGGTTTGGGGGCTGATTCCCAGGAAGGGGCTGATGGGGGAAGACACCTCTCACTGACTGCTCCCTCCCGGATCCCCCCTTGTGAAGGGGGGGCAGGATCCTCATGCTCTTTTTGCCCCAGCGCCCAGCCCTGTAGCACCTGGGTATCAGGTATAATTACATGCCCACCCCCAATACAAGCCAGGCTTCTGTCCCCCTCCCCCTTCAGACCCTTGCCTAGGGAATTAGCTACAGTGGGAACCCAGGAGTCCTGGCTCCCAGACCCCCACCCCCTAATCCCAGAGCCAGGGAGAGAACCCAGGAGTCCCTGGCTCCCAGCCCCCCCCTCTAACCACTAGACCCCACTCCCCTTCCAGAGCTGGGGGGAGAACCCAGAGTCCTGGCTCCCAGCCTCACTAATCCCAGAGCCGGGGAGAGAAACCTAGAGTCCTGGCTCCCAGCCCCCCCCATCTAACCACGAGACCCCACTCCCCTTCCAGAGCTGGGGGGAGAACCCAGAGTCCTGGCTCCCAGCCGCCCCCCCCCCAGCAGAGACTCTGAGGCTGAATGTAATAAAACGTGCCAATTTCCAGATGGGAGCAGCTGCCTAAACTCCCTCTCCCCCAAAATTCTCCTGCTGTCATCTGTCCCCCCATCACCCTGTCTGTCCCACTCCGCCACCGATGCGTTCGCCCCCCCGTCCCCCAACTGATCCTCAGTCTCCCCTCCTCGGCTGCCAAATATCCCCTTTCTGCTGTCTCCTCTTCCACCCCCCCCCCCACTGATCCGCCCCGCAATGTCGTTACTTCCCCCCCCACCAGCCGGTGGCCCCCATCTCAGAGTCTGACCTGTGTATAGAGGAACCGATGTATTTTACTGATTTTATTTGCAAATATAAACTATGGGGATACGGTTCACGGCAAGCGTGAGTTTGTGAGCGTGTGTGCAAGGTGGCTTTGCACGTGCACATGGGGTTTATGCACCACGGGAGAGTGTGTCCGGAGGGGTGGGGGGATGGGGAAAGGACTGTGTGTTTGTCCGACCCCCATCCAAGATGATGGTGCTGTGTCTCCCCCCCCCCCCCAGAAATATCCCTCATTCCTGCCTGCCCCCGTCTTCCTCCTTCCGGAGAGGGTAACAATCTAATACTGCTGCCTGCGGCAGGATAGGGGGATGTTGCTCAGCTGGGGGCTTGCAGGCCATTGTCCCCTCCCCAACCAGGAAACATGGGGGTGGGAGGGGGCAATCCACGCATGGAACCCAGGTGTCCGGGCCTTTCCCTAGCCTCCCCGCCCGCCAATATTCCACCCACCAGCAGGAATATTTTAGTGGGAAATTAATCCACCCAATCAGGACGTGGCAGGAGTGGGGGCGGTCAGCACCATGTGATTTGCCCAGCCTATCCCGAGCGAGACTGTGGGCGGAGTCTCACGCGTGGTCACACCCCCCTCCACCCCTTCACTTCTATATGGCCCCGCCCCCCCAATTGGCACTGCCCCGGAGGGGGAGGCTCTGTCCCCCCTCTCAGAGTTGAGGGGGGTCCCCCTGCCCTGCTCACGGACCATCCCCAATTCCCAGGGCAAGAACCCACCCGATCTTAGCCTCCCCCACGCCTGGGGCCGGAGCTCTGAGTTCAGGGTACCCCTGGGGAGGGCTGCCCAGGGATGGGGGAGGGGAGCGTCACAGGTTAGGCCCCTGTTTGATAGGGTGTCTGCTAATGGACGGGTAGCCGGGGTGGGGGCAGCCAGCAGCAAGGGGTCCCAGTTACTGAGAGACCTGTCCTGTGAAGTTAAGAACTAGGAAGGAGGGTGCTGGGGGAGGGGGCAGGGTAACCAGAGAGAAAACCGACCACAAACTGGGACCCTCCCATCGTCCAGCACTGAGCCACGGAGAGAAGGGGGGGACACCCCAGGAGTCCTAACTCCCACCCCCACTCTAACCACCAGACCCCACTCCCTTCCCAGAGCCAGGGAGAGAACCCAGGACTCCTGCCTCTCAGCCCCCCTGCTCTAACCACCAGCCCCCACTCCCCACCCAGAGCCAGGGGGAGAACCCAGGAGTCCTGCCTCTCAGCCCCCCTGCTCTAACCACCAGCCCCTACTCCCCTCTCAGAGCCAGGGAGAGAACCCAGGAGTCCTGCCTCTCAGCCCCCCTGCTCCAACCCACCAGCCCCCATTCCCCTCCCAGAGCCAGGGGGAGAACCCAGGAGTCCTGCCTCTCAGCCCCCTGCTCCAACCCACCAGCCCCCACTCTCCTCCCAGAGCCAGGGGGAGAACCCAGGAGTCCTGCCTCTCAGCCCCCCTGCTCTAACCACCAGCTCCCACTCCCCTCCCAGAGCCAGGGAGAGAACCCAGGAGTCCTGCCTCTCAGCCCCCCTGCTCTAACCACCAGCCCCCACCCCCCTCCCAGAGGCAGGGGGAGAACCCAGGAGTCCTGGCCCCCAGCCCCCCCTGCTCTAACCACCAGCCCCCACTCCCCTCCCAGAGCCAGGGAGAGAACCCAGGAGTCCTGGCTCCAAACTTTGTGCTCCGTGGAGCCAGGCAATTGCTGCATTTCGAACTCATGGAGTTCCCGCCCCCCCAGCCCCCTTCACACCCATATTCACAGCTGGGTAATTAGCGTCGGCGCCTCCTCCTTAATGAGCCCGCCTGGTGGAAAGTGAGGGGGGGGTTAAACTCTTGGGGGGGGGCAAGGATGGGATGGGTGTCCATAGAGCCCAGGAATACACAGCCCCCCCAAATCTCCATGTGCCCGCTGTGCACCTCACTCACCCCCTGCACCCCTAGAGCTCTCTACAGCAGCCCCCCCACCCCAGTGCCCCCCCACTCCTCCAGCACCCCTGCGAGCAGCTACCCCCGCCACGGAGCTCCCCGCAACCTCCCCTCCAGCTGCCAGGGCCTCCGTATTCCAGCTCCCCCCCTTCTCCAAACTGGCAGGTGCCCCAACCCCCTCCCCCGCATTAATTCTCTCTGCAGCTCAGGAGATTAATTGGAGACTTGGCTAATTAAGTTAAAAGCTGAAGCAGGAGACTGAACCGCAGAATGGCTGGGGCCCTGCCAGCTGGGGGGATCTGGGGCCAGATCAAAGCCAGGGCCCCATGGAGGAGACAGGCCCCTGGCCCCATTCCCCACCCTCTGAGCCAGCCAGTCCCGGCCCTGGGGCCAGGTGGGACCCGGCAGCCCCTAGAGGGGACAGACCCTGGGCTCCATTTCCTGCCCCCCCGAGCCAGCCAGTCCCTATGCTGGGGCCGGATGGGAGCCAGCGCCCCCTCCCCCACAGAGGGGACAGGCCGCTGCCCCATTCCCAGCCCCCCGGAGCCAGCCCGTCCCCACCTGGGGCCGGATGGGAGCTGGTGCCCCCTAGAGGGGACAGGCCCCGGGCCCCCTTCCCCACCCCCTGACCCAGCCAGTCCTTGCCCTGGGGCTGGATGGGAGCCAGTGCCCAGCCCCCCAGAGGGGACAGGCCACTGCCCCATTCCCTGCCCCCCCGAGCCAGCCAGTCCCCCCCGGGGCCGGATAGGAGCCAGTGTCTCCTAGAGGGGACGGGCCCCGTGTCCCATCTCCCACCCCCCTGAGCCAGCCAGTCCCCCCCTGGGGCTGGGTGGGAGCTGGTGCCTCCTAGAGGGAACAGGCCCTGGGCCCCAGGCCCCATCCCCCACCCCCCTGAGCCAGCCAGTCCCTGCCCTGGGGCCGGACGGGAGCCAGCGCCCCCCCCCCCCAGGGGACAGGCCCCTTCCCCATCTCCCACCCCCCTGAGCCAGTCAGTTCCCGCTCTGGGGCCGGATGGGAGCTGGTGCCCCCCCCAGAGGGGATAGGCTCCTGCCTCATTCCCTGCCCCCCTGAGCCAGCCAGTCCCTGCCCTGGGGCCGGGGCGGGGGGGGCTGGTGCCCCCTAGTGACTGGGGGCTCCCATTCAGGTAGTGCCATGGGGTGCAGAGGGGGCTGCTTATGGCTGGGATTCTGGGGAGCAGGGTTGGTTCATGAGGCCTGCGGTGCCACCCCCCCGCTGGCAGCCCCGGGCTCTGCGCTGCTGTCTGCTTTTAATTAAATGGCCCATCTGGCTGGGTGCCGGGGACACGGGGCAGCTGGGACCCTGTTAATGTATCTTCAGGGACCAGGGCCAGGACGCTGCGTCCACCTCTGGGGTGGGGCGCGGGCAAGGGAGTAGGGGTGGGGATGTGATCCAGACAGGGACTGGGGGGGGGGGGCTACATTGAGAAGTGACCCCCCCCAGATAGGTGAGAGCTTCCTGCTGCCCCCGCCACCTACCCCTGGGCCCTCAAACTCTCCTGACCTCCCCAACCCCCCCACCTCCCTGCCCCCCCTTGACCCTGCCCCCCCCACCGTCCGCTGGCCCTGCTGCCTGGCGCAGCATGGGGAAAGATGCTGAATAGGCCCATTGCCACGGAGACTGTTTCCATGGCGATGGCAGGTCCTCACCCCCCTGCTGCCAATATTCCTGGAGGATCTGGGGCTGAATTGGGGGGTGGGAGGGGGCGCGGGAAAGGTGGGGACTAGTGGGGAGGGGGGCTGGGAGCCAGGATGCCTGCGTTCTCTCCCTGGCTCTGAGAGGGGCGAGGGGGGCTAGTGGTTAGAGCAGGGGGGGCGGGGCTGGGAGCCAGGACTCCTGGGTTCTCTCCCTGGCTCTGGGAAGGGGGGGACTAGGGTCTGCTGGGTTAGAGTGGGGTTAGAGCCAGGACACCTGGGTCCTCTGTCCGATTGGGGGTGGGGTGGTTTGATCTGTCTGGTCCTGGCTCTTGGGTTGGATCTGAGCTTGTGCCCTGCCAGCCCCTACCCCCCGATATTCCCCCCCCAGAGCCCCAGGTCTGGGTAATTGCTGGGTAATTGCTCTTTCTCATCCAGGCTGCCCCCTCAGGCCATGCTGTCGCTTGGCATCAGCGTCTGGTACCGAGACGGAGATAGGCCGTGATCTGCCGGGCCGGCGGCTCCCCACTCTGCCGGAGCGACACGGCTGCCTCGCACACGTGTGTGTTGTTCACCATCACTCGCACACTCACCTGGTTCCTCTGGCCAAGTCCCCACCTATGGGGGTCCCTCCTCTCAGTTTATTCCATTAGCACCTCCCCCTTGCCTGTCTTTAAAGCCCCCATCCTGTGCCCCTGCCAAGGTCAGATCCCCCCCTCCCCTGCCAGTCTGGGTCCCCCCCCATCCAGATTCCTGGGCTGCCCCAGATCCTGCTCTGGCTTGGAGGGTGCCCCCCTTCCCCCTGCCTTTGGAAGCCACACCCAGGGGTGTGTAGCAGTGCGGGCGTGGGTGCCCGCGCTCCATGCACGCCGTTCTGAATCCTCAGCCGTGCGACACACGAGTGTGTGAGGGTGGGTGTGATTGTGTGCGCACGAGGTCGCCTTTAGTCCGATACCCCCCCGTCAGATGTGGCCCCCACAGCCCCTTAGTCACACGAGCAAGGCCTGCAGCCTCACCCCATGGTTCACTCACCACCCCCCAGCTGCCATCCTGCTGTGGTGAACCCCCATGTCTGGCACTGCCCAGGCCCCGTGGGGATCGTAGGGCAGAGAGACTCCCCCTGCCCCAGGGATTTTGCACTGTGGTCCCATGACCCCCGGTGGCTCAGAGATAGCGATGGATGGGTCCCCCACGGGGTGTGTGTGCCAGAGGCAGGGACACACATGCCTGGCACATGCGTGTGCATGTAACAGACCAGGGGCCTCCCCCCAACTCTTGCCAGGATCTCCTCCCCCCCGCCCCAACTGTGGAACCTCAGACAGATCCCATGACCAGCATGCAGCCACCTCTGGGGTGGGGCGCAGGGGGCTGGATATACGGGGATCCCTCGCCTGGCTGTGGGGTGGGTGCAGGGGGCTGGGTATCCAGGGACCCCTTGCCTGGCTCTGGGGTGGGTGCAGGGGGCTGGGTATCCAGGGACCCCTCACCTGGCTCTGGGGTGGGGTGCAGGGGGCTGGGTATCCAGGGACCCCTCGCCTGGCTCTGGGGTGGGTGCAGGGGGTTGAGTATCCAGGGACCTCTCGCCTGGCTCTGGGGTGGGTGCAGGGGTCTGGGTATCCAGGGACCCCTCGCCTGGCTCTGGGGTGGGGTGCAGGGGGCTGGGTATGCAGGGACCCCTTGCCTGGCTCTGGGGTGGGTGCAGGGGGCTGGGTATATGGGGACCCCTCGCCTGCCTCTGGGGTGGGGTGCAGGGGGCTAGGTATATGGGGACCCCTCGCCTGGCTCTGGGGTGGGGTGCAGGGGGCTGGGTATCGAGGGACCCCTCGACTGGCTCTGAGGTGGGTGCAGGGGGCTGGGTATATGGGGACCCCTCGCCTGGCTCTGGGGTGGGTGCAGGGGTCTGGGTATCCAGGGACCCCTCGCCTGGCTCTGGGGTGGGTGCAGGGGGCTGGGTATATGGGGACCCCTCGCCCGGCTCTGGAGTGGAGTGCAGGGGGCTGGGTATCCAGGGACTCCTACGCTGGCTCTGGGGTGCAGGGGGTTGGGTATCTAGGGACCCCTCACCTGGCTCTGGGGTGGGTTGCAGGGGGCTGGGTATCAGGGGACCCCTCACCTGGCTCTGGGGTGGGGTGCAGGGGGCTGGGTATCCAGGGACCCCTCGCCTGGCTCTGGGGTGGGTGCAGGGGGCTGGGTATATGGGGACCCCTCGCCTGGCTCTGGGGTGGGTGCAGGAGGCTGGGTATATGGGGACCCCTCGCCTGGCTCTGGGCTGGGGTGCAGGGGGCTGGGTATCAGGGGACCCCTCGCCTGGCTCTGGGGTGGGTGCAGGGGGCTGGGTATCTAGGGACCCCTCACCTGGCTCTGGGCTGGGGTGCAGGGGGCTGGGTATATGGGGACCCCTCGCCTGGCTCTGGGGTGGGGTGCAGGGGGCTGGGTATCAGGGGACCCCTCGCCTGGCTCTGGGGTGGGTGCAGGGGGCTGGGTATCAGGGGACCCCTCGCCTGGCTCTGGGGTGGGTGCAGGGGGCTGGGTATATGGGGACCCCTATCCCAGTGCTAGGACACGGCCCCTCTGGGGTGGGATGTGGGGGGGCCGGGCATACGGGAACCCCCCCACTCCGTGTCATTCCCCTGTCTCCTCCCCCCCCCCCCCCCCGGCTGGAGCGTTCGGGTTCCGCAGCTCCCGCCCCCCCGTCCCTTCTCTCGGCGGCTCCGGCCGGGCGCGGGCGCCCCCTGGCGGCCGGCGCGGGCCTTGCGGGGGGACCCGGCACCTGCTCGGCTCTGCTGCGCTCCCAGGCGCGGGGGAGGCGGGCGGAGGCGCATCGTCCCCGCGCAGCCGGCTCGGGTCGGTCGGCGGGGCGGGCGGCCCCGGCAGGTAGGGACCGGAGCGGACCGGAGGGGAATCCAGCCCGGGGACTGGGGGTGCGCTGAAGGGGCAGCGTGGGGCGCAGGGATGGGGGCTCAGGGGGGAGCTGGATTTTCAGAGAGAGATGGGGTGCAGGGGGGGAGTTGGGGGTGCATTGCGGGAGTAGCTGGGGGTGCAGGAGGGGAAGATTTCAGGGGTGCAGGGAGAGGGGAACTGGGGTGCATTGAGGGGGAAGATGGGGGTGCAGGAGGGGGTTGAGGGGGGAGCTGGGCTGGCAGAGAGAGAGGATGCAGGGAGGGGAGGATTTGGGGGCACATTGAGGGGCGCTGGGGGTGCAGGGAGGGAAGGATTTGGGGTACTGTGAGGGGAGTTGGGGGTGTAGGAGGGAGAGGATTTGGGGGTGCATTGAAGGGGCTGGGGGTATAGGAGGGGGATTATTCAGGGGGTGAATTGAGGTGAGGGCTGGGGGGTGCAGGAAGGGGAGCATTTGGGGGGTGCATTGAGGGGGGCTGGTATACAGAAGGGGGAGGATTATGGGGTGCATTGAGAGGGCTGGGCTGCAGGAGGGGGAGTATTTGGGGGCACATTGAGGGGGCCTGGGAGTGCAGAGAGGGGAGGATTTGGGGATACTGTGAGGGGGAGATGGGGTGTAGGAGGGGGAGGATTTTGGGGTGCATTGAGGGAGGCTGGTATACAGAAGGGGGAGGATTTTGGGGTGCATTGAGGGGGCTGGGCTGCAGGAGGGGGGTGCTGGAGGGGGAGGATTCAGGGGTGCATTGAGGGGCTGGGGGTGCAGGAGGGGGAGGATTTGGGGATGCATTGAGGGGGGATGGGGGTGCAGGGTCTCTAGCGGATAGGAGTGAGAAGCAGTGTGATGGGGTGGCTGGAGGTTCTCTAGACATGGGGCAGTGGGTGCTGGGGTCTGGTGGGTCTGCAGGTTTGGGTGGGGGTTCGGGCAAGACCTGGGAAATGTGTGGGAGGGGGACACAGAGTCTCCTAGTACCCCGTGTGCTCCCGCTTGTCTCCAGGAACAGGGGGAGGGAGCTGTGGGAGGGGGAGAGGAATGCTGAGGGGGGCTGGAGAGGGGCTCAGGTCTCCTGGCCCCTGGGGGGGGTCAGATGTACAGGAATGGGGGCTGCGGGAGATGCTCCTGGCGTAGCTGCGTGCAGGGGGCTTCCCCTTCCCTCCCCCCCAGCGCAGGATGTAATTAGGAGGCAGTCTCCTGTCGAGGGGAAGGGGGGGCGGTTCTCAGACAAGGGAGCAGCCTCCCCGGCGGCTGTTGTGCCAACAACACACTAATGTGATTAGGAGCAGAACTGGAGCCAGCCCCGGACGTGAGTGTGCGAGCGCCCCGGCAAGTGTGTGACACCAGCACCGCTCTGGCTGGCTGCACGCGAGACAAAGACTCTGTGTGCGTGTGTGACACCAGCACTGCTCACACTGGGTGTGTGAGAGAGCGAGGGCGTGCCGGTGTGCGAGAGGGAGGGGGTGAGTGTGCGACACCCCGGCTGCTCACGCTCTGGGGTTCCCCGGTTGGGTCCCTGCAAGAGAAACCCCCCTTGGGGCTGGCGTGTGGCAGGATAGTGGGTGACATGCCCTGGGGGGGTGCACTCACCTGCCCCTCTTGGCTCATGGCGGGAGGGTGCTGGGCCCCACAGCCGCATCCTAGGTCTCTGCTGTGAGGGGTTGAGGCCTGTTCATGGAGCTGGGGCTGGGGACTCGCCAGGCCAGGGGAACTGTTCAGTACTGGGGGTGGGGAAGGCATAGAGCACCCCCTCCCCCCCGTTTTAACCCCCTAGCCCCCACTCCCCTCCCAGAGCTGGGGAGAGAACCCAGGAGTCCTGCCACTCTGTCCACGGCCAGGCCTGGCTGCCTTTCACCAGCCCCCCGACCTTCCTTATCTACGAACCTCTCAGGCCTGAACGCTGGGGATCGGTTCTGGCCCCGCTGCTGGAGGGGTTGGCCCTTACCCTGCCCCCCCCAACTGCTGGGCCACTGGAGGATGTGTGTGTGTGTGTGTGTGTGTGTGTGTGTGTGTGTGTGTGTGTGTGAGATCACGGCTCCTGGCGGCGCCAGGCGACGTATTGACCGGGCATGGCTGGGTGTGCCCCACAGCAGCTCTGGTTACTGGAGTCGGGGCTGGCTGGGAGCTGGGACTCCTGGGTTCTCGCAGAGCTGCGTCCATGCCCCACTCCACACATGCCCCTGTCCGTTTGCGTCCCCCCTGCACTCCCCACCCCCGGCCAGCCTCTGAGCCGCTGGGGGCTCAGGCGAATCCGCAGCAGCGTTAAATCTCTGACCCCTGGGGGCGAGGCCGGGGGGGGGGTGTCTGTGCTTTGCTCTGACTGCCCACGTCTGTCTACAGGGGTTTCCCTGGCCAAGCCCCCCCCGTGCGGCGCTGGTGACTCACCGTGCAGGGGGAGCGATGGCAGAAGCCGTGGGACTGACAAGGGGAGCCGGAGCGGAGAAATCCCAGCCCGGGGCCTGGGGTGGGGCCGGGGCGTTCGCGAGCTTCACACGCGGGTGCCCCCCGGCTCCTGGCCCATGTCACACAAGCACGTGCCCCGGAGGGATGTGTAGGTGTGTGTGCATTGCACCTTTCCCGGCCCGTCTCAGCACACGCGTGTGGGAGTGTGGCCAAGCCGTGTGCGCTGGCGGGCGGAAGCGGCTCCGGCCAGGCGCCCCGACGCGATGTGACAAGGAGCAGCTGCCTGGCCTGGCCTTGGGGCAGGGGCGGGGAAAAGATGGCGACACGGGCGGGCCTGGTGCTTCTGTGCCAGCCAGGCTCCCCCCCCCATTGATCCCAACACCCCCCATATGGTCCTTAACCCAAGCCCCACTGCCCCCTCAGGGCCCCCCCAGCTCTGCCTTACCCCCATCTTCTGAGCCAGGGAGGGCTCAGGCTGGCTGGGGGGACCAGGGAGCGCTGGGGGGGGGGGGAAGGGGCTGGCTGGAGCGGGCGATGACGGGGAGGAATCTGGCCTGGTACTTGGTATTCAGGGCAGGCGAGAACCTGAGCGGAGCCCAGTGTGGCTGCTGCAGTGACACCTACGCTGGCACCGCGCTGGTTGGTGGCCAGGCTGCTGCGGGGGTGGGGGGCAGCGGGAGTGACCCTGTAGGGGGGGCGTCTCTCTCTGGAGACACAGCCAGTGCTCGTCCCCCTGACAGCAGGAGTCAGGAGAGAACCCAGGAGTCCTGGCTCCCAGCATCCCTGCTCTAACCACCAGCCCCCACTCCCCTCCCAGAGCCGGGGAGAGAACCCAGGAGTCCTGGCTCCCAGTCCCCCCCGCTCTAACCACCAGCCCCCACTCCCCTCCCAGAGCCGAGGGGAGAACCCAGGAGTCCTGGCTCCCAGCTCCCCTGCTCTAACCACCAGCCCCCACTCCCCTCCCAGAGCCGAGGGGAGAACCCAGGAGTCCTGGCTCCCAGCTCCCCTGCTCTAACCCACCAGCCCCCACTCCCCTCCCAGAGCCGGGGGGAGAACCCAGGAGTCCTGGCTCCCAGCCCCCCTGCTCTAACCACTAGACCCCACTCCTCTCCCAGAGCCAGGGAGAGAACCCAGGAGTCCTGGCTCCCAGCTCCTGTCTCTCCAACCCTGCGTGACTTTGGGCTCTGGGGAGGGGAGGGTCTCCAGGGCCGGGCAGAGAAGAAAGGGGTGGGATGGGCCAGAGGGGATATGGGTAGAGAGAAGAGGTCAGGCTGGAGGATGGAGTCATGGGGCTAGAAGAGGGGGTGGGAAGGTTGGGGTCTGGAGAGGGGGGTGGGGTGCAGATGCTTCCATCTAATGATCTCCCCCCATCCCCAACAGGTGCCTGTGAATCTGGGGCAATCCACCCCCATACCAAGGCTCCAACCAACACCCCCTGCCCCCAGGAGAAGAATCTCTCAGCCACCCCCCACCCCCATGGAAACACCTGGCCCCTGATTTCCCAGCTGGGTGCCTGCACCCCAGGCCCTGTGAGCCCCCCCCCGTGGAGCATGGTGGTGGCTGGTCTCTACCACTGATCCTGGAGCCGCCTGGAGGGGGCACCCTCGAGGGCCTGTCCCCCACCCCACATGGCTTTGGCAGCGTCCAGCATGGGAGACCTGGGCGCCTGCCCCCGTCTAGCGCAGACTCCCCGGAACTGGTACTGACCCCCAGCCCCTCACCGGGCCTGCGCCCTGCATCTGGTTCTGCCAGGACCAGCCACCCCACTTGCACCCCGAGCCAGCAGGAGACGGAGGCTGCTGAGCAGGTGAGGGGGGAGGGGACCCGGCCTGCGGGGGGGGGGTTGGGGAGGATGGGCGGGAGGGGGCACGTGCTGGTCTGCGGGCGAGGGGGGGTGTGCCCATGTGTCTCTGCGTGAATGCGTGTCCAGTCAGCTGGTGTGTGGCAGTGAGCGGCTGAGCCCAAGCCGTGTGTAAGTGCACAAGGCTTCGCACGTGGGCGTAGCTGCTTCAGACCGTAGGAGGGCGACCAAGTGCCAGTGCACGTGAGACTGGATGGTCCTGTGGGTGGAAACTTATGGGCAGGTGTTTGTGTGTGGGGGGGGGGCAGGCGAGCGCGCGCAAATGCACACATGTTCACGGTGTGCAAACCCACATGGTGTGCTGGCATGGATGTGCAAATGCACTTGGATTTGTGTGGGTGAGGGCGTGCAAATACACATATTTAGGTGTGCAAATACCCACATGTTTGTGCGAGTATGCGTGTGCACATGTATTCATGGGCACACTTGTGCAAATACAGACATGATATGTGCATGGGTGTGCAAATGCATGTGTTTGCGAGGGTATGGGCATGTAGATACACGTTTGCATGGGTGTGCATGTGCACACATATGTGTTGGTGTGAGTGTGCAAATGCACATGTGTTTGTGTGGGCATGGGTGTGCAAAGGTGCCTGTGTTTGTGCCTGTGCGAGTGTGTGAGGCGGGGTGGGTGTGCGCCCCCCGGCTGTGCTGCCTGGGGCTCTCGGCTGGGCTGGTGGGGGCCGGCCCGGGGGCAGCTCACTGGCTCTCTCCCTGCGGTGGCCAGATGGTGTGGCACCATGTCAGGTGACTACGAGGAGGACGTGTGTCGCAGTGCACTCACCCTGCTCAAGGACCTCTGCTTCTCCCTGCGGGCGCTGGAGCAACACGAGAAATGCCTGGAGTTCACCGACCTGCTGCGGAACCGGGGGCATCCCCCGCCCACCGACTCGGGTAAGGGCACGGGGGCGCGGGCAGGCTGCAGGGGCCGGGGTTACGTCTGCATTCGGTGACGGCTGGGAAGGTGCCAGGGTCCTATTCGTGTCAACGTTCCAGGGGGTGTTGGGATATTACAGGGGGACGTGGTCGTGTCTACGTTCCAGGGGGTGATGAGATATTACAGGGGGACGTGGTCGTGTCTACGTTCCAGGGGGTGTTGGGATATTACAGGGGGACGTGGTCGTGTCTATGTTCCAGGGGGTGATGGGATATTACAGGGGGCGTGGTCGTGTCTACGTTCCAGGGGGTGATGAGATATTACAGGGGACGTGGTCGTGTCTACGTTCCAGGGGGTGTTGGGATATTACAGGGGGACGTGGTCGTGTCTACGTTCCAGGGGTTGATGGGATATTACAGGGGACGTGGTCGTGTCTACGTTCCAGGGGGTGATGGGATATTACAGGGGGCGTGGTCGTGTCTACGTTGCAGGGGGTGATGGGATATTACAGGGGACGTGGTCATGTCTACGTTCCAGGGGGTGATGGGATATTACAGGGGGACGTGGTCGTGTCTGTGTTCCAGGGGGTGACTGGATATTACAGGAGATGTGGTCGTGTCTACGTTCCAGGCCGTGATGGGATATTACAGGGGGACGTGGTTGTGTCTACGTTCCAGGGGGTGATTGGATATTACAGGGGGACGTGGTCGTGTCTATGTTCCAGGGGGTGATGAGATATTACAGGGGACGTGGTCGTGCCTATGTTCCACGCAGTGATTGGATATTACAGGGGGACGTGGTCGTGTCTACGTTCCAGGGGGTGATGGGATATTACAGGGGGCGTGGTCGTGTCTACGTTGCAGGGGGTGATGGGATATTACAGGGGACGTGGTCATGTCTACGTTCCAGGGGGTGATGGGATATTACAGGGGGCGTGGTCGTGTCTACGTTGCAGGGGGTGATGGGATATTACAGGGGACGTGGTCATGTCTACGTTCCAGGGGGTGATGGGATATTACAGGGGGACGTGGTCGTGTCTGTGTTCCAGGGGGTGACTGGATATTACAGGGGGACGTGGTCGTGTCTACGTTCCAGGCCATGATGGGATATTACAGGGGGACGTGATCGTGTCTACGTTCCAGGGGGTGATTGGATATTACAGGGGGACGTGGTTGTGTCTGTGTTCCAGGGGGTGATGAGATATTACAGGGGACGTGGTCGTGCCTATGTTCCACGCGGTGATGGGATATTACAGGGGGACATGGTCGTGTCTACGTTCCAGGCCGTGATGGGATATTACAGGGGGACGTGATCGTGTCTACGTTCCAGGGGGTGATTGGATATTACAGGGGGACGTGGTTGTGTCTATGTTCCAGGGGGTGATGAGATATTACAGGGGACGTGGTCGTGCCTATGTTCCACGCGGTGATGGGATATTACAGGGGGACATGGTCGTGTCTACCTTCCAGGGGGTGATGGTATATTGCAGGGGAACGTGGTCGTGTCTATGTTCCAGGCCGTGATTGGATATTACAGGGGGATGTGGTCGTGTCTACGTTCCAGGCGGTGATGGCATATTGCAGGGGGACGTGGTTGTGTCTACGTTCCTGGCGGTGATGGCATATAACAGGGTGACGTGATCGTGTCTATGTTCCAGGGGGTGATTGGATATTACAGGGTGACGTGGTGTGTCTACGTTCCTGGCGGTGATGGCATATTACAGGGGGACATGGTTGTGTCTACGTTCCAGGGGGTGATGGGATATTACAGGGGATGTGGTCGTGTTTATGTTCCAGGCAGTGATGGTATATTGCAGGGGGACAACGTGGTCATGTCTATGTTCCACATGGTGATGGGATATTATAGGGGGACGTGGTCATGTCTACGTTTCAGGGGGTGATGGGATATTACAGGGGGACGTGGTGGTGTCTATGTTCCAGGGCTGTGATGGGATATTACAGGGGGACATGGTTGTGTCTACGTTTCAGGGGTTGATGATATATTACAGGGGATGTGGTCGTGTCTACGTTTCAGGGGTTGATGATATATTACAGGGGATGTGGTCGTGTCTATGTTCCAGGGCTGTGATGGGATATTACAGGGGGACGTGGTTGTGTCTACGTTCCAGGCCGTGATGGGATATTACAGGGGGATGTAGTTGTGTTTATGTTCCAGGTGGTGGTGGTAGGATACTAGGGGTGGGGGCATGGCTCTGTGTTTGTGTCCAGGGGTCTGGGGTACCAGTGGGAGGACGGGGTCTCCAGCCTGCCTCTCCCATGTCCCCTCCCGCCGCTCACAGCTTCTGCCCCACACAGACATCTCCGTCAGCCTGCTCTCCGTCATCGTCACCTTCTGCGGCATTGTGCTGCTCGGCGTCTCGCTCTTTGTCTCTTGGAAGCTCTGCTGGATCCCCTGGCGGGACAAGGGGGCCTCGCCGGCGCCGCGCAAGGACCACGGCCTCCACGGCCACCTGCACCACTCACCCTACGGCGACCTGCTGGTGGAGCGGGTCGAGCTGGGCCCCGAGATGCCCGAACGCTCCTACCTCGACATGGACTCCTACCCCGAGGCCACCCTCAAGCTGAGCCAGACCTCGCCCGACCTGCCGGTGGAGGGGCAGGTCGGCCCCAAGGAGGGCGGCGGTATGCCCAATGCGCACTCCCACCAGCAGGTGGCCACCCTGGCGCCCGCCCCCAGGTGAGGCCCGGCGCCGCTCTCGTCTCCCACTAGGGGGCAGCAGGAGAGGGCCTGGCATGGGAGGGGGAACCGAAGGGGAGCTCTGTCTCGGGGGGCCAGTGGCGTAGCTGGGGTTTCACAAGGGGAGCCCTGGGGTGTGGGGGCTCCTGGGGGAGTGCATTCAGGGGAAATACCCGCTCTCCCAGCCCCATAGCTCCTGTTCCAGGTGGGTTGGGGGGTCCCCATGTCTCGGTACGCCCCTCCCAACTCCCGACCCCTCGCAGGTACAACACCCTGCCGCGCCCCTTGACCCAGCAGCTCTCCAGCCCGGAGGTGGTCGGCCACGGTGGGGAGGACAAGCCGGAGCAGGCCACCAGCATCGGTCAGATCAAGCCGGAGCTGTACAAGCAGCGGGCGGGCGAGGCGGAGCACCGTAAGGCGGAGGGTCCTCCCTGCGGGCGCATCTGCTTCGCCCTGCGCTACGCCTACGCCTCCGAGCAGCTGGTGGTGAAGATCCTGCGGGCGCTGGACCTGCCGGCCAAGGACGCCAACGGCTTCTCCGACCCCTACGTCAAGATGTACTTGCTGCCCGACCGCAAGAAGAAATTCCAGACCAAGGTGCACCGCAAGACGCTCAACCCCGTCTTCAACGAGACCTTCAACTTCAATGTCCCCTTCGCCGAGCTGCCGGGACGCAAGCTGCACTTCAGTGTCTACGACTTCGACCGCTTCTCCCGCCACGACCTCATCGGGCAGGTGGTGCTGGACAACTTGCTGGAGATGGCGGAGCGGGATGAGGAGGTGCCCATCTGGAGGGATATCCTGGAGGGCAGCTCGGTGAGTGAGATCACGGGGGGGTTGTGGGAAGGGCGAGCGGCGGGAGGCTGATCCAATCGTTATCTCAGCCCCTGTCCATCTCAATTCAGCTCAACTCTTCACCCCAACCCGAATTTAACCCAACGCAAACCCAACCCATCCCAGTTCAACTCAACCTTAAATCAGCCTAATCCAAATTCAGTCCCAACGGGACCTTATCCCAACCCAAACCCGACCCATCCCAGTTCAGCTCAACCTTAAATCAGCCCAATCCAAATTCAACCCCAACTCATCTCAATCCAGCCCAGACTCAACTCTCAATTCAACTCCAGTTCTCAACCCAAACCCAACCTTAACTCAGCCCAACCCAACTCAATTCAGTTGCACTCTAAGCTGCACTCAACTCTCAACTCAACCCCCAACCACAACCTGCTTCAGATGCGGCAGCAGAACCCATCTGGAGGGGCATCCTGCAGGCCACCTCGATGGGTGAGACCCCTTGGGGAAAGGGGGGCATAGAGGAGACTGACCCAACTCAACCTCAACCCCGTGTCAGCCCACTTCAACTCAAACCCAACATCCAACGCTCAAACCAACTCGATTTGATCCATCTCTCCAGTCCAGCCCCTCTACCCAAGCCCACACCCCTGTCCAGCCCAGCCCCCCGTCCGCACACCCAGCCATCCTGCTGGAGCTGCCGGAGTGGAAGCAGGTGGCTAGTCTGGAGGGACCCCCTGGAGGCCAGTGCGCCGAGACCCCAGGGAGATGGGATGGGGCCCAGGCCAGGGCGGGAGACATGCAATCTTGGGTAGGAGGCTCCTCGAGTTGGGGGTGGGGTCCCAGCTTGGCGAGGGCCGTGGTATCTAACAACCCTCCATCCAGCTTCCCCTTGGATCCTGCCCTTCCCCTACAGCACCCACCTCTGCCCCTCCACCAGCTCCTGGTGCCTTCAACCCAATTCTGCCTGGATTTCCGGCCTGGGTATGTTTGAATATTTCAGCTGAATTTGTTGTTCATGAAACTGTCGGGTAATTAGAGCAGCCAGGTATGTGCGTGCCCCTCCCCCACCCAGAGCGGCTGCTCGACACTCCCGACCCACAGCCCCCTCCTAGCCCAGCCCAGGGCTCCCCCCTGCTCTGCCGGTGTCCCTCACTCCTGACCCGCAGCCCCCTCTGACCCCAGCCCTGGGCTCCCCCTGGCTCTGCTGGTAACCCTCACTCCCGACCCGCTGCCCCCTCCTAGCCCAGCCCTGCCCCCCAAGCCCTGCCAGTGCCCCTCACTCCCTATCCGCAGCCCCTGCTAGCCCAGCCCTGCCCCCCCAGCTCTGCCGGTGCCCCTCACTCCTGACCCGCAGCCCCCTGCTAGCCCAGCCCTGCCCCCCAAGCCCTGCCAGTGCCCCTCACTCCCAATCCGCAGCCCCTGCTAGCCCAACCCTGCCCCCCCCCAGCTCTGCCAGTGCCCCTCACTCCCGACCCTCAGCCCCCTCCTAGCCCAGCCCTGACCCCCCAGCCCTGCTGGTGCCCCTCACTCCCAACCCGCAGCCCCCTGCCAGCCCAGGCCTGGACTCCCCCCTGCTCTGCCGGTGCCCCTGACTCCTGACCCGCAGCCCCCTCTGACCCCAGCCCTGCCGGTGCCCCTCACTCCTGACCTGCATAGCCCATCCCTGAGCTCCCCCCAGCCCTGCCTGTGCCCCTCACTCCTGACCCACAGCCCCCTCTTAGCCCAGCCCTGCCCCCACCCTGCCTTTATTATTGTCCCATAATGCGCTCGCTCTCCAGTATCAAATCCAATTGTCATCAATTGGAGGCTGTTTGGGGTTTGAGATGCTGGAAGTCAGCTGATTTTCAGGTGAGGGAAAGGGCCGGGGAGGGTAAGGAGCAGGTCGGGGTGTGTGTGTGCGCCCTGCCCCTCCCCCGTGGTGCTGTGTTGGTCCCTGGGGTGGTGGTGGTGAGGAGCTACGACTTCTACTGTCTCCCCCTCCCCCACGCCCTCCCCACCAGAAAATCCACTCACTGCTCTAGCTCCAGCCCCAGCATCCAAACAGGGTGAGCTGGGAACCAGCCCCAGACAGTCCCTGGTCCTGCTCCCTACAGCTCCGGCCCTACAACCCACCACGGAGGCCATGGGGCAGCATCCACCCCTGCAGCACAGCGCCTCCTAGCGCCGCTCTGGGGGGCAGAGCCAGTGCAGAAGCTGAGGGGAGACCACCCCCTGGGGAGCGAGGGGCACCTGCAGGGCTGGTGGAGGGGGCGGGCTGGCAGGGGGCTGCAGGTCAGGAGTGACGGGCATTGGCAGGGCCAGGCTGGCAGGGGGCTGCAGGTCGGGAGTGAGGGGCACCGGCAGGGCTGGTGTAGGGGCTGGGCTGGCAGGGGGCTGCAGGTCGGGAGTGAGGGGCACCGGCAGGGCTGGGGGAGCCTGGGGCCAGGCTGGCAGGGGGCTGCAGGTCGGGAGTGAGGGGCACCGGCAGGGCTGGGCTGCCAGGGGGCTACGGGTCGGGAGTGAGGGGCACCGCGTTGGGGTCAGCTCTGACTCAGGAAATCTGGCCAGTCATTTCTCTGCCTCTCGCTTCGTGGCCCGTTCCCGGGGGCCGGTGGTGGCCGGGTGCCAGGGGCTGTAACACGCGGGCTGGGCTGGTGCCCGAGGCCAGACGGGCATTAATATTCATGGGCAGGAAGTGGCTCCAGCCTGGTAAAAGGCCATGAAATATTCAGGCTGGGGAAAGCAGTGGCTGCCGGCGCCTGGGGTCACTCACCCACCCCCCTCCCAACAGGAGAAGGCCGACCTGGGGGAGGTGAATTTCTCCCTCTGTTACCTGCCCACCGCCGGCCGCCTGACCGTGACCATCATCCGGGCCTCCAACCTCAAAGCCATGGACCTGACCGGCTTCTCAGGTCAGGGGCCTGGGGTCTGCACTCGGGGGAGTGAGGGGGCTGGGGGAGGGCAGGGCTGTGCTGGGGCGGGGCTGTGGGTGCTACAGGAGGTGGGAGATGGGGCTGCTTTTGGGCTGGGGGAGGCACCGAAGGGGTGGCTGGGGAGGGGGGCTGCTGGCACTCCCCATCTGGGCCATATCTGATCCCCCCGCCCCAGACCCCTACGTCAAGGCCTCGCTCATGTGCGAGGGGCGGCGGCTGAAGAAACGCAAGACGTCCATCAAGAAGAACACCCTGAATCCCAGCTACAACGAGGCCCTCGTCTTCGACATCCCGCACGAGAGCGCCGAGCACGTCAGCCTCACCATCACCGTCATGGACTACGACTGGTGAGCCCGGAGCACGGCCACTCGCTGGGGGGCGGGAGCCAGGACTCCTGGGTTCCACCTCTGGCTCTGGGAGGGGAGTGGGGGCTGGTGGTTAGAGCAGGGGGGGCTCGGAACCAGGACTCCTGGGTTCCACCTCTGGCTCTGGGAGGGGAGTGGGGGCTAGTGGTTAGAGCAGGGGGGTCTCGGAACCAGGACTCCTGGGTTCCACCTCTGGCTCTGGGAGGGGAGTGGGGGCTAGTGGTTAGAGCAGGGGGGGCTCGGAACCAGGACTCCTGGGTTCTCTCTCCGGCTCCGGGTCCCCATGGCAGGGGAGGGGTCCAGCATTGACCAGTTGGTCTCTCTCCCAGCATCGGGCACAACGAGGTGATCGGGATGTGCCGGGTGGGGAGTGACGCCGAGGGTCCGGGCCGGGAGCACTGGGCCGAGATGTTGGCCAACCCCCGCAAACCCATCGAGCACTGGCACCAGTTGGTGGAGGTAATGGGGTTGGGGAGGGGGCAGGGGAGAGGTGGGTTGTGCTGTGGGGCATTGGGGGCACATGGGGTGGCCCTGGGGGTGCAGGGGAGATGGGCTGGGGGAGTGACGGGGGGCTTTGGGGTCGGGGAGGGGTCATCTATGGGGCAGAGGGGCGGTGGACGGGCAGGGCCATACCATGGGGAAAGGGTCAGGGAGGGATGCTAGGGGGATTGTGGAGCTCGGAGGGGGGCTTGGGAGAAAGGGGCTGGTGCCATCTCTGACCCCAATGCCCCCCCCCAGGAGAAAACCCTCAACAGCTACATCTCCAAAAGCACCCAGCGCGACAAGCCCAGCATTGTAGTGCAGAGTGTCCCATCGGACTAGCCACCCCCAAGACCCCCAAGGGCCGTGAGTATCCAGGCTAGTGGGGGCTGCGAGTCGGGAGTGAGGGGCACCGGCAGGGCTGGGGGGTCCCAGGGCTGGGCTAGCAGGGGCTGCGGGTCGGGGGTGAGGGGCACCGGCAGGGCTGGGGGGAACCCAGGGCTGGGCTAACAGGGGGCTGCAGGTCGGGAGTGAGGGGCACTGGCAGAGCTGGGGGGTCCCAGGGCTGGGCTAGCAGGGGCTGCGGGTCAGGGGTGAGGGGCACCGGCAGGGCTGGGGGTGGGGCCCAGGGCTGGGCTAACAGGGGGCTGCAGGTCAGGAGTGAAGGGCACCAGCAGACCTGGGGGGAGCCCAGGGCTAGGCTAGCAGGGGCTGCTGGTTGAGAGTGAGGGGCACCGGCAGGGCTGGGGCGGCTGCGGGTCAGGAGTGAGGGGCACCGGCAGGGCTGGGGGGCTACGGGTCGGGAGTGAGGGGCACTGGCAGAGCTGAGTGGATTCTCTCTCTCTCCCTCCCCAGGATCGTGGCTGGTCTCTCTGGCTCTGCTCTCTTCTCCGTGTCCAGGGGGAGGCGCTGTCAGGAGCTGCGTGTGTGTTTGAGGGGGAGACTGTGGCGGGGGGGGGGTCATCTTTTCTCTAAGCCATAGGAGAAGCCAGGACTGAGCTGTCTCCCAACGCCCCTCCCTCCCTGGAGCTGGTTTGCAGGGGAGGGCACAGGCTGGCCCCCCTCTACTCAGTGACCTGCATGTTGTGGGATGGGGGGGGGCCACACCCCCTGCCCCTCCTGGGGGGCCCGGTCGCCTGGCTTTAGCCGCACCCACGCACTGTGAACCCAGGTGTCCGGGGAGCTGCCTTTCATCCTGAAGAGGAAGGGCCTGTTGCCTCATTCCCCCCCCACCCCCCACACTCAACCGACCATCAGCTCCTGCTGCCTCCCCCAGTGCTGAGAGGAGACCCCTGCACTGTGTGGTGGCTGCGTCACCTCCCAAAGACTGACTCATCTGGGGGGGGCAGGGCTGTCTGCAGTGACCCCCAAAGCACCTGGCTTCCCGACTGAAACGGGGGTCAGCCCCCCCCCCCGGGGACTTCATGCTTGCTATGGACTTGAGGGGGCAGGAATGTGTCTCTCCTCCACAACTTGTTTCTCGGTGGTTTGCATGAACATGTCTGCCCTCCATTCCCCCCTGGCCGTGGTGGGTGGGTGTGGAGGGGGAGGAGAACCCAGGCATCTGGATGCCCCCCCCAAGAGAGTGTAGGGACGGTGGTGTGGGGGAGTCCGTCTCGGAGAACCCAGACACCCAGTCCAGGTCTGTCCCCCCCCCCCCCCCCCCCCGCATGTCTGTACCTTTGTCCGTCTGTGTTTCTCTGTCCATCCGTCCCCCGATGACCCGGCCTGTGTGTATGTGGGAAAACAAACAGAAAACCCAACCCAACCCCCCCGGCCCACCTGACCAAGTGGAAACCGCCCTGGAAAAGCCATAGACCCCCCCCCAGCTCTAGGCCAGGGCACCCAGCGTCCCAGGCGGGGGGCGGGCAGGGCTCTGTCCATAACATTCTGCAATAGCCTCCCTGGAACTCAGAGCTGCTGCTAATGTGACCTTAACAATAAACCTGGTGAGAGGTGACGGCTGGGCCTGGTGTGTCCCGGACCCCCCTCCCCTGCCCCCCCACAGCAAGACACTGCCCCCTGCTGCCCCACCCACCCTGGCTTGCAAAGAGCGGGGACGGGGGGCTGGAAGCCAGGACTCCTGGGATCTCTCCCCAGCTCTGGGAGGGGGGTGGAGTCTAGTGGTTAGAGCTGGGGGCAGGGCTGGGAGCCAGGACTCCTGGGTTCTCTCCCCAGCTCTGGGAGGCATGTGGGGTCTGGTGGTTAGAGTGGGGGTGGGGCTGGGACCCAGGACTCCTGGGTTCTCTCCCCGGCTCTGGGAGGGGAGTGGGGTCTAGTAGTTAGAGCAGGGGAGCTGGGAGCCAGGACTCCTGGGTTCTATGCTGGCTCGGGGGAGGGCATTCTTTAATTAACACTCATTTGTTGCGGGGGGCGGTTTGAAGGAGAAGTGTCTGGTTCATGGCAGGGCCCTTTCATTGGGTGCGGTTCACCACCTGGGGCAGAGTTGCTCCATCTTTCCCTGGGACAGTTCTGTGCCCGGGGTCGGGGGGGGGGGAGCAGGGAGATTTTGCACTGCCTGTGGGTTACCAGGGGGAGGATTCACCCCCACCCTCACTAGACAGGGGTGCTGGCGGCTGGGGGGTTGGTCCTGCTCCATCTGTGGCTGTGCATTGGGTGGGGACCCCCCAGGCCAGGAGCACACAGCTCTGTCCCTGTTAGATGATGACCCCTCCGGGGAGGCGGGGGACTCCTGTGTGGAGAGGAGACCCCCCGTTTCGCCCAGCTGGCCCTGGCGCGGCCGTGGGGTTAGCAGCACCGGGACCAGAAACACTCTGGCGTCTGGGCCGAGCCCTTGAAAGGCTCCTGGAGCCCTAGGCGTGAAATCGACACGATCCAGCCAAACGCCACGGGGAAGGAAGGAGGCATCCGGTGCCCACCTGCAAATGGAGGCCTGGTGAGGGAGCCGGGCGGCAGAACCGGGACCCCGGAGTCCGGGCGAATCACAGCTGGAAGTGAGTCACCGTGGTGCCAAGAAGCTGGGCTGTCGTACCCGGCGTGTGGCTGCAAAACACGGGAGCTCCTTGTCCTGCTCGGCTCGAGGAGCATGTCCGGTTCGGGGCACTGGGTCTTGGGAGTCCAGAGAAGAGCAACCAAAACCGACCAAAGGTTTAGCAAACCTGCCTGCCGAGGCAAGGGGGGACCCCCCCTGAGTGGGTGTAGGACTGGAGGGGACCACGGTCTCGCCCAGCCCCGCGCCGACACTCGCACTTATCTCGGCAAAACTTTTCTCGCTGAGGCATGAAGAGAAAACACCCCACCCCGAGCGATATAAGTTTTGCCGTAAGCGCTCGGGGGCAGAGAGCTGGTTTGATTATGGCGACGGGCGAGCTCCCTCCTGGCGGTGTAACGCAGCTGCGGGAGCAAATCTTCTAGCTGAGCCTTGGGAGAGGACAAAGGGGGAGGGCTCCGGATCTGGATCCGGTCTGCGAATCTGTCGCAGGTTCTCTGCGGGGACTGGTGACCAGCGGGTCTCGGTGCCCACTGACGGCAGGATGAGACGCCACGGCCGCGATCTGCAGCGGGGCAGGTTTGGCCGGCAAGTTTTCCTAACAGTGAATGCTAAGGGAGGGGGAGCTCTGGGGTCCCCAGCCAGGTTGGACACACCCCTGTCAGGGCTGGGCCAGATTTGCTTGGTCCTGCTTCGGCACAGAGGGGGGCCTGGGGCGGACCCCACCCAGTGACCCCCCACATCCTTTTCTGCCCCACGAGTCTATGTACCAGGCCTCGGCCTAGTGCCCCCCCAATGCTCCGCAGCCTTGCACGGGGCACCCCCCCTTGCATACGTACATCCCCAGAATCAGGGACTCGGATCCAGCCAGGACGATGACTGTGTGGGGCTTGGTGGGAGCTGTGCCCCCCAGCCTGACCTCAGCACCGCGGACCTGCTTTGCTGGCCACCCTTGCCAGTGCCCTTCACTCCTGACCCGCAGCCCCTGCTAGCCCAGCCCTGCCAGTGCCCCTCACTCCCAACCCGCAGCCCCTACTAGCCCAACCCTGCTGCCCCCAGCTCTGCTGGTGCCCCTCACTCCCGACCCACAGTCCCTGCTCGCCCAGCCCTGCCCCCCCAGCCCTGCTGATGCCCCCCATTCCTGGTGTGTTTGTGGGGGCAGGGGGGGTATTTTTAGTGCCTGGGCCTCAGCCCCACCAGGCAGGAGGTGGGGGAGGGGCGGGGGTTGGGCTATTTTGGGCTCCCACGTGTCTTGTGGCCTGGAGCTCTGGTGCATGGGCACCGGCAGAGCTGGGGGTGGGGGAGCAGGGCTGGGCTGGCAGGGGCTGCGGATCGGGAGTGAGGGGCACCAGCAGGGCTGGGGGGAGCTGGGCTAGCAGGGGCTGTGGGTCAGGAGTGGGGGGCACTGGTAGAGCTGGGGGTGGGGGAGCAGGGCTGGGCTAGCAGGAGCTGTGGGTCAGGAGTGAGGGGCACCGGCAGGGTTACGGGGGGTGCAGAACCATCTCCAGTGCCCTCCGGCGCAGTGCAATGAGGTGAGGCCGGTCTCGGCGCTGGGGGGTGGAGGTGGGGGTGGCTGGGGGGTGGCTCTGATGCATCTGGAATCCTGGGGCTGGACCAGAGATGGGCAAAGTACGGCCCATGGGACTGTCCTGTCCTGCCCTGCCCCTGAGCTCCCAGCCCCTCCCCCACCGTCCCCCCTCCCCCGCAGCCTCAGCTTGCCCCCCACCCCCGTCAGGGCTCTGGGCAGTAGGGCTGTGAGTTCCTGTTGCTCTGAGCGGCATGGTAAGGGGGCAGGGAGTGGGGGGAGTTGGATGGGGGTGGGGTCCTGGGGGGCCTGTCAGGGGGCAGCGGTGTGGATAGGGGTCAGGGCAGTCAGGAGGTGGGGAGTGGGGGGGGGTTTGGATGGGTTGGGGCTCCCGGGAGGGGGCAATTGGGGCAGGGGTCCCAGGAGGGGCAGTCAGAGGACAAGGAGCAGCGGGGTCGGATGGGTCGGGGGTTCTGAGAGGGGCAGTCGGGAGTGGGAAGAGGGAGGGGGAGGATAGGGGGCAGGGGACAGGCTGTTTGGGGGGACACAGCCGTCCCCACCAGGCCCTCCATACAGTTTTACAACCCCGATGTGGCCCTTGGGCCAAAAAAATTTGCCTCGGGCTACAGATCCAGGAAACACACCCCCTTCGTCGCAAACACTGGGGGATGGTGGCTCATCTGAAAATAGTGCGCAGCCAGAGAGCAGGAAAGGCGCACAAGGGGGTGAGCTATTTTCAGATGAGACCAGGGTAGGCATCCCTAAAACTCGCGCAGACAAGCGGCGGGGGGAAGGGGGAGACTCTCCAGGGCTCGCTCTCCACCAAATCTTCCCCCGCACTGATCCATAGAGGGAGGGGACCCCCCTAGCCGTCCCCCTCCAGGCATCCGGTGGGCGGGTCGTGGGCGCCCCCTGCCACCGCTCCAGCGATGTCCTCGTGCAACCCCGAGTGTTTTTGGGGGATCGGCGGGGGCTGTGTCTGACACGGCGGATGGGCAGACCCAGAAAGCCCAGCTCGCCAAAAGTGACCCACCAGCTTTCCCCTAGCGCCCCCCCGACCCGCCTAGCGCCCGGGATTCCCCTTCCCCGCCCCAACACTCAGGACCTGCCCCGCGAGATCAGCACCACCCCCCTCCTGCGGGACTCCCTCCAGACCTGCCCCATAGGTCCCCACCCTAGTTGTCCGGGTAGGGGACCCCCATGGACCCCCGCGTCTCCTCTGGCCCAGCGTTTATATGTTATATGGGGAGGCCAGCGCCTGCGCCCTGCGCCCCCCCCGTCATCAGTCCCCCCGCCGCTAGGACTCGCCCTGCGCCCCCTTCCGGCGGGGCCGGAGAGGAACCCACGCTCCTCCCCAGAGCTGGCTGCTTGCGCCCTGGGGAAAGCCCAGGCGCCGGAGGGGGGAGGAGAAAGGGAGGACACCCCCCTCGAAGTGGCGGGGTTATTCCGTGTATCCCCCTCCCACAATGCAGATCTCTGGAGCGAGCCCTCCCCCCCGAGGCGCAGCGGTAACCCCTGTGTGTGTGTGTGTGTATGTGTTGGGGTGGGGGGGTGTTTGTGGGGGGTTCCCAGTTCCGCCCGCCCCCGGCTGAGAGCTTCCCTTGTCTGTCCTGCGCCCCCTTCTCCGGCAAATCCTCGGCTTCCCGGGCAGACCCACGGACTCCAGCCTGCCCCCACCTGGCATTTCTTCTCTGGGTGCCGCGGTGAGGGGCGCCCCTTTCTCCTCCCAGCCCCGTGCGGGGAGGGGGCGAGGGCTATGCACCCCCCCCCCCGCGTATTGCTCAGCGTGGGGCTCTGCTCCTGCCTAACATAAGAATGGCCGAAAGGTCCATCTAGCCCAGTGTCCTGTCTCCCGACAGTGGCCAATGCCAGGTGCCCCAGAGGAAATGAACAGAGCAGGGAATCATCAAGTGATCCATCCTCTGTCACCCCTTGCCAGGTTCTGGCAATAGACAGATAGATACAGGGGTGTATGGGGGTAGATGGATAGATGAGTGGGTGTAGGGGGATAGATGGATTGTTGGGTGTAGAGGGCTAAATAGATAGATACGGGGATGTATGGAGATAGATGGATATAGAGGGATAGATGAATAGATGGGTGGGTGTAGGGGGATAGATGGGTTTATGGGGAAATAGATGCATAGATGGGTGCATGGGGATAGATGGGAATAGATGAGTGTAGGGTGTAGATGGGTGTAGGGAATGGATAGATGGGTGTAGGGGGACAGATGGCTAGATGGGTGTACAGGGATAGATGGGTGTAGGGGGATAGATGGCTAGATGGGTGTATAGGGGTAAATGGGTGAAGGGGGATAGATGGGTGTACAGGGGTAGATGGCTAGATGGGTGTACAGGGATAGATGGGTGTAGGGGGATAGATGGCTAGATGGGTGTACAGGGGTAGATGGGTATAAGGGATGGCTAGATGGGTGTACAGGGGTAGATAGGTGTAGGGGGATAGATGGGTGTAGGGTGTAGATGGGTGTAGGGAAAGGCTAGATAGGTGTAGGGGGCAAGATGGCTAGATGGGTGTACACAGATAGATGGGTGTATAGGGATAGATGGGTGTAGGGGGATAGATGGCTAGATGGGTGTACAGGGGTAGATAGGTGTAGGAGGATAGATGGGTGTAGGGAAAGGCTAGATGGGTGTAGGGGGATAGATGGGTGTAGGGTGTAGATGGGTGTAGGGAATGGCTAGATGGGTGTAGGGGGATAGATGGGTGTAGGGTGTAGATGGGTGTAAGGAATGGCTAGATGGGTGTAGGGAATGGCTAGATGGGTGTAGGGGGGTAGATGGCTAGATGAGTGTACACGGGTAGATGGGTGTAGGGGATAGATGGCTCGATGGGTGTAGGGTGTAGATGGGTGTAGGGAAAGGTCAGATAGGTGTAGGGGGCAAGATGGCTAGATGGGTGTACACAGGTAGATGGGTGTATAGGGATAGATGGGTGTAAGGAATGGCTAGATGGATGTAGGGGGATAGATGGCTGAGTAGGTAGAGGGGTAGATGGGTGTAGGGGGATAGATGGGTGTAGGGTGTAGATGGGTGTAAGGAATGGCTAGATGGGTGTACAGGGGTAGATAGGTGTAGGAGGATAGATGGGTGTAAGGAATGGCTAGATAGGTCTAGGGGGATAGATGGCTAGATAGGTGTACAGGGGATAGATGGGTGTAGGGTGTAGATGGGTGTAAGGAATGGCTAGATGGGTATAGGGGGATAGATGGGTGTAGGGTGTAGATGGGTATAGGGAATGGCTAGATGGGTGTAGGGGGATAGATGGCTAGATGGGTGTAGGGTGTAGATGGGTGTAGGGAAAGGCTAGATGGGTGTAGGGGGATAGATGGCTAGATGGGTGTACAGGGGTAGATGGGTGTAGGGTGTAGGGAAAGGCTAGATGGGTGTAGGGGGATAGATGGGTGTAGGGTGTAGATGGGTGTAAGGAATGGCTAGATGGGTGTACAGGGGTAGATAGGTGTAGGAGGATAGATGGGTGTAAGGAATGGCTAGATAGGTCTAGGGGGATAGATGGCTAGATAGGTGTACAGGGGATAGATGGGTGTAGGGTGTAGATGGGTGTAAGGAATGGCTAGATGGGTGTAGGAGGATAGATGGGTGTAGGGTGTAGATGGGTGTAGGGAAAGGCTAGATGGGTGTAGGGGGATAGATGGCTAGATGGGTGTACAGGGGTAGATGGGTGTAGGGTGTAGATGGGTGTAAGGAATGGCTAGATGGGTGTAGGAGGATAGATGGGTGTAGGGTGTAGATGGGTGTAGGGAAAGGCTAGATGGGTGTAGGGGGATAGATGGCTAGATGGGTGTACAGGGGTAGATGGGTGTAGGGTGTAGATGGGTGTAGGGAAAGGCTAGATGGGTGTAGGGGGATAGATGGCTGAGTAGGTAGAGAGGTATTTGGGGATGAATTTTAGCTGGATGGTGTTAGGGGGCTCCGAGCCTTGGGGGCCTTGCGCAGTGAAAGTCCATGGCGCTGATCCCGGGTCCCCGCTCTGGATCCAAGCGTTAGTCGAATGGGGGATACTCACCACTCACCTGAGCCCGGTTGGCTGCATTGTCGGTAACACAGCATGTGAGAGCCTCACACTCGAGGGTGCAGAGAGAGAGAGAGAGAGAGAGAGAGAGAGAGTCCCCGTCCTCTGATGGCTGCATTGGGCACAGCAGGGGGGTGTGGGAGCCAGGATACCTGGGTTCTATCCCCAGCTCTGGGAAGGGAGTGCAGCACAGTGCCCCCTAGCGTCGCAGTGGGGCACTGGGGGCCAGCGCCCCCTAGGGAGGCCCTGCCCCACTTCCTTGCAGTGCCCCCTGGGGGAAGTGGGGGCTTATGACATTGCGCCACTGTTCACTCACTGCACGCCGGATCCTGGTGGTGGCTGCAGAGGAGCGTTTTGCCCACCAGGTGTCGCTGCTTCCTCAGCCATGGGGCGGCTGCCCTGGGCGCAGACCCTAACCCAGGGGCCCGGCCCCTTGGGGGGCTGGGGGTCACGGTGTGATCGCGTCCTGGGGCCAGGGTGCCCTCGGCTGGGCTGGCACCGAACTCGACCCACTGGCAGGGGGTTGAAGGGCCCCAGGAACGGGGGTATCTGAGCTCAGAGTGGGGGGGGGGGGGGGGCAAAGGGTAAATAGGTGCAGGGGACAGGGTGGGAGGCGGAGGGTTATGGGGCCTGGGAGTAATGGAGGAGGGGCCAGAGGCAGGAGGGAGGGGGGAAGGGGCTGAGAGTAACAGAGTCCCCCCCATGCACACCTCCCCAGTCCTGTGCCAGTGCACACACTCACAGACACACAGCACACCCACAAACACCCACCCACCAGCTCCCCTTGGCCCACCCAGAGCAGTGTGCAGAGAACAGAGCATGTGTGTATACGCACACACATACACACGCACAGCCTGAACAGCCACACGCTATCTCAGCAGCTCTCAAACTGTGGGTCAGGACCCCAAAGTGGGTCACGACCTCATTTTCATGGTGTCACCAGGGCCACCATTAGATGTGCTGGGGCCCAGGGCTGAAGCCTGTGCTGCTCCCTGACCTGGTGCTGAGGGGCTCGGGCTTTGCCCCCCTTTCCCTCCCCCCATATGGAGACATGCAGCAACGTTGTGGTCAGAAGGGAGTCGTGGTGCGATGAAGTTTGCGACCCCCCTGCTAACACACGTGCATGAATGGATACACAACACATCCCTAGACACCACTCCACACACACAGCCAGAGCACAGCTACACAGCAGGGAGTGTGCACGGCCCCCTCTACCCAGTGGGAAGCAGCCCCCTCCCCTCCCGCCAGAGGCACCCTCTTACCCATCCACACAGTTGTGATGTGCGTGGATTGGGTCAGCCCTGTTCTTACTAGACAGAGTTTGGCCAGGACTTTGTTCTTGGCTTTTGGGAAAAGTGCTGGCGGATTCTGGGTAACAGGGAACGGGGTGCTGGCACAGGCTGGGACCCTGGGGATTCTGGGTAACTGAGAACGGGGCGCTGGGGCAGGCTGGGGCCCTGGGGGATTCTGGGTAACAGGGAACGGGGCGCTGGCACAGGCTGGGACCCTGGGGATTCTGGGTAACAGGGAACGGGGCGCTGGGACAGGCTGGGACCCTGGGGGATTCTGGGTAACAGGGAACGGGGCGCTGGCACAGTCTGGGACCCTGGGGGATTCTGGGTAACAGGGAACGGGGCGCTGGCACAGTCTGGGACCCTGGGGGATTCTGGGTAACAGGGAACGGGGCGCTGGGACAGGCTGGGGCCCCTGGGGGATTCTGGGTAACAGGGAACGGGGCGCTGGCACAGGCTGGGACCCTGGGGATTCTGGGTAACAGGGAATGGGGCGCTGGCACAGTCTGGGACCCTGGGGGATTCTGGGTAACAGGGAATGGGGCGCTGGCACAGGCTGGGACCCTGGGGATTCTGGGTAACAGGGAACGGGGGCTGGCACAGGCTGGGGCCCTGGGGGATTCTGGGTAACAGGGAACGGGGCGCTGGCACAGGCTGGGGCCCTGGGGGATTCTGGGTAACAGGGAACGGGGCGCTGGCACAGGCTGGGACCCTGGGGATTCTGGGTAACAGGGAACGGGGCGCTGGCACAGTCTGGGGCCCTGGGGGATTCTGGGTAACAGGGAACGGGGCGCTGGCACAGGCTGGGGACCCTGGGGATTCTGGGTAACAGGGAACGGGGCGCTGGCACAGGCTGGGGACCCTGGGGATTCTGGGTAACAGGGAACGGGGCGCTGGCACAGGCTGGGGACCCTGGGGGATTCTGGGTAACAGGGAACGGGGCGCTGGCACAGGCTGGGGACCCTGGGGATTCTGGGTAACAGGGACCGGGGCGCTGGCGCAGGCTGGGACCCTGGGGGATTCTGGGTAACAGGGAACGGGGCGCTGGCGCAGGCTGGGGACCCTGGGGATTCTGGGTAACAGGGAACGGGGCGCTGGCACAGGCTGGGGACCCTGGGGATTCTGGGTAACAGGGAACGGGGCGCTGGCACAGGCTGGGCCCTGGGGTATTCTGGGTAAGAAGGAATGGGGTGCTGGCATGGGGTGGGCCCCAGGGCTTTCTGGGTAACAGGGACTGGGGCGTTGGGTTCTGGGGGATTTATTGATGCCACCAACCAGGGTCTGACAGGCCGAGTTCCCCACTGGAGACCGAGCCCCCCACCTCCCTTCCTACAGAAACAGCACAGCAGCCCCTACACCTGGAGCAACCCCCCCCACCCGCTTCCTGCAGCACAGCACCCCTAGTGCCACACCGGGGCATTGGGGTCAGCAGTGACTTCGAGGGGAGAGTGCCCCCTGTTGAACCCTGCATTGTTCGTTTATTGCGGTTTATGGTGGTCCCAGGCGTTCCTCCCGCGGTGCCAGGGCTTCATGCTGTATTGTGCCCCCCCCCAGAGCCAGCTGCCCTCTTGTGCTTGACTCTGCCCCTGGACTGGGCCTGACCACGGGACCTGGCCCTGCTAATTTATGCTCTGCGTCAACAACAGCTCCGGCTCACACCTTGCGCCGCGTGGCTGCTCTTTGCAGCTCTGCCTGGGGCTGCAACGGGGACTCAGTGTAAATCCAGAGCAGCCCTGTCCTCTCCGTGAAAGGGGGGCTCTTGGCCTGGGGTCACATGGATGGGGGAGGTCATTTGGGGGATTCCGGGTCAGAGAAAATGGGTGCCCCAGGGGATTCTGGGTAACAGATAATGTGGCACTGGGTCCTGGGGGATTCTGGGTAGCAGGGAATGGGCCACTACAGCTGGCAGAGCCCCAGAGCTTCTAGGTAACAGAAAATAGGTCACTTGGGGCAGGCCCTAGAGGATTGTGGCTAAAAGGTAGTAGGGTATTGGGGCAGGGCCCCAGGGGATTCTGGTAACAGGGAATGGGGCGCTGGGGCAGGCTGGGGCCCCGGGGGATTCTGGGTAACAGGGAATGAGGCACTGGCACAGGCTGGGCCCTAGGGGATTCTGGGTAACAGGGAACGGGGCGCTGGGCTGGGGGGGGATTACTGGTGGCAGCAACCAGGGGTCTGACAGGCCCGGTTCCCCCCATTCTCCTAGCGCCACCAGAAGTTAACGGCCTTTGGGGTGGGAGGGTTTGAGGGGGACCCAGATCTGCAGGCTCAACCCCTTTCTCCAGTCCCCCCCCACCTTCTGTGTGCTTAGCCCCCCCTCCCCTTCTCCATTCCCCCCTCTCTCTCCTTCCCTCTCTCTCTCCCTCCCTCCCCGGTTCCCTCTCATTCCTCCTCTCTCTCCCTTGTTCTCACTCCTTCCCCCCCTCTCTCTCCCCCACTCCTCGGTCTCTCTCTCCCCCCCTCAGTCTCTCTCCTTCTCTCTCTTCCCCCCCCCCAGTCTCTCTCCTTCCCTCTCTCTCTCCCCCCTTCCCGGTTCTCTCTCATTCCCTGTCTCTCTCCCTTGTTCTCACTCCTCCCCCCCGCCCCATCTCTCTCCCCCCCTCTCTCCTTCTCTCTCTTCCCCCCCCCCTCGGTCTCTCTCCTTCCCTCTCTCTCTCTCTCTCTCCCCCCCCCGCGTCTCTCTCTCCCCCACTCTCTCCTTCTCTCTCTTTCCCCCCCCTCGGTCTCTCTCCTTCTCTCGCTCTCTCCTCCCCCTCTTCCCCTCCTCGATCTCTCCCCCCGTCTCCTCCTCGGTCTCTCTCGCTCTCCTCCCCCCCCATTAACATTCCCCTCCCGTCCCCGCGGCCCTGCCAGACTCTGCCGCATCCAGCGCTGCGCGGCGGGGCCGGGCAGCTGCTCCGCCGCCTTCGCTCCGCGCCCCCCGCCCCCGGGCCCATGGCGAGCGCCCACTGAGCGGCCGGGGCCGGGGACCCCCAACGCAGGACCCAGGGGAGGGGGATGCTCCCCCCGCCGCCCCGGTGAGTGCCCGGCTCCTGCGCCTGCAGCGGAGACCGGCAGCCCCCGCCCCACATCCCGCCCCCCTCCCCGTGCACCCCCGGGGCCCCCGCCTGCATCCCCTCTTCTCCCCTCCCCGCCCCCTGCACCCCCAGGGCTCCCACTTGCCCCCCGCCTCCTGCATCCCTGCCCCCCACCCCTCCACCTGCATCCCCGGGCTCCCGCACCTGCATCCCTAACCCCCCTCCCGCCCCCCGCATCCCCGGACTCCCCACCAGGCCCCTGTCCCCCCGAGCCCCCAGCATCCCCAGGCTCCTCCTCGCCCCCTCTCAGTCGACTATCTCTGTGTTGCACCCTCTGCTGGCCCAACACCCCCCCGCACAACCCTCAGCATCCCCCTCCCCCCCAGCCTGCCAGTTGCTTCTCCTTCCTGCTGCCTCAGCACCCCGCCCCCCCGCTCCCCCCCCGTGAGCTGTGGCCCCTCTTGCCCCAGGTCCCTGGGCTTCCAGAAGGGGGCAGCCTCGTCTTGCTTCTCATTGGTGCAGCAGCGGGGAACTGGATGTGTGTGGGGGGTGGCAGGATGTTCAGGTTGCGGGGGGGGGGGGGAGATCAGGGTTTGTGGACACATGCTGGGGGAGTGTGATCCGTCCAGGGGTGCTGAGCCTGCTGGCGGGGAGGGGTCTGGCCTGTAGTGGGGGAGTGATCCATGGTGGAGAGATGGGGGATGCTGCGAGGGGACCCACTGAGGATGGAAGCTGGGTGTGTGGGCGGGGGTGGGATTGTCCTGCAGGGTTGGGGTGGGGGAGTGGTGGGATGCCAGGGGTGTGTGTGACCCATTGGGGAGGGATCAGGGCCAGCTGGGGGGGGTGATCGGTTGTGTATGGGGGATTGGGGGTACGACCCATGAGCTGAGGGGTGCTGGGACATGGGGTGGGACTGCGGGTACAGCCCATGAGCTGAGGGGTGCTGGGACATGGGGTGGGACTGAGGGTATGGCCCATGAGCTGAGGGGTGCTGGGACATGGTGGAGACTGGGGGTACAGCCCATGAGCTGAGGGGTGCTGGGACATGGGGTGAGACTGGGGGTATGGCCCATGAGCTGAGGGGTGCTGGGACATGGTGGAGACTGGGGGTATGGCCCATGAGCTGAGGGGTGCTGGGACATGGGGTGGGACTGGGGGTATGGCCCATGAGCTGAGGGGTGCTGGGACATGGGGTGAGACTGGGGGTACGGCCCATGAGCTGAGGGGTGCTGGGACATGGGGTGGGACTGCGGGTACAGCCCATGAGCTGAGGGGTGCTGGGACATGGGGTGAGACTGAGGGTATGGCCCATGAGCTGAGGGGTGCTGGGACATGGGGTGAGACTGAGGGTATGGCCCATGAGCTGAGGGGTGCTGGGACATGGTGGAGACTGGGGGTATGGCCCATGAGCTGAGGGGTGCTGGGACATGGGGTGAGACTGCGGGTACAGCCCATGAGCTGAGGGGTGCTGGGACATGGGGGAGACTGGGGGTACAGCCCATGAGCTGAGGGGTGCCATGTTGGTGGAGTGGAGGACTGACCTATTGTTGGGGGGTGACCTGTAGGGGAGGCGAGCTGGGGGGGGGGTCTGTCAGGGTGGTGATGGTGGAATTGAGTCAGTTCTGGGGGATGGGGGACTGGAAGGGCAGCTGGGGGTTCTTAGGCCTTCTGGTGGGGGGACCGTGTCTCAGAGGCTGGATTGGGGGTGCGGGAGTCCATGTGTCTGGGAGCCTGGGGGGCTGGGCTGAGTGGAAGTGCATCCTCAGGTGTGGGGGGGGGCAGATTTTCTGTCTCGGATCCAATGGATTGGCAGGTGTGTGTGGGGCAGATCGGGGGTACCTAGGGGAGGGGCACACAGCGGAGGATGGGTGGGGGGGTCAGGTCGGGGGTACCTGGGGGAGGGGTACACGGGAGGATTGGGGTTGGGGATACCTGGGGGAGGGGTACACAGGAGAGGATGGGGGGTTGGGGGTACCTGGGGGATGGGTACACAGGGGAGGATGGGGGGGCAGGTTGGGGTGAGGGGGCAGGGGGGATGCAGCAGTCGCCAGGGAGAAACCAATGTGCTACTCAGCAGCTGTTTCCACGGCAACTGGAGCTCATGAAAATGGGGTTGGGACAGAAAATGGAAACATGGTGTGTGGGGGGGCGATGCTGCAGTGGGCCTGTCTCTGCCCCCCCCAACAGTCGGGCGTCCCCCTCCCGCTGCTGGGCAATGGGCCCCATGCCCCCCATTCCTCTCCCATTAGTTAAACAGTAGCCCCCCCCCCCGACTGCTGCAGTCACAACCTGACTCCCCCCCCGGCAAGCGCCTCTGAGACCCCCTTCACCAGGGATCTGGCTGAGATGAGAGATGCCCCCCCAGTCCCAGGGACCCCCCCAACCAACCCCGTGGTGCCAGGGAACAGAGCAGGCAGGGGGGTGGGAATCCCCTCCCCCCGATCAGTGGGTGGGGGAGGGGCAGCTGTTGAGGATGGCTAGGGAGGTTTGGGGGGAGGGGTTGGGGGGGTCAGAGGTTGTTGGGGGGTTAGTGGGAAGGACCGGGGACAGCAGGGAGCTGGGTGTGTTGGGGGCAGTGTGTATCAGGCAGGCCTGAGATATTTGGGACCAGATGGGGGGGGGGGTTGCAGTGGGGGAGGGGAGCTCAGGGTCTTGGCTGGGGGAAGAGGAGATGGGGGAGAGAGGCCGGGCGGGGGAGGGCTGTTGGGTCCCAGGGGCAGTGGGGAAGGGAGATTTGGGATCTTGGGGAGGTGGCAGGGGCTGACCTGGGGGGGGACAATTTCTGCTCTGGGGAACAGTCCCTGGGCCGGTGCAGGAGCCGCCCCCAGCTGGCCTCACCCTCCAGCAGGGGGCAGCTGTGAGTGGCGGGGGGAGGGGGTAATGTATGTGTCCATAGAGACACAAGTGTGAGAAGAGGCAAATCTGGGGCTAACAGCCTGGGGAGAGAGACTGCGGGTCGGGAGTGGGGGGCACCGGCAGAGCTGGGGGGAGCCCAGGGCTGGGCTAGCAGGGGCTGCCAGTCAGGAGTGAGGGGCACCGGCAGGGCTGGGGGGAGCCCAGGGTTGGGCTAGCAGGGCCTGCGAGTCGAGAGTGAGGGGCACCAGCAGAGCTGGGGGAGCCCAGGGCTGGGCTAGCAGGGGCTGCGGGTCAGGAGTGAGGGGCACCGGCAGAGCTAGGGGAGCCCAGGGCTGGGCTAGCAGGGGCTGCGGGTCAGGAGTGAGGGGCACCGGCAGAGCTAGGGGAGCCCAGGGCTGGGCTAGCAGGGGCTGCGGGTCAGGAGTGAGGGGCACCGGCAGAGCTAGGGGAGCCCAGGGCTGGGCTAGCAGGGGCTGCGGGTCAGGAGTGAGGGGCACCGGCAGAGCTAGGGGAGCCCAGGGCTGGGCTAGCAGGGGCTGCGGGTCAGGAGTGAGGGGCACCGGCAGAGCTAGGGGAGCCCAGGGCTGGGCTAGCAGGGGCTGCGGGTCAGGAGTGAGGGGCACCGGCAGAGCTAGGGGAGCCCAGGGCTGGGCTAGCAGGGGCTGCGGGTCTGGAGTGAGGGGCACCAGCAGGTCTGGGGGGGGGGTCAGGGCTGGGCTAGCAGGGGGCTGCGGGTCGGGAGTGAGGGGCACCGGCAGGGCCGGGGGGGGGGTGTCAGGGCTGGGCTAGCAGGAGGCTGCGGGTCGGGAGTGAGGGGAACCGGCAGAGCTGGGGGAGCCCAGGGCTGGGCTAGCAGGGCCTGCGGGTCAGGAGTGAGGGGCACCGGCAGAGCTGGGGGAGCCCAGGGCTGGGCTAGCAGGGCCTGCGGGTTGGGAGTGGGGGGCACCGGCAGAGCTGGGGGAGCCCAGGGCTGGGCTAGCAGGGCCTGCGGGTCGGGAGTGAGGGGCACCAGCAGAGCTAGGGGAGCCCAGGGCTGGGCTAGCAGGGGCTGCGGGTCAGGAGTGAGGGGCACCGGCAGAGCTAGGGGAGCCCAGGGCTGGGCTAGCAGGGGCTGCGGGTCTGGAGTGAGGGGCACCAGCAGAGCTGGGGAAGCCCAGGACTGGGCTAGCAGGGGCTGCGGGTCGGGAGTGAGGGGCACCAGCAGGTCTAGGGGGGGGGTCAGGGCTGGGCTAGCAGCGGGCTGCGGGTCGGGAGTGAGGGGCACCAGCAGGTCTAGGGGGGGGGTCAGGGCCGGGCTAGCAGGGGGCTGCGGGTCGGGAATGGGGTCTGCTGGAACCCCTTTATCGTTCGGCCCTACTGTTTAAATGCTCTTGACCCTGGCACAGTGCCTGGGGGGGATTGATGGGGGGGCGTAACCATTGGGGGCTGCCAATTCTGGGGGGGAGGAAGTGGTGGGGCAGGGGGTTCAGGTGAGAAGGCCACTGGCCACGGGTGTTTGGTATCTGACAAGAACTGGGGAAGGGGGTTTGGAACCCAGGCGTCCTGCCCTCCCCCCGCCCGCACTGCCTGGCTTGGGCGGCGGGGGCGGGGGGAGCCGTGTTCTGGGAGAAGTTTCTCTGCATCGTGCGGCATCTGCAGGCTCCTCACGTCCTGTTTGCCAGGCAGCCCTGCTCCAGCCGCTGACATTGAGATGGGGTGGGGGGCGAGGGGGGGATGGGCCTCACAGCTAGGGAATCCCCCCCCCACACCTCCTCCCCTCTGCCTCCTGCCCAGCCCCCCCAGCCCCCTCTGCCAGCCTGGAATCCTCCTGTTCTGCCTCAGCACTGCCAGGGGAGGGGAGTGGGGCGGAGGGGCCAGGACGCCTGGGTTCTCTCCCCGGCTCTGGGAGGGGAGTGGGGGCTGTGGTTAGAGCAGAGGGGGTTGAGAGCCAGGACGCCTGGGTTCTCTCCCTGGCTCTGGGAGGGGAGTGGGGGCTGGTGCTTAGAGCGAAGGGGCTGGGAGCCAGGACTCCTGGGTTCTCTCCCAGGCTCTGGGAGGGGAGTAGGGGCTGGTGTTTAGAGCGAGGGGGCTGGGAGCCAGGACTCCTGGGTTCTCTCCCCAGCTTTGTCACGGTCTCTCCGTATAACCTGTCACGTGTTTGGCCACACAGCTTTGGGGAGGGTACAAAGTGGGAGGCCTGGCTGTGGTCCGAGTTACAGAACCCGCTGCTCCCCAGGCAGGGCTCGGTAACTGCTCCACCAACCCCTCGCTCATCTAAATCCTGATGACCCCCCCACCTTCCCTTCTCTGATGGTTCTTCCTCCCCCCCTCGCTCCGCCCTCCGCGTGGCACGGATCAGATGCTGATTCCTGGGTCTGGGGCTAACCTCCTCCCTGGCATCTCACCCCCCTCCCGTCTCCCATTGAGGAGGGTGGGGTTGGCAATGGGGGGAGGCACACTGCTGCACCCCCCCTCCACGCAGGTGTTGTCTTGTCCTCTTGCACATAGACCTGGGTGTGTGAGGTTGAGGAGATCAGACCAGGGCTAGAACCCAGGAGTCCTGGCTCCCAGCCCCCCTCCCCGCTATAACTACTAGACCCCCTCCCCTTTGAGAGCCAGGATCGAACCCAGGAGTCCTGGCTCCCAGCCCCCCTCCCCGCTATAACTACTAGACCCCACTCCCCTCCTAGGGTTGTGCTGGGCCAAGGTCTCCGCACTCCGCCACGGGATGCACTGTGTCCTGCCGAGTTGTTGTCGGTACAGGGGAGCAGCCGGCCGAGGGTCTGGCAGTAAAGGAGAGGGAGAGATGGCGGGTGATGGGGAGCGGAACTGGGGACCGGTATCGCAGTGGGGTTGGACGCGTCCCACCCTGTTTGGCAGGTGGCCGCCGAGTGGGGAACCATTGGGGATCAGTGTGCGAGGAACACGGGAGCTGGGGATTTGCGTGTGGATAACACGTGTTTGCGATCGAGCGGAACAGAGGGTGTGTGAGTAACGCATGTGTCCGACACCAATCCCGATGCATTGTGTGTGGATAACATGCACTGTGGTTACCGTGTAGCTATCACCAATCCCGATGCAGTGTGTGTGGATAACGTGCACTGTGGTTACCGTGTAGCTACCACCAATCCCCATGCAGTGTGTGTGGATAACGTGCACTGCAGTTACCGTGTAGCTACCACCAATCCCGATGCATTGTGTATGGATAACGTGTACTGCAGTTACTGTGTAGCTAACACCAATCCCGATGCATTGTGTGTGGATAACGTGTATTGCGGTTACTGTGTAGCTAACACCAATCCCGATGCATTGTGTGTGGATAACGTGTATTGCGGTTACCGTGTAGCTACCACCAATCCCGATGTATTGTGTGTGGATGACGTGCACTGCGGTTACCGTGTAGCTACCACCAATCCCGATGTATTGTGTGTGGATAACATGCACTGCAGTTACCGTGTAGCTAACACCAATCCCGATGCATTGTGTGTGGATAATGTGTACTGCGGTTACTGTGTAGCTAACACCAATCCCGATGCATTGTGTGTGGATAATGTGTATTGCGGTTACCGTGTAGCTACCACCAATCCTGATGTATTGTGTGTGGATGACGTGCACTGCGGTTACCGTGTAGCTACCACCAATCCTGATGTATTGTGTGTGGATGACGTGCACTGCGGTTACCGTGTAGCTACCACCAATCCCGATGCATTGTGTGTGGATAACGTGTATTGCGGTTACCGTGTAGCTACCACCAATCCCGATGTATTGTGTGTGGATGACGTGCACTGCGGTTACCGTGTAGCTACCACCAATCCCGATGTATTGTGTGTGGATAACATGCACTGCAGTTACCGTGTAGCTAACACCAATCCCGATGCATTGTGTGTGGATAATGTGTATTGCGGTTACCGTGTAGCTACCACCAATCCTGATGTATTGTGTGTGGATAATGTGTACTGCGGTTACTGTGTAGCTAACACCAATCCCGATGCATTGTGTGTGGATAATGTGTATTGCGGTTACCGTGTAGCTACCACCAATCCTGATGTATTGTGTGTGGATAATGTGTACTGCGGTTACTGTGTAGCTAACACCAATCCCGATGCATTGTGTGTGGATAATGTGTATTGCGGTTACCGTGTAGCTAACACCGATCCCGATGCATTGTGTGTGGATAACGTGTACTGCGGTTACCGTGTAGCTAATACCGATCCCTATGTATTGTGTGTGGATGACGTGTGCTGCGGTTTTTGTGTAGCTAACACGTGTCCGACACCGATCCCGATGTATTGAGTGTGGATAACGCGTTCTGCAGTTACTGTGTAGCTAACACGTGTCCGACACCAATCCCGATGTATTGTGTGTGGATAACGTGTACTGCAGTTACCGTGTAGCTAACACCAATCCCGATGTATTGTGTGTGGATGACACGTACTGCGGTTACTGTGTAGCTAACACGTGTCCGACACCAATCCCGATGTATTGTGTGTGGATAACACGTACTGTGGTTACTGTGTAGCTAACGCATGTCTGACACCAATCCCAATGTATTATGCATGGATAATGCGTACTGCGATTACTGTGTAGCAAATACGTGTCCGACACTGATCCCGATGTATTGTGTGTGGATAATGCATACTGAGGTTACTGTGTGGATAATATGTTGCAGGTGACCCTGTAGCTAACAGGTGTCTGAGATCGAGCCCAAGAAATTGCGTGTGGCTAACGTGTGCTGCGTGTTACCGTGTGGCTAACGTGTACTTTGGGTTGCCGTGTGGTTAATGTGCTGCCGGTGACGATGTGGATGACGTGTTGTGCGGATCGCTCTACATGGGATCGCTGTGCAGAGAACATGGAACCGGGCGATCCTGCTGGGGGTCCTGTGCGCTCGCCGTAAGCTCCTGGGCCATGGCCGTGTGTGTGTGTAATGAAGCCACCCGTCGGCAGGACCTGTGCTCGCCGTTGTTCCCTGTGTACCAGCATGTGGGGACACGTGTGAGGGAGCGCCTGGTGCCCTAGGGAGACGTCCCAAACCCCACAACCATCCGCTGATAACCCGAACCCCTGCCAACCCCCACCCTCCTAACCCCCAACCCCTTAACCCTTGAACTCCCAGCCCCCAGTGCCCAGCCTTGATGCCTGTAACCCCACGTTCATTGACCCTAGTCTCCGGGACTCCTGACTCCCCTAAACCCACTATCTGCCCTGCACCAGATCTCCTGAGCGGCTCCCCTTAGCGCTGAGGGTCCATGGTGACTGGGGGGAAGGGGGGAGGTCTCTGAGGGCACGTGTGACAGATTCCGGTCCCTGGCAGGGACCACGTTCTGGTCCATGCTCGTCTCCTCGATCCTCTCCTGCAGTGACCCTGGGTTTCGGTGCGTTGTGACCCCGTGCGGATCAGGCCGGGTCCTGCTGGGTCCACAGCGTCTGGAACCCAGAGCGAGGGTAGAAACCCTGGGGGAAACATCTGCCCCACCTGCAGCCTCCCCTGACCGGTGCCAGCGCTGGCCCCCCACCCTGCACCCTCCAGACATGCCCCCCAGCCCCACTGATGGATTATTTCGATATCGAGCCTCCCAGCCGCTTCCCTCTGGTTCATTCGCCGGCCCCAGAACCAATTGGCTGGATAATTCATTGGCTGTTTAATTAACTCATTTACGTTTTGATCCTCTGCCCCCCTCCTCCCGCCTTTTCTCCCCCTCAGATGAGTATGTGCCCAAACCACAACAGATCCGGCCCCACCACTAACCAGCTACACGGGCTCTCCCCACGGCCTCCACTCCATCCCCTCTTTCTGCCCCCCATTCCCACCCATCGGCTGCACCCTCTCTTCCCTCGCCAACAATTCAAAAAGGGGGAGTCAGACCCCCCAAACTGGGCAAAATGGGGGGGCACTTGCATGTCTCTTCTCCCATTTGAACACCCCCCCACCCCGTCTCCGCCCCGGAACAGGTGTGGGGAAGAGGGTGGGGCCTCAGGAGAGGGGCGGAGCGAGGGGGCGGAGCCTCAGGCTGCCGCGGGGGTGGAGCAAACTAGAAGTCAGCGCCTGTGAGTCTCAGGGCCCATGGGGAGGGGGTCGGGGGTTGCGGATTGTTGTTTCTTTGTATTCCTGGCAGCGCCTGGGGCTCGGCGCTCGGGTCATGTGCCAGGAGCCCGTTGCGCTGGGCACGTTCAGACACAGAACCTGCCCCAAGGAGCCTGCCAACAAAATACCAGACAAGAGAAGCTGGAGGGGGGACGGGAGAAGAGTTTGCAAGTACAGAAAACGTGGTTACGAGAAGGAGAAAAATTGTTCTCGTTAATGTCTGAGGATCGGACGAGAAGCAACGGGCTTAAATTGCAGCCGGGCCGGTTTAGGTTGGACACTAGGAGAAACGTCCCGACTGTCGGGTGGTGAAGCTGTGGAGTAAATCACCCAGGGAGGTGGTGGAATTGCTGTTGTTGGGGATTGTTAAGAGCAGGCTGGACAAACCCCCGTCAGGGAGCATCCAGACCAGTGGCTCTCAACTTCTGCAGATGGCTGCTCCCCTTTCAGGAGGCTGATTTGTCTTGTGTACCCCAAGTTTCCCCCCCGAAAAACGACCTCCTTCCAAAACCCGGCGTCGAAATACAGACGTGTCCCAGCCACCCTACTGCTGAAAAGTGTCTGACGTCCTCATTTTTACCATAAAATTGTGAAAGAAATCCCCTGGAACAGAAGTACCGGGCTGCCGTTTCAGTGTTGAGTGCACAGAGCTGTACGAACAAGCCAGGGCCCGGATGAAAGGTTAGTTTGTGCAAACTCCGCCAGGGCTTTTTGGGTCGCTGGGTGTAAAACTAGGTGAATCTCTAGAGGACTTGATGCCAGAGCCCGTAACAAGGAATTTTTTGCGGCCAAGGCAAAGGGCCGGCAGGGCCCTGAGTCCCTCTCAGAGAGAAAGACCCACCGCCGAATTGCCGCTGAAGAATGAATGAAGCTGTGGCAGGGATTCAGCGGCAGGTCCTTCCTTCCAAGAGGCACTCAGGGGCCCGCTGCCGAATTTCCGCCAAAGAAGTGGCAGCGGGAGAGCTGCTGCCGAAGCACCGCCCATCGTGGTAGAGCTGTGCCCCTCCGCTTTGTGCGCCCGAGGCAAGTGCCTCCTTCCCCTCGCCCTTGTTACGAACTTGGGGGTATGCAGAGCTCTTCCCCTGGGTGCGTCCCCCTGGTTGAAAGCCACTGGAATACATAGTCCTGCCGTGAGGGCGGGGGACGGGACTAGATGACGTCTCGAGGTCCTTTCCCGCCCTGTGAGACGACGGTGGTTGGCATCGTGCGTACTGACATAGGCTGCGCGTTGCTGGGGTTTCGTCGGTATCCGGCAAAGGAGATTTTTGAGGACGTGCGTTCCCGGGACACTACGGGGCTCTCTAATCTGGCGGGGGAATGCCGAATGAGAACCGAAGGATAGGAGCTGGTGCCAGACGAAAAAGGAGGATGGTATTTTTAAACATAAGGGGGGGAGAGGAAGAAGTAGAACACCCCTCCCTCCGACATGGTGGGGCTTCCGATCTCAGCTGGTGTGACGGGGGCCCTGATCTCAGTCGGGATCTCGAGGCGCAGCCGCAAGACATGGAATGAGACTCGAGGCGGAGGTGAATCTGCAGGGGATTTTAGAGGGGAGGGGCGCAGGTTGTTTGGGAGTCTTGTGGTTTTAGAGCTGCCCTGGGCGGGGTGGGGTAAGTGGGGCAATTTGCCCTGAGACCCACAGGGGCCCTGCGAACCCTGGCCGAGAATCCCTTCCCTGGCTAGAGGCACTGTTTTAATTTTTACTCACCTGGCGGCGATCCGGGTCTTCGGCGGCACTTCTGTGGCAGGTCCTTCAGTGCTGCCGAAGACACGGAGTGAGTGAAGGACCTGCTGGCACCGCAGACTTGGAGCACCGCCCGGTGAGTACAAGCACCGCAGCGGATGGCACCTTTTTTTATGTCCGCTCCCCCGCCTTGCCCCAGGCCCCCTGAATCCTCTGGGTAGCCTGTGTGGTCTTTTGAGTTTCCTAAAGTGCCAGGTGCTGGAGTCCTGGGATTTAAGGAGAATCAGGAATTAGGGGGTGGGAGAGAGACGTTTACAAACAGGACCCAAACAGGACCTGAAAACAAGACGAATTAAATGAGCCCAGTGTTTATCATGTTGCCTCTATATCAATCCATGGTTTGCCCACACCTTGAATACTGCGTGCAGGTGTGGTCGCCCCATCTCCAAAAAGCTAGATTGGAATTGGAAAAGGTTCAGAAAAGGGCAACAAAAATGATTAGGGGTCTGGAACGGCTTCTGTATGAGGAGAGAGTGAGAAGACTGGGGCTTTTCAGCTTGGAAACGAGGCGACTAAAGAGGGATATTGTTGAGGTCTATAAAATCATGGCTGGTGTGGAGAAAGGAAATCAGGACGTGTTATTTACTCCTGCTCAGAACACAAGAACTGGGGTCACCCAATGAAATGAACAGGCAGCAGGTTTAACACAAACACAAGGATGTATTTCTTCACCCAACACACAGTCAACCTGTGGAACTCCTCGCCGGAGGATGATCTTGTCATGGACTCACAGGTCGTGCCCACTCTTGGCCCTGTGCGGTCTGTGAGGGGAGCCCCCCTTCAGAGCAACAGCCCTTCTCTGGGGGCCACTCTCTCACGGGTTCGGGCCTCTCCACCTCCTGGAGCCACACCTCTCTGAGCCTCAGGACGTCTGTCTCAGCCACAGGCCTCCTCAGGGAGTCCCCTCGCTCTGGACCCCCCGGGGCCTCCTCACCCCCAAAGGGGCCAATGCCCCCTGTTCTCTAGCCCGGAGCAACTCTCCTCCAGCGTAACACAGGAGGGTTTATTGAGAATTGAACCCAGCACAGGAAACTCTCCGACCTCAGGCCTGGCCTCCCTCAGCCCAGCACATCCCAGTCCCCCTGCAGCCAGGGGGGATCTGCCCGCTCCCCCTCTCCAGCCCCGAGCCCCCCTGCTTCCCAGCTGGGCATCTGATACCCCCGGTCCCAAGCCCTTCCTCTGTCCATTGTCTTTGTCCCAGGTAAACAGCTCACGGGGTCCTCGCTCCTCAGCCCTTTGTCCTTCCATTGGCCAGAACTGGCTGCCTTCCAAGCTGGGGTGGGCCCCTTGGTCACCAGTCGCTAGGGTTCCCCCTCTCCAGGCCCTTGTCCGGGGTCCCAGCCAGCAGGTGAGGTCACCCCTGGTCCTCTGCACCAACAAATTCTCTCCTACCACCTTGTTAAACATGCAGCACACAGGGAAACTGAGGCGCGCACCTGCGATTCATGTACAACACCACACAAATCCCCAACTTTGTCACAGTTGTGAAGGCCAAGACTAGAACAGGGGTCGGAAAAGAACTAGAGAAGTTCCCGGAGGACAGGTCCGTCAATGGCTACTAGTCAGGCTGGACAGGGATGGGGTCCCTACCTCTGTTTGCCAGAAGCTGAGAATGTTCTGTTCGTTCCCTCAGGGGCACCTGGCATTAGCCACTGGCAGAAGACAGGATCCTGGGCTAGATGGACCTTTGGTCTGACCCAGTCTGGCCGTTCTTGTATTATTGATTTCTTTTCAAATTTCATGATTTGACAGCCAATCTCTTGATTTCTGTGGCCTGACCCATGATTTACCAGCAAGAGGAGGCTGAGGAGATTGACGTATTCCCATAGGAGAAACGTCAAAGTGTTTGCGGGAAAGTGGGCTGCCGTCACGGATGGGATAAACGGGGGTCAGTTGAGGGCTCATCAGCCATGGTGTGCTGCTCCCAAGGAGTCAGAAAAGGAGCTTGGTTGTGGTTTAAAGAAGGTGAAAAAGAAACAAGGAGGATGCAGTGTTGTCAAGCCCAAGAGTTTTTTAAAAAAAAGCAGTACAATTTTTGAGTGTGTTCTCCATGCCTTGTGGTTTCTGAGGCTTCAGGCTCTGCTCGAGTCAGCTTTCCAAGCGCCTTTCTGCAGCCACGCGCGTGAGAAAATGACTCTCGCTTAAAAAAGTGGCCGCAGAGCAACTCGCTTAATCCCCTGACTCCAGGAGCTGGGGCTTTACGAAACACACCGGACGCTGGGTGAGTGAGACTTGCTCAGGGCGATGCCCCCTTGGTTCAGTCCTTTCCACGTTGAGGGGCAGGAGCTTGACCGTGGTTCTGTAGGAAACCAGCGGGAAGGGGCCCCAGATGCCAGCACCTGAGCTCTGATCACCAGATTGGGTTGGGATTCTCTCCAGGAAAAAAAAAAACAACTGATCTCTGAATCAGGTTGAGTCTGAATCTGTTACGTGTCTTTATGGTAGTCCCAAATGCGATCAGCCGGCAGTCCTGTGCCAGCCACTAAGCAGTCCTCATCCATATTCATAATAGCTGAAGTGGTTTTTGGGTGGCAAACGATTGGATTTGGATGTTGTGGTCTTAGGCTTCTCGCGGCTGCTTTCCCACCAATTGCGCTTGACTAAGGGGAGCTGGCCTGGGGGTACGAGCGGGGTGTCAGTGTGTGGGAGATGCTGCTCCTGTGTCCCAAGAACTTTGTCACTCTCCTGGGGGGTTGCATGTGGGGACATGCCCGCAGCGGGCAGGGCCCCGGTCTGAATCCTGCCCAGTCAAGCAGAAGCCAAAAGCTGTTCCCACTTCCTGGCTGCTTGGGGTCCCCTCAGGGACATGGGTTTCGTAGGGTGCCTCCCTCTCCAGAGATGGGTGAGAGGTGGCAAAACTGTTTCATTCCTCCCCCTTCCCACGCACCCACTCTGTGTGTGTTTAAAAAGTCATCCGACACAGCTGGGGACGTGATTACAACAACAACAACAATTCAAAGAGAATCTCCTGGGTCTGGCGAGGGTCTCCTCTTGTTTTGGGGGTGGGGTCCACACGGGAAGTAACTTTCAAAGGCGGATAAGGGCTGGCTGCACAAAAGGTACTTTGGCGCGACGCTACCCAACCCGCGACCTTGGTCTGCACAAGGGTTTGACAGCGGCGTCGCTACGGGGAAAAACCCACTCCCCTCTGAGAGACGGGGCTGGATGCACTGCAGCTCTGGTGTAGACAGTGTTACGCCGCTGGGCTCATTCAGTCGAGTTAGCTCCTGGCTTTTGGGGTGATGGATTACCTCTGCTGAGGGCAGAATTGGCATAGGTCGTGGCTATGGTGGCTCTGCACTGTTTTGAGCGCAGACAAGCTCACAGCCTAGTGTGATCCTCAGCTCCCCGGTGTGGGGAGAGTTAGACACCTAACGGCGTGTCTACACTTACAACGCTCTCGCCTGGTGCCATGTAGCCTCGACCTACGCTGGTGAGGCAGAAGAAGTCGGACCCAGGGCCGGGGGATCGCTAATTCTAGCTCCGTCTCTCAGGGCTGTGGATTTTTCGCACCGGAGGGACGCAGCCGCACGGACGTGAGTTCCTAGTGCAGAGCAGCCCCGGGAAGGGGATCAGGTGGGGGAAACACCAGAGAAGTGGAGGAGCCTTTTCCATTGGCACAAGAACCGGCCATGAGGAAGTTTAGGCTGGAAATGAGCAGGTTTCTAACCCGCAGATGAGGCCGGGGGAGGTTCGGGATGGGGACAAGACGCTGAGCTGGTTTTAAGAATGAGTTGGTGACGTTTCTGAGCGGGATTATGGGAGAACAGGGCCCAGGAGGGTCCTGTATGGAGACGGCTCCTCCGAAGCCAGCAAGCTGAGCCGGAGTGAAACGCAGAGCTAGGGACGGTCTGGTGGCCCCTGGTTGATGGGATGGGATGCTCTCCTGGAGGTAGGTAGCCCAGGCTTGCTTGCTCGCTGGTTTTGAGTGAGCGGGACATCCCATTTCAGCCAGCAGGCTGGTGCCCGAAGAGTGTTGTGACCCCGTCCCCTAGGGGCCTGTGTCCCACTCCCGCCCCAGGTGCCTGCATCAAACAAAACTCTGAAGCCACACGGGCGCTTTGGGAAATTTGACCCAGCTTACGGCGACGATAGTGTCATCCAGTCTGGCTGCCTCCGTAGCCCTCGGCCGAGGAACGTCGCCCGGCGACTTCTGCCTCCAGCCCATATCGGGCGGTCGAGCTAGGGAGCACTGTGAGAGAGCAGGACCCAGTCCTGAGCTGGCATGGGACTAGGGGCTTGTTTCTGGTCCTGGGTTCAAAATCCCAAGGTCGCCAGAGGAAGCGGAGACCAGTGATTTGGGCTTGGGTGAGCCGGGTGCCAGGCTCTGCTTTTCTGGTGGGATTTTAGGCTCCCCCTTTGCCTTCCCCCTGCCTCAGTTTCCCACCTGTACACAGAGCTAGTGGTGCTACCCTGCCTCCTGCGGGGCTGTGAGGAGAATGAGTCGCCCAGCTCCTCTGGGGATGGGGGCCGCGCCAGTGACTAATCCGCCCTTGGGGCTGGGGAGAAGGACTGGGGAGCAGCCCAGTTACTCTGAGAGCTTGAGGCAAAGGGCTGGGCGAGACAGGCCCTGCCTGGCGTCGGGGTGCTGGGGACGGGAGGGGGGGAGAGGGACCTGGAGCTGGGGGAGGGGGATGTAGCCTGTGGGAATGGAGGGGAGGGAGGTGCCCTGGGCTGGCATGGGGGGGCAGGAGAGCAGGGGGTGGGTGGAGGGAAGGCACATTGGGCTGGGGGGAGGGAGGTGCCCTGGGCTGGGGGGAAGGTGCTGTAGGGGCCAGAGGACGTGCCTGGGGCTGGGGAGGAACTGGGGGGGGGGGTGCCCTGGGCTGGCATGGGGGGGCAGGAGAGCAGGGGGTGGGTGGAGGGAAGGCACATTGGGCTGGGGGGAGGGAGGTGCCCTGGGCTGGGGGGAAGGTGCCGTAGGGGCCAGAGGACGTGCCTGGGGCTGGGGAGGAACTGGGGGGGGGTGCCCTGGGCTGGGGGGAGGAAGCATGAATGGGAGATGCCCTGGGGGGGGGGAGGGCGAGGTGCCCTGGGTTTGGGGGGAGCTGCCCCGGGGGGCGGATGAACGGGGGGGGGGAAGTGCTTGGGTTTAGGGGGGAGGTGCCCTGGCTGGGGAGAACCGGGGGAGGGGCAGGTGCCGGGGGTGGGAGGAACCGGGGGGCAGTGCCTGGGGGTGGGGGGAGGTGCCGGGGGGGGGGGGACGTGCCCTGGGCCCGGGGGCGGGGAGCAGCGCGCAGGCCCCTGCACCGCAGTGTGACTGGAAACCCTGATTAGCGCCCGGAGCAGGGGCCGGGCGGGAGCGGGGTTCGGGGGGGGGTCGGGCTCCTGGCGGGGGGGGGGGCGGCGGAAGGAGGGAAGGGAGCAGCGTCGGGGGGGTGGGGGGACGGAGGCGCGTTGTGTCGTCGGAAGACGGGCAGGATCCGGGGTCGTAGCGGGGGGAAGAAGCAGGATCCGAGGGACCAGGGCTGGGGGGGCCACTCCGCTGCCTCCCCCCAACAAGGTGCTGATTTCTGCATCCCCCCCTCCCCGCGTCCCTCCTTCCCCCCTCCCCGCATCCCTCCTTCCTGCATCCTTCCCTCCATCCCCCCTTCCTTCCCCGCATCCCTCCGGCTCGGAGCGCCCCCCCGAGCCATGCGAGGAGCTGCGGGGGGAGATGAGCGCGGCCCATGCCGACCCATTGAGCTGGGGGGGGAGGGGGGTTTCTCCTTCCCTTTTCCCTGCATTGAAGCCCCTTCCCCCACTGATCCGTCCCCCCGTTTCCTCTTTCTCCCCCCCACCCCACCTCCCCCTCCCAGGCTGGTATCTTCTCCGGGGGGGGGCAGGGCTGAGGGGAGGGGGGCTGATAGGCCCCAGAATAGCACGTGTGTCTGTGAGAGAGAGATTAATGGGTTTGCGGTCAGATTGTTCTGGGGTGTGTGTGTGTGTGTGTGCGCATTGGGGCTGGGGGGTGTAAGCTGTGTGGGGTGGGGAGAGGGGCTGTGCATTGGGGTTGGGGGGTGTAAGCTGTGTGGGGTGGGGAGAGGGGCTGTGCATTGGGGCTGGGGGGTGTAGGCTGTGTGGGATGGGGAGGGGCTGTGCATTGGGGCTGGGGGGTGTAGGCTGTGTGAGATGGGGAGGGTCTGTGCATTGGGGCTGGGGGGTGTAGGCTGTGTGGGGTGGGGGGAGGAGCTGTGCATTGGGGTGGGGGGTGTAGGCTGTGTGGGGTGGGGGAGGGGCTGTGCATTGGGGTTGGGGGTGTAGGCTGTGTGGGGTGGGGGAGGGGCTGTGCATTGGGGCTGGGGGGTGTAGGCTGTGTGGGGTGGGGAGGGGCTGTGCATTGGGGCTGGGGGTAGGCTGTGTGGGGTGGGGGAGGGGCTGTGCATTGGGGTTGGGGGGTGTAGGCTGTGTGGGATGGGGAGGGGCTGTGCATTGGGGCTGGGGGGGTGTAGGCTGTGTGGGGTGGGGGAGAGGCTGTGCATTGGGGTTGGGGGGTGTATCCTGTGTGGGATGGGAGGGGCTGTGCATTGGGGTTAGGGGGTGTAGGCTGTGTGGGATGGGGAGGGGCTGTGCATTGGGGGTGGGGGGTGTAGGCTGTGTGGGGTAGGGGGAGAGGCTGTGCATTGAGGCTGTGGGGGTGTAGGCTGTGTGGGGTGGGGGAGGGGCTATGCATTGGGGCTGTGAGGGTGTAGGCTGTGTGGGGTGGGAGAGGAGCTGTGCATTGGGGTTGGGGGGTAGGCTGTGTGAGGTGGGGGAGGGGCTGTGCATTGGGGGTGGGGGGTGTAGGCTGTGTGGGATGGGAGAGGGGCTGTGCACTGGGGCTGGGGGGTAGGCTGTGTGGGGTGGGGGAGGGGCTGTGCATTGGGGGTGCGGGGTGTAGGCTGTGTGGGGTGGGGAGGGGCTGTGTATTGGGGGTGGGGGGGTAGGGTGTGTGGGGTGGGGGAGGGGCTGTGCATTGGGGGTACGGGGGTGTAGGGTGTGTGGGGTGGGGGGAGGGGCTGTGCTTTGGGGGTGGGGGGGTAGGCTGTGTGGGATGGGAGAGGGGCTGTGCATTGGGGCTGGGGGGTAGGCTGTGTGGGGTGGGGGGAGGGGCTGTGCATTGGGGTGGGGGGTGTAGGCTGTGTTGGGTAGGGGGAGAGGCTGTGCATTGGGGTGGGGAAGTGTAGGCTGTGTGGGGTGGGAGAGGGGCTATGCATTGGGGCTGTGGGGGTGTAGGCTGTGTGGGATGGGGAGAGGAGCTGTGCATTGGGGTTGAGGGGTGTAGGCTGTGTGGGATGGGAGAGGGGCTGTGCATTGGGGCTGGGGGGTAGGCTGTGTGGGGTGGGGAGAGGAGCTGTGCATTGGGGCTGGGGGGTAGGCTGTGTGGGGTGGGGGGAGGGGCTGTGTATTGGGGTGGGGGTGTAGACTGTGTGGGGTGGGGGGAGGGACTGCATATAGGTGCTGGGGGGCTTAGGCTGTGTGGGGTGGGGGAGGACCTGTGCATTGGGGTTGGGGGTGTGGGCTGGGGTGGGGGAGGGGCTATATATTGGGGATGGGGTGGGCAGGTGTAGGCTGGTTGGGAAGGGGGCACGTCTCTACAGTGGATGTGAGGAGGAGTGTATTGGGGATGGAGGGTGTGGGGCCTGTACGGGGGGGCAGAGGGGAAGTGTATTGGGATCAGGGTCCCCTGTGGGGGGGGACGACAGGTGGATATTTGGGGCAGGGCACGTCTGTGGGGTTCAGAGGGAGTGCAGGAAGCATGGATTTGCTGCTGGGGGGCAGTTGCTCCCCCACAAAGCCCTCCCTCAGGAACACAGCCCCACATGAGCGTCTGCCCTTTCAAAATGGGTTGGGAGGGGACAGGGATGTTCCTCCACTGGGGGATGAGAGGGGACGGGCTCCCGCGGGATGGGGGGACGGGGGGCTCTGTCCTGCGCTCCATGGGATGCTAGCTGGCAGCACAGAGAGCGCGGATCAGATTCTTTGTTGCTCGCTGGGGCTGGTATCGCATTTTCGGAGGGGGAGTGTCTGATCTCGGATGGGGGGGGCACGTCCAGGCAGCAGCTGGGGGACCCTGATCTCGGGGCGCTGTGCGCTCACTGCAGAGAAGTCGGATGTGAGACTAGATCCTAGTGCAGGCCCCGGTGCTGGTCGGAGCGAGGGGGTGGTGGGGGGCAGAATTAACTTCCTATTATTAACCCTGGAATTCCCCCACCTTTTGTGGGTTTGACTTTGCCGCCGTAACGCTCGTCGACGTGGTTCTTTGCCTTTAATTTCCTAGGTTGTTAAAAATAAACTGAGGTGTGGGGGGGAAATAGAAATTTCATCATGTGGGCTGGGACCTTTGACCTCCACTCCTGGGTTCGGCTGCAGATTCTGGAGAGGTCACCCTGTTCTCCCGCCCCCCTGCTCGTCTCCCCTCTGCCTCCCAGCCGGTCGCCCTGGGGCGAGGGCGTCTGGGCTCTGAGTTCTGGTGCCTGGTGCCACCCGCAGGGGCAGCTGTAGCCAGCCCAGCTGGGCAGCCTAGGGCCTCAGCCCCGCCCCTTCTGCCTGAAGCCCCGCCCCTTCTGTTGAGCCCCCTTCCCCCCGACCCCCGTTGCTCAGAACCCCCAGCTGCCCTGCGGACCAGTAAGTCCCTTAAGTTGATTTTGCCCCGGGCAGGAGTGTGCTCTGTGTGCTTGTTGGAGCTCTGTGGGGCGGGAGCATGTTCCATGCAGCTTTCAGGGAGCTCTGTGGGGCGGGAGCATGCTCCGTGCAGCTTTCAGGGAGCTCTGTGGGGCGGGAGCATGCTCCGTGCAGCTTTCAGGGAGCTCTGTGGGGTGGGAGCATGCTCCGTGCAGCTTTCAGGGCACTCTGTGGGGCAGGAGCATGCTCTGTGTGGTTGTTGGAGCTCTGTGGGGCGGGAGCATGCTCCATGCAGCTTTCAGGGTACTCTGTGGGGCGGGAGCATGCTCCGTGCAGCTTTCAGGGCACTCTGTGGGGCGGGAGCATGCTCCGTGTGGTTGTTGGAGCTCTGTGGGGCGGGAGCATGCTCCGTGCAGCTTTCAGGGTACTCTGTGGGGCGGGAGCATGCTCCGTGCAGCTTTCAGGGAGCTCTGTGGGGCGGGAGCATGCTCCGTGTGGTTGTTGGAGCTCTGTGGGGCGGGAACATGCTCTGTGTGGTTGTTGGAGCTCTGTGTGGCGGGAGCATACTCTGTGCAGACACTGTTTTTGGACAATTTAGCAGCCAGACACGGCCTTGAGAGAGGGTGCATGTGAGCCAGAGACACCTAATAAACATTCTCGAAATTTAAGCCAATGATTCCCTTCCTGCCCCTGCAAAGAACCCCCCCCCCCGCACACACACACAAAGAACACAAACACACAACCCCCCGCAAGAGTAAATGAGTGCAGGCGGCCGTCCAGCCGCAGCGCAGGGCCCATCCGGTCTATAGCACCGAATGCAGTGCTGGCTTACCCACCGTCTGGGCAGGGGGCGGATGTGGGCATTTGGTGCCAGTCACTCATGACCCTCTGAGACCGAGGTCGGGCTCTGGAGACCCGAGTGGCTGCACTGGAGGAGCTGAGGGAGACAGAGAGTGACCCAGACTTTCCCCCACCCCTGGTCTGACACCCTCTGTGCTGCGGAGGAGGATGAAAGTCTCGGGGAAGGAGAACATCTAGCTGGAGCAGAGGGAAGCAATCCGGTAGCTGGGACCCTCCTTCCAGATGATCACGGTGTCCTCTCATGCTGAGGCTAGGTAAGAGACAGGTAATACTCATGGGCGATTCGAGCATCAGAAATATAGAGAGTTGGGTTTGCGATGACCGGGAGAACTGCAGGGTGAATTGGCTGCTGGGTGTGAAGGTTGCGGACCTCTCGAGACATCTGGACGGACTCACGCGCAGTTCTGGGGAGGAGCCGGTGGTCGTGGTACATGTAGGTACTAACGACATGGGGAAGGGTAGGAGAGGCGTCCTGGAGGCCAAATGTAGGCTGCTAGGTAAGAGATCGAAGTCCAGGACCTCCATGGGCACATTCTCTGAAATGCTCCCGGTTCCATGCTCAGGGCCAGTTAGACAGACCTGCAGGGTCTCAATGCCTGGATGAGACGATGGTGTAGGGAGGAGGGGTTTAGGTTTATTAGGGAACTGGGGAACCTTTTGGGAAAGGAGGCACCTGTACAGGAAGTAGGGGCAGCTCTAGCTTTTTCGCTGCCCCAAGCACGGCAGCCAGGCTGCCTTCGGCGACGTGCCTGCGGGAGGTCCCCGGTCTCGCGGCTTCGGCGACGCGCCTGCGGGAGGTCCTCAATCCCGCGGCTTCGGCGACGCGCCTGCGGGAGGTCCCCGGTCCCGCGGCTTCGGCGACGCGCCTGCGGGAGGTCCCCGGTCCCGCGGCTTCGGCGATGCGCCTGCGGGAGGTCCCCGGTCCCGCGGCTTCGGCGACGCGCCTGCGGGAGGTCCCCAATCCCGCGGCTTCGGCGACGCGCCTGCGGGAGGTCCCCAGTCCCGCGGCTTCGGCGACGCGCCTACGGGAGGTCCCCAGTCCCGCGGCTTCGGCGACACGCCTGCAGGAGGTCCCCGGTCCTGCGGCTTTGGCGACGCGCCTGCGGGAGGTCCCCGGTCCCGCGGCTTCGGCTGTGTGCCTGCGGGAGGTCCCCGGTCTCACGAAGTCCCCGGGCGATGCTCTGGAACTGCTCCCCACCAAGCCAGTCAGGACTTTGGGGATCCTCCTCTCCCTTGGAGCAGACTTGTTCAGGGCAAGAAGCTCACACGTCTTCACCTCCTGGGTCTCTCCTTGGAGCATTCAGCATCTTCTGCCCCTCCGTGCGCTTCCCGCAGTGAGCCAGACCCCCACGTCTGCACTTCACTCTTCGTCCCCAGCCAGCTCCCGACTAACAACCCCCCCCAGCCCCTCCTCTCTGCTCAGCTCCTTTCCCGGGCCAGGAGGTCACCTGATCTCTTTGTCTCCAACACCTTCAGTTGGCACCTTTGCAGAGGAGGGGTCCAGGCCATCAGTTGCCAGGAGACAAGAGTGTCAGGCATTTAGGAGCACTGGCCCTTTACTCTGCCAGATACTTAACTGCCATGGGGACACTGAGGCACCAACACAGTATTCAGAGAAAACATTAAGAACATTCCTAGTCACCCGGTCCCGTGGATTTGGTGGTGCGCCTGCGAGAGGTCCCCGGTCCCGCGGCTTCAGCGACGCGCCTGCGGGAGGTCCTCGGTCCCACGGATTTGGCGGCGCGCCTGCGAGAGGTCCCCGGTCCCGCGGCTTCGGCGGTGCGCCTGCGGGAGGTCCCCGGTCCCGCAGATTTGGGGGCTTGCCTGTGGGAGGTCCCCAGTCCCATGGCTTCGACGGTGCGCCTGTGGGAGGTCCGCCAGACCCGCGGCTTCGGCGTTCCCGCCACCGAATTGCTGCCGGATCCGCGGGACCACGGACCTCCTGCAGGCAAGCTGCTGAATCTGCGGGACCAGGCACCTCCCACAGGCAAGCCACCGAAGGCAGCTTCACTGCCACCCTCACAGCGACCAGCAGGGCTCCCCCTGCGGCTTGCTACCCCAGGCACACGCTTGGAGCACTGGTTCCTGGAGCCACGGCTGACAGGAAGGATGGACTCCACCTAAACCAAATTGGAGCCAGATTCCTGTCATGTCACATTAAAAACTCCCTGAAGAGGGCTCCAAAGAGGATGGATCTAGACTGTTCTCAGTGGGGGAAGATGACAGAACAAGGAGCAATGGTCTCATGTTGCAGTGGGGGAGGTCTAGGTTGGATATCAGGAAACACTATTTCACTAGGAGAGTGGTGACGCACTGGAATGGGTTCCCTAGGGAGGTGGGGGAATCTCCATCCTTAGAGGTGTTTAAGGCCCGGCTTGACAAAGCCCTGGCCGGGAGGATTTAGTTGGAGTTGGTCCTGCTTTGAGCAGGGGGTTGGACTAGATACCTCCTGAGGTCCCTTCCAACCCTGATCTTCTATGAGTCCAGAGGAGTTTTGACACTAAGGGCCGATGAGTGCGAGGTGCATGGGTTTTGGATGGACACACCCTTAGGGGATGAGCTATGAAAAGGGAATCTCTCGCTCCTAGTAAGGAGGAGAGGAGAGAGGTCAATAAAGAACAGGTCGGAACTGAAGACAAACCGTCAAACGTGAGTGTCCCCTTTGATTACCCCACAGGAAGGCAGGCAAGTAAATATCGACCCATCTGATCAATGCAAGGAGTCTAAATACTAAACGGGGTGAAGTTAAGTGCCTGGCGCTGTGAGGCTATTGATGTACCAGGAACTTGGTGGATTGACGATAATCCCTGCGGCATGGGGAGAGCGATTAAAAGTATCTCAGAATGACAGAGTGGGTGGCGCTGGTGGAGGGTGGGGCGGCGCTACACATGAAAGAAAACATCAAGTCATATAGTAAATGAATCAAAGTGTCCCGTCGAATCTATATCGATAGCATTTCTCTGCTTGAATAACAAGCACACAGCCGCAGGACTATACGACTGACCACCTACCAGGAGGGTGATAGTGACTCAGGGAGATTAGAAGGGGGATTTCAGCTAGCCCCAGACTGACTGGGCACATGCTCCCTCAGCCCGGGAGGCAGAGAGAAAATTTCTAGACACCCTAAATGACAACTTCTTGGAGCAGCTGGGCCGGGGACCCACCAGGGGAGAGGCGATTCTTCATTTGTTTCTAAGTGATGCACAGGATTTGGTCCAAGAGGTGAGTGTCGCTAAACCACTCGATAACAGCGACGAAATGGACTTAAATTTCACATCCTTGTAGGGGGGAAAATACAAAAATAAAAAGCACCTCAGTCGTATTTAACTTCAAAAAGGAGAATTACGCAAAAGCGAGGAGGCTAATTAAATGGAAATGAAAAGGGACAGTCGCCAGGGTGAAATGCCTGCAAGCTGCATGGAAACCCCCAACAACCCAGCATAAAAGAGGCTTAAACTATATATGTATCTCAGACTTAAACACACCCTCTCTCTCTGAGGAGCAAAACAGTAAATAAATAAATGCTGCCACGGTTAAACAACAGAGTCAGGTGATTAGAGACAAGGAGACATCTTTTAAAAATTGGAAGTCAAATGCTCCTGAGGAAAAGAGAAAGGAACAAGAAACTCGGTGTCCAGTCAAGTGTAAAAGTATAATTAGGCAGGCCAAAAAAGAATTTGAACAGCAACTAGCAAAAGATGCAAAAATTAAAACTAAAATAAAAATCTTTGCTGTAAGTACATCAGAAGGAGGAAGCCTGGACAATCGAGGGGCTAAAGGAGCGCTCAAGGAAAACGAGACTGTTCTGGGAAAGCTCAATGAATTCTTTCCGTCGGTTTTTGCTGCAGAGGGTCTGGGGGTGATTCCCACACCTGAGCTATTCTTTTAAGGTGACAGACCCGAGGAACTGTACCAGATTGACCTGCCAGTAGAGGTGGTTTGGGAACAATTGAATAAATTAGACAGCAGTAGGTTTGGATGGTATCACCCATGAGTTCGTCAGAAAGTCAAATAGGAAAGTGCAGACGTACTAACTGCGGTATGTAACCTATCGCTGAAATCGGTCTCTGTACCAGACGACTGGCAGATAGCTATTGTAACACTGATTTTAAAAAGTGGCTCCAGAGGTGATCCTGGCAATTACAGGCCGATAAGCCTCACTTCAGTACCAGGCAAATTTGATTAAAACTCTAGTAAAGAACAAAATTACCAGACACATGGATGAACATGATTTGTAGAGGAAAGAGTCAACACAGCTTTTGTAAGTGGAAATCACGCCTCACCAATCTACTAGAATTCTTTGAGGGGGGTCAACCCATGTGGCCCAGGGGGATCTGGTGGATATGGTGTACTTAGACCAGGGGTCGGCAACCTTTCAGAAGTGCTGTGCCAAGTGTTCATTCATTCACTCTAATTTACGGTTTCACATGTCAGTGATACATTTAAATGTTTTTAGAAGGTCTCTTTCTAGAAGTCTATAATATGGAACTAAATTATTGTTGTATGTAAAGTAAATAAGGTTTTTAAAATGTTTAAGAATCTTCATTTAAAATTAAATTAAAATGCAGAGCCCTCCAGACCAGTGGCCAGGACCCGGGCAGCGTGAGTGCCACTGAAAATCAGCTCGCGTGCCAGCTTCAGCACGTGCGCCATAGGTTGCCTACCCCTGACTTAGACTGTCAGAAAGCCTTTGACAAGGTCCCTCACCAAAGGCTCTTAAGCAAAGAGCTGTCATGGGGGTAAGAGGGAAGGTCCTCTCACGGATCAGTAACTGGTTAAAAGATGTGAAATAAGAGGTAGAAATAGTCAGTTTTCACAGTGGAGAGAAGTAAACAGCAGAGTCCTCCAAGGATCTGTACCGGGACCAGCGCTGCTTCGCGTACTTATAAATGAACAGGAAAAACGGGTGGCAAAGTTGGCAGATGACTCAAAACTACTCACGATAGTTAAGTCCCAGGCAGACTGCGAAAAGCTACAAAAGGATCTCATGAAGCTGAGTGACTGGGCAAGACAATGGCAGATGAAATTCAGTGTTGATAAATGCAAAATACCCACATGGGAAAACAGAATCCCAATGCCACATCCAAAACATCCACTCAGTGCACAGCGGCCATCAAAAAAAGCAAACAATGTTGGGAACCATTAAGAAAGGGAGAGAGAATAAGACAGAAAAGGTCATATTGCCCCCCTATAAATCCATGGTACACCCACACCTTGAACACTGCGGGCAGTTCTGGTCACCCCATCTCGAAGAAGGATATATCAGAATTGGAAACCGTACAGAGAAGCGCCACAAAAATGATCAAGAGTGCAGAACGGCTTCCGTGTGAGGCGAGATTGAAAAGACAGGGCCGGCTCAGCTTGGAAAAGAGGCGGCTAAGGGGGGATATGAACAAGATCTGTAAAACCATGACTGGCGTGGAGCGAGGGAACTGGGAAGTGTTATTTACGCCTTCCCACAACACAAGAACCAGGTGTCAGCCAAAGAAATGAACAGGCAGCAGGTTTAAAACAAATGGAAGGCAGTATTTTTTCACACCGTGCACAGGCAACCCGTGGCACTTGTTGCTGGCAGACGTGAAGGCCAAAAGTATAACAGGGTTCAAGAAAGAATTAGATAAATTCATGGCAATTAGCCAGGGAGGCGACCCCATGCTCTGGGTGTCCCTAGACCGCTGACTGCCAGAAGCTGGGAACGGGTGACGGGATGGATCACTTGATAATTGCCCTGTTCTGTTCATTCCCTCTGGGGCACCTGGCACTGGCCACTGTCAAAAGACAGGACACTGGGCTAGATGGACCAGGGGTCGGATCCATTATGGCTGTCCTTATGTGTGAACAGCGATTTTCAGAGCCTAATAACCCAGCCAAGCTGGATGGATTTTCCCAGGAACACCATGCTTCAGTGCATTTGGCTGGGGTGGGGGAAGCAGTTGCCCTAGGGCCAGGGAAGTGCCTTTTGCCATTGCAGTGAGAACCTGGCCCAATCTGGCATGGTGAAGAACAAGGGGATGAGCAGAAGGGTCAGAAGTCTGCAGGAGGGTTTTGGAATAAGGGGAGCGGAGAGGGGTACAAATGGGAAGGAAACAGGGGCAGGACCTTGGGCGGTGGGTTAGGAGCAGAAGGGAACAGAGAGAGGTGGGGGGAACCTGGGCAGAAGGGTTTGTAACCACTGGAGCATGCTCCCCTCCAGCTCTGGGAATCGACCACCCTTAGTCCTGAGTTCCCAAGTGGCTGTGAATGCCCCTGGCCATGTGTGTGTCTCCGTCATCCTCTGGTGACTAGGCCCACAGAGAGGATAACAGCCTTCTAGTGCTACCAGTCACTTGGTCAGCTCAAGTGCACAGGCACGCGGGGCGGCTCTAAAGATCCGAGCCTTGCTGGTTGCCTCCTGTGGGGATGGTCTGTGGGGCGACGCATGAGGAAATTTCTAGTTTACAAATGGGGCACTTGAAATCAGCGAGTGCTTTGGCAGATTTTGGCTTTTCGCTGCTCCCCGTCTGCAAAATGGGGTGAATGCCGCCCCTCGCTCCACAGTGTGCATTTATTCGTGCTCGCGGAGTGCTCTGGGATGGGCGCGGTGAAGGCCGTTGAAAAACCTGCCGGACCCTGAATACTTCTGTCCTCAGAATGGGATTGGTATGGTGTGCGGTAAATCTGGTCTTGAGAAATGCAGATGCAAAGATCTGTCGAATAGCTGCTCATTCCATGAGGCCTCTTTCTCATGTGCCCTGAATCGGGCAGGGGCCTTGTGGAAAATATGGTATGTGGCCGTGGCATTACTGACTATGATCATGCAGATGCTCTGGGGGTCAGAGTTCAGGGTACTCACCTTGGTGCTGGCAGCCCCTAACTTTACAGGGCTTGATTTTGCAACCTTAACTTTTTTTTAATGTAGCTCTTTGCTTGCCAATATCAACATGAAGGGCCCGTAGTGCTAAAGTTTGCAGTTTCTCTACCTTACTGTTATTATTTAACTCTTTGTGTGACCATAGGACAGTGGTTCTCAACCTGTCCAGACCACCGTCCCCCTTTCAGGAGGCTGATTTGTCTTCCTGTGGTGAAGTGAGACTCACTGCTGTGGCGCCTCCTGCTGGTCATCTTGGGAATTAGCTCTTCACCAGCTTTGGCGGGCCCTCTGCTGTCCAGCGTCTCACCTGGCTCAGGCCCTGGTGTCCCTCCCGGACCCTGGTGCCTCTTACCCTGGGGTGCTACCAGGGGGACCCCCAACCCTCTGTCCCCACCTTGCCTCAGTGGCCACTGGCCCCGGTTTGAGTGTGGACTTGCAAACCGATGTGAATCCGGTTTGTAGTGGTGGGGTAGCTCGCGTCGGTGATGGCATCCCTGAAAACGACGCGTTGGGTTAAAAATCACGAGATTTATATATATATATATATATATATAAAAATTGGGTGCAATTTTGAACTGGGGCGGGGCGGTGGGGAGTCACCGCTGGACTGAACTCCCATGGGGATTGATGGACCCTTCCATCTCGCAGCGACTTGGAAGATGGGAGGAATTTTACGGCCTGAGATGTACAGAAAGTTCGATAATCTAATGGTTCCTTCTGGGCTCTGGGCCTCTCTAAGGATACGGAGCTCAGGGCTGGGCGGGAAGAGCACCAGATATTGCGTGAGAGCTGCCAGAGCACCCGCCTTGCACCGGTGAATCACTGGAAATTGAGCGGCACGTCGGCTACGCGCAGTTTTTCGCTTCTGAGCCAACTTGGGGGAAGCAGTGGCGGGTGCTGCGAGTGGATCTGGGTTGCGTTCACGTGCATGTGGTGTCGCTCTCCCCTGAGCTTGGAACCGCGAGAATGCCGCCTTTCATGCCAGCGGGCTGCATGGCAAAGCGATGCGGGTGCGGCGGGCCGACAAAGCTTCTGGCGAAAAGTGCAGCTGCTTTGAGATCCCTTAAACCTGGCTCAACCCGGCTTGGCAGAAATCGGATTAAATCGATACGGCTGAGCCAGGTTTCAATTGGATTAAGTGGCGTCCGCCCAGGGTTGGCAGCGGCTGAACAAAATGGGTTTAAAGTCGCAGCTTTGGCTGTGAGCTTGTTAAGGATTCTCTGGTTCTTGGCGTCTTCAGCTCCAGACTTGGGGGCCTCTCGGGAAGTCGTTGGGCTCAGCACAGGGGTAACTGGGTGGGACTTTCCGGCCTGTGTGACGCAGTGGGGATCAGACTAGACTGAGTTAATGGTCCCTTCTGGCTCTGGTGGCTACCAGGGGCTGAAAAGGGCTGAAAATGAAGCAGGTCGGAGGTGGGGAGTAGGATCTAATGGGAGTCGAACCAGACACGGTGAAAGGGGCTGATGGCTATCCCAGGGGCTGCTGGGAAAAAAAAATGTCAACAAAGAAAGTTCATTTTTCCCTCCAGAAGTTTTTTATTTTCTTTGTTGTAAAAGAAGAAAGGAAAAAGTTTGAATCAAAACTTTTTTAAAACGAGAGGGGGCTACTTCCAACAAAAAGGAGAACAAAAGGAAAACTTTTCCTCCATTGTTTTCGCCGCTGGAGCAGGGGGCAAACGCCATGCAGAGTTTTCCCTTTCGGTTTGAAGCTCCTTCTTTTTTAAAAGTTTGGATTTTTTTTCCAGAGGGACAGGGGTCTTCCCTGATCTCCTCCCCCTGCTCTTTGGCAAAGAGGAAGAATCGCTCCCGTGGCTTTGGATGTGAATCTTGGGGACAAAACGGAAAATTCTCCCAGTTCCCGTTCTATATTCTTGGAGACCCTGGGTCTGGCGAGCGGGGAGGAAATGGCTTCCAGACCCTGTCGACGGAGCACAGCGAGCGAACCTACGGCCCGCCGCTAGCTTGCCATGCGCTAACCGCCGTGGGGCTCCTGCTGCTGCAAGTCGATGGACTGCCGTGTGAAACAGTCGCCGAATCCCTCCTGAGGGGTGGGGGGTGGCTGTGATGGGCAAAGTTTTGGGGGTGCTTGATTTCGGGTTAAATAGCAGGGCGTTTTGCTAGGTGGTCTGATAGCGGCACAGGTCGCCGGACGGCTGAAGCTGGCAAGTGGCGGCTGGGTGGATATAGTGGGTTATATGTCCAGGGCTGGGGGGGGGGGAACAAACAGAAAGGTTTTGGGGGCAGGTGAGTGAACAGGCGAACCCAGAGCTCGCTGCTGGGAAGACCCTGCCTTCCAGCCTCAGCGAGGCTGTGAACCCGGCGGATAACTCGTTAGAAGGGCCCTGTGTGTCCAGAGGTTGGGGGTGGGGAGGGAGGAACAGATGCACGGACACCACTGGTGGGGCCGACGGAGCTGGACCTTGCGGGGTGGGGAGGTTCTGGGTAGCCCAGGCTCTGGTTGGAGCAGGCTGTCCCGGGGCACTGGATTCCCCAGTGGGCACAGAGGGGAGAACCACGGGGGCCAGTCCCAGTCGGACCCACTGGGGCAGCCGCATTGGTACCTGGGAGGTGTAGTCCTGGGCACGGTCTCCGTAAGTGGTGAAGATGCAGGGTCTGAAACCTGCAAGGGGACGGAGGGACACACTGCCCTGGAACTGTGTCCGGGGCAGGGTCTCTCTTCATCCAGTGTCAGGCCTGCCCTGCTGCCTCAGTTTCCTTCTGAGGCAGTGGGGATGTGGAAGAGGGGTAACTTTCTTTTTTTTTTTAAATCGCCTTCCTCTGAAACCTCAGGGCTGCCCATGGCTGGAGATAGGACGCTGGGCGGGATGGCCCAGCGCGTTCTCCCTCTTGGGTGGGTCTTGCTGGCCTGTAGGGTCTAACTCACCCCCCCTCCCCAGGTCACATTGGAAGTGACCTCGAGGGCTTTTCGCCTTTCCCTGCAGTGTGTGGGTGCGGGTCATGTGCCATGATTATCCGGGTCTGCCCGCCTCAGACACTGGTTCACCTCGGTCCCCCCCATCTGCCTGTGGTGCCTCATAGCCCAGTCTCCTGTGGCCTGGGAGACCACCTGGGTCTCGTTTCGGTCGCTGGGTTTAGCGTGCGGGGCCTGTGAGGTGGGACAGGAGGTCAGAGGAGACGATCTAATGGGTCCCCTCTGGCCTGGGGGGTTAGCGGGAGGCCTGGCGCTGGGAGCAGCAAGCGAGCGACCCGGCCCCAGCCTGCCCCGCTCCGCCCTGCTGGCTCCTGGTGTCACTTGGGGCAGAAGCCGGAAAGAGGCGGGGGTTTGGGGGAAGGAGGGAAGTGGGGGCGGGGAGAGGGCAGAGCAGGGGTGGGCTGGGGCTGGCTTGCTTGCTGCTGCCAGTGCCACCCCCCACACTAAGCCCCCAGGCCATCCTGGACCCCACGTCCCCCCAAAGTGTGGGGCCTGGGATGGTTGCCCTGTTCCGTCCTATGGACAAGATGGCTCTGCTTGGACCCGTTCTGGGCACCACCAAAAATTATCCAAACCTGATGCCCAGCATCCACGTGTCTGCACCACTTTTATGGTAAGGTCTTTGCTCTACCTGATGAGGGGAATGGAACGGCCGCCGTATGAGGGGAGATTAATAAGATTGAAACTTTTCAGCTTGGAAAAGAGACAACTGGGGTGGGGGCATGGTAGAGGTCTATAAAATCATGACTGCTGTTGAGAAAGTAAATCAGGACATGTTATTTACTCCTGCTCATAACACAAGAACTAGGGGTCCCCCAATGAAATGAACAGGCAGCAGGTTTAACACTAATAAAAGGAAGTATTTCTTCACACAACACACTGACAACCTGTGGAACTCCTTGCCAGAGGATGTTGTGAAGGCCAGGCCTATAATAGGGTTCAAAAAAGAACTAGATAAATTCATGGAGGGTAGGTCCATCTATGACTATTAGCCAGGATGGGCAGGGAAGGTGTTACTAGCCTCTGATTGCCAGGAGCTGGGAATGGGCGACAGGGGACGGACACTTGACGATTCCCTGTTCTGTTCATTCCCTCTGGAGCACCTGGCACTGGCCACTGTCGGTAGACAGGATACTGGGTTAGATGGACCTTTGGTCTGACCCAGTCTGGCTGTTCTCATGTACACGTTGTGGACGGTTGTGACTGTAGGGTTGCTGCTACAGATGGTGTGTGGGTACGGTTGTAATAAACTGTATGTGTCACCAGTGGCTAGTATAGGATTGTAACTCTATGCTGTGGGTGTGGATGACGGGCACTATACAGCCTATTATATTGTGTGTGTATACATGGTTGTTAATGTCAGGTTGGTGCTATAGTCTGTGTGCGGTGATGGATTTTATTGTGCGGTTATTACAGTCGCTAGTGACAGTGGTTGTTGCAGAGCTGTTGCTTTACACTGTGTGTGGGGATGTTTTTTTATGGTGGGTGGTTGCTTAATCAGTTGGCTGGTTGCTGCACGCCATGTGTGCGTGAATAGTTATTAGTGTACGTTTTCTATGCTACCCCGTGTGTGGAGACGGTTGTTATGGTCGGGATGTTGATCTGCGCTGTGTGTGTCGACCAGGCTCCGTATGTACAGAGTTGTTGCAGCACACCGTGGAGAGGGTTGTTACTGTCCGAT